>NC_085093.1:4012502-4330002 GCF_963422355.1 Corticium candelabrum | reverse complement strand
TAAACGCAGACCAAGAGGAAGACGGCGCCGGCGCCCATGAAGTTCCGGGTGCTGGAACTGTTGCGGTCCTAGCAGTATGGCGACTTGCTTCACTGGTTACACCTACCACTGGCTGCAGCTGTAGGCGACGACTGTGCGGAAACGACGAGGCATCGGACACATTGGACTCTTCCACCAAGAGCGGGTCGCCGTAGAGTTGATAGCGATGACCAGCCGAGAGTCCGTCGAATCGACCTCCGGTATGAGGAAATATTGCCGCCCCGTTGTCATCCTCTCTTTTCAGGTAAATGACTTCTACCTACACAGTGATACGCAACACTGAATTTTGTCGATCACCTTAATAAATTAGTTAACAGTGTATGATTGTTTTAACATCTAAAGTTGTTCGCGCCGTGTACAACTTGACTTGCCTTGAAAACTCGAGACAGTCGCAAACTGCTCACGTCCGACAATTTCATTGGCAGCTCTTGCGTCCCTCGAAAAATGGTCACCATGTCAAATGGTCCACCTAACCGTCGTTGCCTGTCCGTCGTCTCCACACGCACACTGAAATGATTTTACTAACGATTGACGACTACTGACCGATACGACCTCCTTTAATAGAGCCGAGGCGGTCTGACCACGCCTAGCGAACGCTTCACAACATTAGTCAAAAACAATATGGGAAGATGCAAGTTGTGGTGACCTAACGTAGACGACGCTTACAAAACAACTGTAGTGGAGGCTGCGAAAGTCTACCCAAGAATGTCTTGCGGTGTGAGAAAGCAGTCGACCCGTCCAATTACTACCGAGCGGTGGTTCGGACTCTTCTAGAGCTGCAATGCGATGTGTTTTGACGTTTATTGTTAGCCACTCATGGGGTTAGCTAACTCTTCTCACAAACAACCAGACTAGAGGCTTCGAAGCAAATCGTTTAGCACTAGGTGGGGTGTGAGAACATACGGCCACGCCTTTCCCTCTTCTCGCAAACAGCTACCTCCGCACACTAGTTACTATAGTGTATCGATAAAGAAACTCTCTGAACATCAAAAGCTATAGGCTTTCCAAATGTACAAAAGCAATTTGCTAACCGTAGACATCATCACCCTTGCTAGATCTCACTCATGATCATTGAGGAAATTCCCCGGGAAGGCACGCCCTCAACTTGCATAGTATTGCAGTCGCTGTAATGGACGAGGCAGACATCAGACGAATGGTAGAAGAAGGCATTTCGCATTCAGAAATAAGCTATAGATTGAGGCGAAGACATCCTGGAGTTAGAGGACTTTCTGAGAGATCGGTGAGAAGATTTTGCTTTGAACACGACATCCACTCTAGCTCGGGTGTGTCGAATCGTGAGTTGAGGCAAATCGTTGAAGCCGGTGTTAGAGAGGTAAATTGTAAATATGTACATACTCTAAATATCTATATACATGTGATTACAACGTTGCTGAAATAAGGTTGGGCCAGCATACGGAAGGAAGATGATGAAGGGCTACTTGCAAACTAGAGGCTTTTGTGTATGGGAAAAGAGAGTTGGATGGGCTCTTGGACAAGTTGCTCCTGGATATCACAGAACGAGGCAAGCTCTTGCGCATCGACGAGTAAATCCCATACCCTATTACGCTCAATACTGTGGTCACAAAATGCACATAGACCAGAATGAAAAGCTTGTGATGTATGGAGTTACACATGTCCTCGCCATTGACGGCTATAGTGGATTCATTCTTGGCATCATCACGATGCCTATCAAAAACAACATTTTGATTTACAGCCACTTATTCCGACCTATCTTGATACAATTTGGTCTGTGGGATCAAATACGAGTTGACCATGGGAAAGAGTTCATTTTGTCTCTATACGTGCAAGAACGCTTAGCAAATTTAAGGCGAAATCAAAGAAGAGCTCCCCATGTTCAGTCAATGTCTAGGGAGGTATAGACACCAACATGAATGACACACAATGATTAGGATGTGATTGTAATATACTTAATTCTTTAATTACCTAGAATCATCCAGCGGAAAGAATATGGGTGGAAGTCAACCAAAGGGTTAATTATCCTGTTAAGGAATGCCTTAATGATCTGGTGGAAACCGACCAACTAGACTTGAACGATGACATTGTCAAGTTTTGTATCTCGTGGCTGGCTATGAGAGTGTGCCAGGCTGGAATAGAACTATTTGTTCTAGCGTGGAACAACCATTCTATTCCAGGTATAGGATAAAGTCTGCATATTACTGTCAATTAGCAACACACTTTGTGTAACTTTGCATATAGGGAAAGGAACTCCTAATCACAGAGTTCAAAATCACCAGGCTGTTAGACTTCCAGCAGGAATAATTCCAAGTGTAGACTACGCAGTGCAGTTATTCGAAGGAGAGGGAGGAATTTTGAGAAGGCCAACAGAATATGGCAATGATCCGATTGCGGACAACGCCATCCACTTGGCCAGAAGTCAATATTTTACATTAAACCACGGAACCTACAATGATCTCTACTCAGCAACAGTAAACGGCTATTATACTCCATTTCATGACGCTTGGCGCTATTTCTATCATTTGACAATTACTTTGTAATAGTTGCATGATGAAAAATAGCCATTGGAGTACCGCTTCAAGAGAGAACCTAAAAAATAGCGACTGCAATACTAACTGGTTGTGCAAGTTGAGAGCGTGCCTTCCCGGGGAATTTCCTCAATGATCATGAGTGAGATCTAGCAAGGGTGATGATGTCTACGGTTAGCAAATTGCTTTTGTACATTTGGAAAGCCTATAGCTTTTGATGTTCAGAGAGTTTCTTTATCGATACACTATAGTAGCTAGTGTGCGGAGGTAGCTGTTTGCGAGAAGAGGGAAAGGCGTGGCCGTATGTTCTCACACCCCACCTAGTGCTAAACGATTTGCTTCGAAGCCTCTAGTCTGATTGTTTGTGAGAAGAGTTAGCTAACCCCATGAGTGGCTAACAATAAACGTCAAAGCAAATCGCATTGCAGCTCTAGAAGAGTCCGAACCATCGCTCGGTAGTAATTGGACGGGTCGACTGCTTTCTCACACCGCAAGACATTCTTGGGTAGACTTTCGCAGCCTCCACTACAGTTGTTTTGTAAGCGTCGTCTACGTTAGGTCACCACAACTTGCATCTCCCCATATTGTTTTTGACTAATAATAATAAGAGTTGTCAAGAGTTGCCAATGTGATTTGGCACGTGACGGAAAGCAAAGTAAAAACAAACACCTGCTAGCGTGTTGGAAACGTGCTCTCCTGAGACACGCGTGCGAATGGAAGCCCTGCTGGGACCCCCGCTGAGACCCCTGCTGTGTCTAGCGTCTTCGGTCATTTCAATTTTCTATTTTCTATTTTCTATTCATGTTAGAAATAGAAAAGCGAACAGCGCGTTCAAGTTTCTAGTTTTGAGCACATAGGTGCCTAAAAATCAAATTTTAAAAGATAAATCTAAAGATCACAAGCATCAACACATCAAAAGATGAAAACCATTTTACAAAAATATGGAAAATTAAAAATTAAAAATTTAAAAATTTAAAATTAAAATTTAATAAACACAACAATTTTAAATAAGAATGCAAGTAAAAAATTAAAAATTAAGAATTAAAAATTAAAAAATTACTAAAAATTAAAAATTGAAAAATGAAAACATGAAAATTGAAATGTAGAAAATTAAATGGCCGAACCGTCCACTGACCCCACAAGACTTAGTATTGTCAAGAAATGTTGCTATAAATAGGAATATTAATAACTAAGTTTGGTTTTCACCATGCACCCATGTGTGCCTAAACTGATATTCTTGACACTGATTACGGTAGACAAATAATACAATTAAAAATAACTTTTTGTAAAATTATTTTTGTGTGTTTTAGACGTAGCGATGGCGGCAGGATTCAGTGCAATAAATGGATCATTTGCAAAAGTTAATTTAGATATTAAAAGGACGTCTTCAAACATTTCTGTTATTCTAAGACCAGACGATAAAGATGGATTGATTCTGCGTTATGGAGGATCTAGTCTAGATTTTCTCGAGATTGAGTTAAGCGACGGTTTTGTCCAATTTCGCTACCATCTAGGCAATGAGACGGCTACCATAAGAAGTAGCAACAAGATGTCTTTGTACAGGTGGCACGCCATTACAGCCGAACGTCGACATCAACAAGGTGAGCCACATAACCTTGATGGTAAATATCAGGGACGTAGCCGCCGGACTCGCAGGTCCAGTTGGTCTGGTTTCAGCCGGACTACTTTTCACATATCCGTACTGTCACTAACGGACCATTCCTGGCAATTTCCGAATTAGGGCATAGCTGACTAAATAATTTTTTATTTAATTAGTCTGAGACATATTCATATCAAGTGCTTGCAGCCCTGCAGATCAGAACGAATACAGCTCGTAGACCTGTTCATTCTTGGTTTATTAAAAAGCAGATAGTAAGTGGAACCAGATGTTGTTGTTTCTGTCACCTCCCTCTAATGCCTCATCACTCATTGAACTTTTTGTTTCCTACCAGATCGACCCTTCTGAAAGTCTAAGGATTAACTGTGTGCTGCATCGTACTCTGCACAGACCCAATGCATGACCTCTTTGCTTCTCAATAAAGAGACCCTTCTGCATGGGAGTCTAAGAATTAACCCAGTGCTGCATCGGACTCTACACAGACGCAATGCATGGTTGTATAGACCTGGCCACCTTTTCGCTAGGACGTCGATGACGCTCAAGGCGTTGCATTCTGTTTCTACATTGCTATGTAACACGAGAGAATAATTATCTTTTGTGTCTGCCTTCACATGCGCGTGTCTGCGCAAGCTTTTTAATTCAACCGGATCATGCACTTTTAAACTGCCGGCTACGGCCCTGAATATGTTGACGTATACCGTGCACTCCTTTAACGATTTTCTTTTTTGTGTGTATACATAGGTTGGTTAACAGTAGATGGGCAACTTTCTACAGGAATGCCATTAGGACCTCTTATTAAATTGGATCCTCATCCTCGAGTTCTCTTTGTTGGTGGACACGATGACATGTCGGTAAAGTGTGTATGCATGCGTAAATATTACTTAGAAGTGAATCTAGAATTGGTTGTGTTCTTCACAGGTTACGGCAACTAAAGGATTTTCCGGTTGCATCAGTTATCTAAAGATTAATGATTATGTCGTCAATCTGACAAACTCCCTTTCTTCAATGGCAATTACAGAATGCATCGAAAGCCAATGTGACGCTACATGCAATGAAAGAAGAAACGATTTGTTTGGAATCAGCAACAACAAGTATGCTTGCAGATGCAATAATGCAAGCTTGTTGCCCATCTGTCATCTTGACGTCGACGAATGCGCTTTGGGGCAGGATAATTGCTCACAAGGCACGAAATGTGTTAATACCCTCAATGGATTTGATTGTATATTCAAGTGTACGTGTGACACGTGTTATAACAACGGCACGTGTCAAGAACATTTGTACAGTGGAATAAAAACATGTGAATGTCAATCGAATTATACCGGATTACGATGTGAGACTTACCTCGACGGTTGTTGGCCAACGCCTTGTGTTTACGGAACATGTGTACCGATAGAGAGTGGCACAACTTGTCTCTGTAGGACTGGTTTTACAGGACGTTATTGCGACGTGGAAATAATAGACAAATGTCTGTCATCACCTTGTGACCATCAAGGCACGTGCTCTGATCACGTTTGTGGATACACTTGCACCTGTAAAGACGGATATGCTGGAGCAAACTGTGAAATCAATATTAATGAATGCGGGAGCAATCCTTGTAAAGAAAACCAATTATGTCAAGATGACATCAATCGATATCGTTGTGTGCGTGTGCACAACGCGTGCGACGACAATGTGTGTGAACACGATGGCGTCTGTCTTCGACTCTCCGACAAAAATCATTGCTACTGCACGAACGGATATCACGGTGTCCACTGCGAAGTCGAAGTCAACGAGTGCAGTTCTAGTCTTTGCTCCAACGGATCTTCTTGTATCGACGGTATCGGTAACTACACGTGTGTCTGCCCGCCAAAATTTACCGGTCGGCACTGTGACATAGTAATGACTGATTGTGAAATATCAGAGTGTGGGAGTAATGGTAAGTGCTTGAATGGCACGTGTATATGTCTCGACGGCTACACGGGTAAAGGATGTGAAAGTGAGATCGACCCTTGTCTTTCGTCAAGCTGTGATTACGGGGCAAAATGCGTGTCTGACTATCCGTCTTATACGTGTTCGTGTCCGACAGGAGCAATTGGTCGCCATTGCGAAATTTTCCAATATTGTGGTAGTTATAGTGAAGAGTTTGTGTCGGATTTTGACGACCTTAGAGCAATCTCGTACGGAGAAGGTGCAGTTCAAGTATCCTGGAATCTACGGAATGCGAGCAATAAGCCGGAAACAAAGACGGGATTTCGAGTTCTGCGATATTTGTTAGAATACAGCACTCTCGACAATTTGTTCGCTCAAAATGTTACGGTTAACGGCAACGACGTGGTTTTTAAAAATCTAGGCTACATGAAATTTCGTTTTCGAATCGCTTCGATTATCAACGGCCAGGACAGGCTCGTCTGCAGCAATTTTTCAAACTTCTTGGGACCTGTTACGCCAAACATCTCTCGTTAGTTGCATCTTTTTAGTTTCTTTTATGTCTATATCTATGTCTATGATCAATTAATTAATTAATTAGTTTGAGATTGCTTTCTATTTTAGATCCGACATCACAACCGAGCAACGTCACTGTACACTCTGTGGAGCCGAATCAACTTTCGGTCACATGGAATCCCATCGACCCAAACTTTGCCGGCGGTCCGAATCCTCAATACATCGTATACTGCACGCCGCTCGCTCCCTTTACGTCACGCTCTTACAATCTCACTGCTTCGACTACTTATGCCGACATCGGCGGTCTAGATGAAGATACGTTGTATAAAGTCGAAGTGTCGGCTGTGGTCGTTTTGTCTAGAGAAAGAGAACTTGTAGGACCCAGGAGCAAGCTGGTGATAATAAGAACAAGTTTGGCATGTGAGACTACATTGTGTTGCGTTCAAGTGTTTCACCACTATCGCTGGTTTCCTTGTAGTTATTCCTTTTCCAGAGAACGTCGAGGTTGTGCCTTTAGACTGGCGCAGCGCTCGTGTTACGTGGAGATTGTCATCTGTTGTATCTAATGATCCCAGTGTGAATATCTCTATCTACTTATTCAACCAAACAAATATAATCAGCAGATATGTTCTTCCTTTTAATCAACGCCACTTAAATCTTGTGGATCTATCACCTGATACAATTTATAATTTGAAGGCAGCTATCAACAGCTCAAAAGGAAACAGCAAAGAAACCAACGAGACCATATTTAGAACTGTTGGTGAGATATACAATACATAATAAATTTATGATTTTGGTTTTATTCTGTGTACTGTACTGTTTTAACAGATTCGAATGACTGGAATTTTACGCTTTTGACTCATAATTCTACTTCTCTTGGCGTCATATGGATGGTGCCAAGGCAGAACAAAACTGCTAATGGATCTGTCAGGTTGATAATTACGAAACAAACACATGAAACCAGATTAGTGCGCAATGCAACGAATGTCGAGAAATTAGTTGATATATTAAACGAAGAAGCGTTACTGACTGGTTTGCTGTCTTCGTTCCTCTACAAAGTTCAAATTATTGTTTCGCTGTCAAATAAAACGGAAATTGATTTTGGCTACTTTTATCAATTCACTGACCAATCAGGTGAGAAAACTGGCGTACACGTACTAGTATTGAAAAGATAAATAAAAATATTCATGCATGTCTGCTACAATAATGTTTGTTACATACAGCTCCATCTAAACCAAGGAACATTAGTGTCGTACTTGGTAACGATCCATCAGTGGCTCAAGTGTTTTGGGATGCGCCAATTAATCCAAACGGCCAAGTTGGTTATCGCCTGCGATATTACGGCAATTCATCCGTTCATACTTGTCTCGAGGCACAGGAACGTGTCGTTGACGTGATAGACAACCAACAATGGCTCATTACAGACTTGAAACCATTTGAAGAGTACACAGTGCAAGTTACGTCATATAATTTGTTGCACAACATTAGCTGCTGTTTATTAAACGACAACGAAACGGCGGAAATATGTACGTTTTGGACGCCAAGGTCACGTAAGTCTCTCGTTTTAAAAGTGCGCGCTCGCGCGCGCGTGTGTCTGTGAGTGTATGTGTGTGTGATTATAATCATACACATGGTTGTCCAAACCTAAATTCTATTTAACGTATACGATACTTTTAGGTCTGAATGCTCCGAAGTCTATAAGAGTATTGAGCAACAAGTCTGGTGGAATAGAAGTACATTGGGACAACGATAGTTGCCTTTATGACAAACCCGTGTCCGTCTCTGTCTATTACGCTCCTGTCGTCGTTGCTCGAAAGCAAAAACACTTTCCTCTCATCGTCAGTCATATCATCGATTTGTCAAAACCTCTTCACAAAACATATTATTATATTAGTGGAGAATATTTGCAAAGAAACAGCACGTACGCAGTTTGGATGCAACTGGATGCCCAAGATGAACGAGGATTTTACTCTCAAATATTCTATCGAACGTCTCTGCTTACACGTAATTTGTATATACAATATGTTATAACTATAGTGTATACCTTTGTTTGTAAATTTGTTATGTAGATCCACAAGACGAAGTATCAGCGTTATCTGTGTGGAACCGAACGTCCAACTCTATTTCTCTTAAATGGAAAGTGCCCAGTGGAAAGTCACTCAACGACGATACGGGATTCTTTTTCTATCGCATCAAGTGGCAATCTGAGTCGAACACGGCTAGCGGCGACTTTGACTATTACTCTGAAAGAACATATGATAACAACTTTCTCAGGGACAATTACACCGTTAGAGATCTCCAACCGGCAAATCTTTATGAACTATGTATTTACGTTGCAACCATCGACAAAAAGAACAGAAAAGTACTGTTGGGACCATCACAATGCGTGAACGATTCTACTGACTTTCTAAGTAAGTCGTACAGTACAGATGCATTTCTGTATTATTCAATTTATATTTGTTTATATATTTATTATTTTTAATTTTATATATAATATGTGTAGATTGTATTCAATATGTGTATTTTATTAGAACCTTCTGATACCTTTTTCGACTTGCGTTTATTGGGATGTCCAAGTGTACCATCCCATTCCACAGTATCTTGGAACTTAAACGAACACAAACAACCCGGACCGATCAATAGACAAAACATAACACTTAGATACACGTCAGCAGATGAACTAGAACACACACACACAAATACACACACAAAGACACAAACACACACACACACACACACACACACACACACACACACACACACACACACACACACACACTATAACTGAACTTTGTATGTTTGTCTGATTTACAGAAGCATTTACAGCCTGGGTAGTTCCCATTTCTGTTCTTGCCGCGCTTTTTGTCGTTTCCACAACTTTAGTTTCCTTGTATTACATTTATCGTTGGAGACCAAAGAAAGTGCTGGAAAGAGAATTGGACGACGACGGTTTGCGGCGCGTCGAGCTCCAACGCAACAATATAGACTTACCGGATGACACCAAGAAGCTCGGATCAGGAACATTCGGCTGCGTGATGATGGGATGGATATGCTCGCACAATGAAAATATACGAGTGGCTGTCAAACAACTACAAACAAACAGTAGTTATGACTTGAAAAGTGACTTCATTAGAGAAGCAAAGATTTCCTTGCGTGTCGATCACGTGAACGTCGTACGCTTGCTGCACGTCTGCTCTCAAGAAGAACCTTATCTTATGATTATGGAATACGTCAATAGGGTAAACCATATCATTACTTTGTATGATTAGCGTGCTAGATAATACAGTAACAGCCATATACCACGCTAATGATATGATAAATTATTTATACCATGGTCACGTGTAAGTGAAAGTGCAATAATAACCGGAAGTAACTTATTGCACACTTGCCGTGCAATACTTCATATACACCACCTCAGTACTCGCTCATGACTGGTCGCACGTCACGTGACCATGGTATATATAGTCTTGTATACGGCTTTACCTTATATCTCTTCCAGGGAAATCTAAACCGACTGCTCACAATTTTGAAACCAAAAATAGCAGAGAATCTGGCATCAACGTTTGCTGCTCTTAAATGCGACCTTCTCCATCAGATTGCATGCGGTCTTCAAGCGGTCAGTAAACTAAATATCATTCATCGTGATATCGCAGCCAGAAACTGCTTGATTCACGAAGAAGGTGAAAGACTGATTGTCAAAGTGAGCGATTTTGGAATGGCCGTCGTCATCGACGAAGAATTCGGAGAAGTTCGAATGAAAAAGGGAGAAGGAAACGTACCGTTTCGATGGATGAGTCCGGAGGCTTCGTACGAAAGGCGATACAGCGAGAAAAGTGACGTGTGGTCGTTTGCTGTTCTCTGCTGGGAAGTTTATAGTTTTGGTTTGACGCCATACCCTTGGCTGTCAAACACTGACCTATTTCGCTATATTTCTAATCGCCTCCCTCTACCTCCTCTACCATTTCTCATCACTACCGAGGTAGGAAATTCTCTTCTCATTCCAATGCAAGAGCAAGAGCTACTGTTCGATTGCTGGAAGATTGACGTCGATCAACGTCCTTGTTTTGACGACGTCGTCAATACTTTGGAGTGTACATTGAAAGTTTACGGAAATGCACTGGATGACGACTTGCTCACTGTTAAAGAACTGATGCTAGCTGGTGTCGTAGAAAACAATGAGGTCGAGAATACGGCACTATAATTGACTTGCATTGTGCGATAGCAGATTGCACAGTTAACCTAGTCGATTAGATGTTTTCTGTTTCTTCTCGTAGCATAGACTGTTATGCCTAGTCACAACACTTGTCAACTGCACGGCCTGATAAAACAGGCCAGGTCTATCTCTAGATATTACTAGTCCTCTTGTTGTTGATATGGAAAGCGCCATTGTTGTCAGAGAAGACTTCAAGTGCATGTACAGTGCTTTACAACTGTGTAGTATACACTTGAATGATTCACAGCCACGATGTTGTACCAATGCAGAGTCATTTGCATCGAAAGCCAGCGGTACACGTTATCCTGACACGTGACCGCAAGTATAAACACGTACATTGTTGGAAACGCGATGACCAAACAAATATGTTGGAATGAGACCCCCCTGAGGTACTACGCTAAGTATCCTTTCAATTTACTAGTCCCACTAGAAATTAGTGTTCTACCGATACCGATATGTCGGATAAGTATCGGCCTATACCAATACTGACATTTCAATTATTTGTTGTAGTGTTCGAGCCTTGCCACCTCTGCGACACCCGAACTAAACGTGAAATTCTAGTGCTAGGCAGGTTAAACCAAATTTGCTGGGTTGCGTATGCAGCTGCGTTCTGCATGCTTTCCGTAACGAATTTACTGGCAGATGCGACATGGGATACGATTTTTGAGACCGGACGTCAATCGTCGACACGTCTGCATCCGTTTACACTGTCAGTTGCAAAACCGAATAGAACAATGTTCGCAACAATGTCAACAGTCCTGGATATTAGGAATTACCATGTTGTTTGGCGTCTGATTTTGCCACGCATGTTTGCTAACATATATACGTAAGTCCGAACTAAATCGAGCTTAGCTTTTCGATAGTGAGTGACAGAATTGAGAGTCGGTATTAGATAGCATCGTATCCAGGTCCTCATGCGCGGCTGGGACGGTAATCGACATATTAGGTTGCTGTTTCCATGGTGATAGAAAAATAGTGACCCCGACTACAAATATGCCTTCAAGCTAAAAATTTGTAATAATTAATTATTATGTAGTTGTCATTAGTTTGACAACCAGGTTTCAAAAATGTTCTGGTTATTTATTCAGCACAAGATAATCTAATAGATCAAGAATTGGTATAAAGACAGTTGTTAACATACTTATTTGATGAACCTCTTGAAGTACTGTATACCATCAAGAATCTCAATACCGTGGAAGATATCGCACACTCTTGCACCTGGAAATGAGCAAACTTGATCTGATGCTTTACTGAGACAGTCTTGCTCTACCTTTCGTAAAGGCAAGAGCACGGTTTCAAACAAAAGAAAAATCTTTGTGTCAAAGACACAGCAAGGCATGCAACGTCTGCATAAAAACGTTATTGTTCTTTGTCAACTGTTTCTGTAGAAGATGCCAACCAAAAACATTTTATGGATTTGAGTATCGGATCATTTTCTAGTATCCAGTTTGTAGCATCATGCTGGCATAGATACATTTGGCTATTCGGTATTCTACAGCAGTTCTTTTAGTAAGAATTTAGGGATTAAAGAAATTTACCTTATATATTCTCGTATTTAATAATGTTTAATATCAGCAGTTGACAACTTGTGTCACCAATGTTTACATGATTAGAGAGAGAAGACGAAACAAATTTAGAGCAAAAGCAAACAAACTAAAGTAACAAAGAAAAACTAACATAGCAGTGCATGCATGCACTAGCGCTAGGTGTCTGTGAAGAGTTCAGTCGCAATTAATTCTCATCTTGAGCAGCTTAATCTAGGCAAGTCCGACTGGGCACAGCTTTATCTAGAAGGCCACATTCGGTGTCGTTAGTAAGCGTTGGCTGAGTACCATTGCAAAAAAGGTCACCATGAAATAATGTCTTTGGTACGAGTACAGGTAACTTCCGTCCAGAATGTAAACCATCTTCTATTTCGCTGTCAAACGAGATTCTGTCGAACAGCCAACGAATGAGTGTTCGAGTTGTTGACATCATAATAGCCATCGACATCGACACCAAAAATGATATCGACAACAAAATCGACATCGACCTTAAAATTAAAGAAAGAGAAATCGCAGTAGATCGATTGTGGATAGTTGTTAATATTCCTTGGCTGCTGTGCATGCGGGTACGTCTGTACTTGACTTATCAGCTCGTTCCACTTTGCTTGCACTATGCTCCAGTCAGTATGTTTAAAGACCGGAATATAGCGCGTGTCATTATCAAAATAGTAGATGCGTGAAATAGTAATGCTCTCTGCCTTCCAACATTCATTGTTCTCTTTCAATTGCAATAATTTTTTGCGGAGTCGACATCCTTTGTAACTACAACCTCCAGAAGATGGTTCACGTTTCAGTTCAACGCCTCCTTCTTTGGCTGCCATTGGGTTAGATCTTTGCAATGCCGATACTCTTTCTACTGTCTGTTTGTTGACCAAACGAAGACGTTCTTCCACAGATGAGTGGAGTAATGATAAATATTAATCTTATGTAAGAAACGATGGTTTAGTTTTCTGTCAGCAGTAGCAATAAAATATACAGCTGCAAAAAAACACCAAGATTTGTCAATGAAATAACAAGGTAATGATTTGCGTTCTTATACATACCGTCTATTGTTACATTGTGGGTCTCACTCCAACTCTTTTCGTTTTGCAAACTCCTGTAATCTTCTCAGGTCTACCTTGCGTCGCTCCTTCTATTCTAAGAGTCCATCAGATGCTTTTGCCTTCAATTTCTTCATGATCTGCAAAATAGTGTACTTGAATATTGTACGTGCCTTCTAATGTTCTGCTAGGCGATGCTTGGAAATCTGAATCAATGACGTAATGCTCAGGACCGTAACCTCGTACGTTGTCGTAATCAAAGTATGATGTATCAAACCCTCCTTTATCTACGTAATAAATGTGTCCCTTCCACCTGGTTCAAAAACGTCTAATTCAATATCAGACGCTCCATCATCCCATGTAAGTGTCACAGTTAGCAAATTTAGTTTTTCTGTTCTGGTTATGTGTTGTTGGAATAGCCATTGCGGATATAAAGACTTGCTACTGGCGGCCGGTGAGGTACAAAAAGAGAACCACACCTGGTCCTAGAAATGATTCTCGATGGAACGTATCCGCCAGCTACAAATACAATCTTAGACTGTCCATTGTCGATGTCTACTATAACTTTTGTGAAGCGACCGAAAGAATCTAAAAGTACGTGTCCGCTAGCTACGGATTGTCCCTCAGAATCATTACTAAACACATACGAAAAGACAACGGCAGGCAATGGCTGCCCAGGCTTGGGAACAACTCTGCCACGTACGGTAATTGAGTTGGCCGTTATGTTGGTATCAAATGGATCGAGCACAATGTCTGTCATATCAAGTGCAAATCATCAATTTATTTCGTAATTTTGTGCATCAATTATCTTACCTGGAGAGTTGGAATCGTTGAAGGCGCTAAACACCTAATTGTAAATCGTTTCCATATCAGAGTCACTTATTTGAAAAGCTGTGTGGCTGTAGGCACGAAATCGGTTATATCCGCCGTTACGGTAAGAGTCAAACTTTTCTGTAGACAAGTCAAACGACAGTGTTTGCTCTTCAGATCCCAAGCGGGGGTCATAGACTGAAAACAATTTCATGCTGTATTTGTAAACGAAGACGGCATGACCAGGTACTCCAAATTCGTCAGAATTTTCCATCGCAATAAGCTGCGGAGCGTGAGACACAAAGAGAGAATGGATGAGAACTTCAAACGTTTCTAGATCGAACACGGACTCCGGTTGAGGTGGTGGGTCAGCGCAGCGCACTTGCAGGAGCGTCAGCAAGCGGTCAAGCAAGTCGGTCGACCATTCTTTACTTGCAGTCTGCAGAGTCTCTTCTTTAGAAACACAGAACCACATTGCAAATATCGTCATTCCGTTGTACGTCGGCCAAAGAAAAGTAGCAAACGGAGGCCAGCCGTTGCGCTGAGGTGTAAATCTTGTATCAATAGAATAACTTCTCATCCACTGTGAAAGTTTCGTGTGTGAAACAGAAACAAAAACGACTTGTGACAAAGAATTGGTAAAAGATTCAATTGCAGTCGAATTCTCGGCACTGATCGCAAGCCCCATTGCTTCAAGAGAGTTTGTGCGAGAGTCGTACAAGTACGGGTACACGACGTCATATTCACCTGTCTTTTCCGGCTCCACTTCTACCTTGATATTCTCTTTAAATACACGACCGAACAGTTGAAACTCGCTCTCAGAATCATTGGAGACAGCTGACATGTCGAGTAATCTCACTGCAGCTGCGTTTTTTGAAAGTCCTTTCGCAGACACATTGTGGTATGATGCAGACACTCTGACACGGTTGCTAGACACCACGCCTACCGGAGCATCCAGAGCAAAACGTTTTAGTCTTCCTGTCGTTGCTGTAATCCTCTCTCCATTTGGATCGAGTCCTACGTCTTGGACAAGAGGTTCAGGATCGTAGAAAGCATCGAAGGTTACGGCATCCATGTGAGCCAATGGGCATCCATCATTTCCTGGTACGGTCCCACCGTTCTCGTTCAGAAATACTTCCTCGCACACGTCGAAGTGAGCGCCGTTGACGTGAAGCGTTGCGTTACAGTTACAAAAAACCCGTTTCTTGACTGCACATCGCTCTACAGCGGCGAGTAGACAACAAATCCGTTGCATCGACATTTCACGTGCCCAGTTGGCTCACACAACCGGTTAATATCGAAGGTAACGACGAGCAGCTTTACTGCAACCAGCGCAATAACGACGATGACGAACAATCTGCTAGTTGTATCCATCTGCTCGGTTTGACGCGGCAGACTGTAGGGACCCCGTTATCTCGTCCACTAATCTATATTGGCAGAATGGGTGGGCTGTGTATTGTTCGAAATAATATTTAGAGCCTTGCCACCTCTGCGATACCCGACTCATACGTGCTCTACGCGTCCACGGAAATTCTAATGCTAATCAGGCTAAGATAAATCCGCTTGGGTGCGTACAGCTGCGTTCAGTGCGCGTTTCGTAACGAATTTGCTGGCAGATGCGATGTCAGACATATTGTTGAGACCGTATGTGTATAGTTCTTAACACGTCCGTATCCGTCTACACAATGAGTTGCAAAATCGCATAGAGTTAGTAACGTGCGTCTCTTGAACACTTGTTTAATCTACGGGCTTCTGCGTTTTGTTTGTGTCTATACGTGCCAGCGGCAGATCCATGCACGATATTGCTGAGTGGTGGTGCTGTGATATCGTATACAAGATGAAACATTGACGGAAATATATTTTGGCTGTTTGTTAAGAAAATTGACGACAAATAGATATTAGCGGATTTTATTTTTGGCGGTTGGACATCGTTGTTTGATAACTAAGATATGTCTTACCATAAATGGTCTTGATGTGTTTGTGATTGACAGCTGTGTTCGTGGCTCACATTTTCTTAGCTTACTGCATGGTCTCCAACTATTGCATAGCCATAATCTTCCTGATCCACGTGCCTGATGACGTCAACATATCCCGGAGGCCAAATTGATGGTGGATTTTATATTGGCGGTCGCTAAATATCTGCCAAAATAAATTCCTTACAATAGTTCATCTTATATCATACTTTTTATTTATGACGTCACAATAAATAAATTATTTTTGAAAGTATAAAATTTGAACTTAAAAACAAGTTTAGAAAACGAGTTTCAAAACTGTAATTGACTTTTCATCCTTAAGGGTTGCGGTCGAAGTAACAGTCCCGGAAGTATAAGTGTCCCGGATAAGGTAGGGCAAGTTAATGGACCGACGACGGATGCTGCACTCATTCGTGAACTGGGAGAAAACATAATACGAACTGATAATTGTGTCTGAGACCCAGTAAAGGCTTGAGAGAAAAACGCGCGCCCTCCGCGCCCAAGCCTAGATGCAAAAGACGGAAAGAGCGTTTATTGTTTGCAGCAGAGACTCTGCAATTCTAGATGGGCGTAGCAAGAGCTATATTTTTTAAAATTGGGTAGGTGGACTGAGAAATTGCCAAATTTAATAAAAAAAATAATACAAAAACATTATGCAGCGGCTCAACCAGACGAAATTTTAAGCAACGCTGTTGGTTAGAGGTATATTTACCTCAGAGCAACGCTTTAAAGTCTTATGCGCATGTGTTTTAAAGAATTCAGTTAGTATTAAAGCCTTTGTAACGTTTGCCTGTAGAGAACATTTTATTTAGTGCATTAAAAAACTTCTAATGTTTTATGACATGATACATAACCAATTATTCTGTTCTTGGTTGGGCTTAGCCTCGTCTCCAGACTCTCTCGCGATAGTCTTGTCCGGTGTTTGTATGAAAATTCCGGGCGCGAGAATCAATGTGTCACGTGTTCTTGTACTTTGTCTCATCTCTTTCAGTTGCTTTGTTGTTATGGTTTTTGCTGTGTTCTAACTAAGTCTTAACATAGTCGCCGATATCTATACTATAGATTGTGAACACCTGCTGGGCTGCTCTGCATACGGGTAACTGTTTTCATATAGTTTGGGTTGTCCACGCAATTAGATTTTCATATGTTCTAATTGTTTCTAGCTTGACTCAGAGAAAACCGAGACTTCTAAAGGCAAAGTGAAACAGCTACAATTTGCATGCAGATACAGAGAACAGCCTAAAATCGCTTTACGTGCACTAGCAGTTCCTTTCCGACAGGATTTTGTCTCATTGTGCTCTAATCTTACGTGTAGCTTTGTGTCTAAACAAGAAAATCTGGACAGTAGATCATCTAGCGGTCACAGTCATCGCTTTGATAGGATAGCAATAGTGTCGCAAAGCGGGACGGTCGGACCTCCAACACAAAATAGCTCTCCTTTGAATAATTCCTTTGAAACGGGATTGGGTAAATACCGTCCGGGATGAAACCAGTTCATTTCGCTGTAAGCCAGGCCAGAGCTATCGAAAAGCCAGCGAACGAACGTGTTGGAGTTGGTGGCGTTGTCTCCGATAATATAGATCGATTGAGGATACTTGCTGATTGACCCTGGCTGCTCTGCATACCGGTATTGTTTTGCATGATTTATCAACTCGTTCCACTTCGCTTGAACAACACTCCAGTCAGTATGCATAAAGACAGGAAGATAGCGCGTGCCGCGTTCGGAATAATGGATGCGTGAGATAGCAACACTTTCGTTTTTCCAACTGTCTCCTCTAAGACGCCATCCTCTGTAGCTACAGACGTTCGAAGACGATTCGCTCAGCAGTTCAACGCCTCCTTCTTTACTCGCTTTTGGGTTATACTCCTTCAGTAGAGACACTTTTGCTTCTGTTCTTCTTTTGGGCAATGCAAGTACGTTCTTCCACAGCTGAGCGGAGTAATGATAGACGGCACCCAATGAACAGTCGACTCTTCTGTCAGCAATAGCAATAAAATGTACAGCTGCAGAAAAAACACCGACATTTGTCAATAAAAACTAACAAGGTATGATTTAGGTTATTATATAATAGAATACACACCGTCTATTGTTACGTCGTAATTCTCACTCCAACTGTATTCGGTTTTCAAAACTCCTGAAAACTTTACAGGTCTATCTTGCGTCGTTCCTTCTATTCTAAGAGTCCACCGGATGCTTCTGCCTTCAATTTTTCCATGATCTGCAAAATAGTGTACTTGAATAGTATACGTGCCTTCTAATGTTCCGCTCGGCGATGCTTGGAAATCTGAATCAACGATGTAATGCTCAGGACCGTAACCGTGGGTGTTGTCATAATCCAAGTATGGGGTACCAAACCCTCCTTTATCTACGTAATAAATGTGTCTTCCACCTGGTTCAAAAACGTGTAAGTCAATATCAGACGCTCCGTCATCCCATGTAAGTGTCACAGTGAGCAAATTTGGTTTTCCTGTTCTGGTTATGTGTCGTTGGAAATAGCCGTGAAGGTTATACAGACTTGCTATTGTCGGCCCGTAAGGTCTAAAATGAAAGCGACGCCTCGTCCTGGAAACGATTCTCGATGGTACGTATCCGCCAGCTACAAATACAATCTTAGACTGTCCATTGTCGATGTCTACTATAACTTTTGTAAAGCGACCGGAAGAATCTAAAAGCACGCGTCCGCGAGCGACGGCTTGTCCCTCAGAATCATTACTAAACACATACGAAAAAACAACGGCAGGCAATGAATGACCAGGCTTAGGAACAACTCTGCCACGTACGGTAATCGAGTTGGCCGTTATGTTGGTATCAAAGGGATCGAGCACAATGTCTGTCATATCAAGTGCAAATCATCAATTTATTTCGCAATTTTGTGCATCAATAATCTTACCTGGAGCATTGGAATCGTTGAATGCGCTAAATGTCTGATTGTAAATCGTTTCCATATCAGTGTCACTTAGTTGGAAAGCTGTGTGGCTGTAGACAAGAAATCGGTTGTATTCGCCGTTAGGGTAAGGATCAAACCTTTCAGTAGACAAGTCAAACGACAGTGTTTGCTCTTCCGATCCCAAGCGGGGGTCATAGAATGAAAACTCTCCCATGCTGTATTTGTAAACGAGGACGGCATAACCGGGTACCCCAAATTCGTCAGAATTCTCCATCCAAATAAGCTGCGGAGCGTGAGAGACAAAGAGAGCATGGATGAGAACTTCAAACGTTTCTATATCGGACACGGACTCCGGTTGAGGCGGTGGGTCAGAGCAGCGCACTTGCAGCAGTGTCAGCATGCGGTCAAGCAAGTCGGTCGACCATTCTTTACTCGCAATCTGCAGAGTCTCTTCTTTAGAAACAAAGAACCACCTTGCAAATATCGTCATCCCGTTGTACGTCGGCCAAAGAAAAGTTGTAGACGAAGGCCAACCGTTGCGCTGAGGTGTAAATCCTGTGTCAATAGAATGACTTCTCATCCACTGTGAAAGTGTCGTGCGAGAAACGGAAACAAAAACAACTTGTGACAAAGAAGTCGTAAAAAACTGAATTGCAGTCGAATTCTCCGCACCGACTGCAAGCCCCATTGCTTCAAGAGAGTTTGTGCGAGAGTCGTACAAGTACGGGTATACGACGTCATCTTCACCTGTCTTATGCGGCTCCACTTCTACTTTAATATTCTCTTTAAATACACGACCAAACAGTTCGAACTCGCTCTCAGAATCATTGGAGACGGCTGACATGTCGAGTAATCCCACTGCAGCTGCGTTTTTTGGAAGTCCTTTCACAGACACATTGTGGTATGATGCAGACACTCTGACACGGTCGCTAGACACCACGCCTACCGGAGCATCCAGAGCAAACCGTTTTAGTCTTCTGGTTGTTGCTGTGATCCTCTCTCCATTCGGATCGAGTCCTACGTCTTGGACGAGAAGTTCAGGATCGGAGAGAGCATCGAAGGTCACGGCACCCATGTGAGCCAGTGGGCATCCATCATTTCCTGGTACGGTCCCACCGTTCTCGTTCAGAAATCCTTCCTCGCACACATCGCAGTGAGCGCCGTCGACGTGAAGCGTTGCGTTACAGTTACAAATACCCGTTTCTTGACTGCACATCGCTCTGTACAGCGACGAGTAGACACCGAATCCGTTGCATCGACATTTCATGTGCGCAGTTGGCTCACACAGAGAGTTGACGTCGGAGGTAACAACGGGCAACTTTACTGCAACCAGCGCAATAACGACGACGACGAGTAATCTACTTGTTGTATCCATCTACTCACTTTGACGCGGAAGACTGTAGTGACACCGTTATCTTGTCCACCGATCTATATTGGTAAGATGGGTGGGCTAGGTATTTTCTGAAATGATATTTAGAGCCTTGCCACCTTTGCGACACCCGACTTAAATGTGCTCTGCGAGTACATAAAAAGTCTAATGCTAAGCAGGCTAAGCTAAATCCGCTTTGTTGCGTACAGCTGCGTTCTGTACGCGTTTCGTAACGAATTTACTGGCAAATGCGACATCGGACAGTTTGTTGTGACCGGACGTGTATACTTGTTGACACGTCTGCATCCGTATACACAGTGAGTTGTAAAACCGGATATATTTACTAACGTGCGTCTCTTCAATACTTGTTTGATCGATGGGTTTCTGCGTTTTGTGTATGTGTGTGTATAAGTGCCAGCGGCAGATCCATGCACGATTTTTGCTGAGTGGTGGTGCGGTGATACCATACACAAGATCCAACAGTGGCGGGAATATATTTTGGTGGTTTGCTAAGAAATTGACGGACAAAGCATAGACATTGACGAACTTTATTTTTGGCGGTTGGAAATCGTTGTTTGATAATTGATATATGCCTTACCATAAGTGGTCTTGATGTAGTCTCGCGAGCCAAGCCTTCTTCCGTCCTCACTGTGCGACCTCACGTGCTGTTCGCCTACTTGCACGTGAGAGGAGGTGCTTGAGAGGAGGTGCTTGAGCCGGAACTGCTCGCATGGAGAGAAGGCTTGGTTGAAAATCCGTACTTCAGCTGATGACGTGCAGCGGCATGTTCACGTCACGAAACTTGACCTAAATTGATTAACATTTGACCTAACACGATTATAATGAGTATGCATTTGCACGAGTCAGGAGAGTAACATGCAATATGATAATCCAGCATTTGACTTCTAACTAGGTAATGGTGCGTGAAGCAGACAAACACACCAAACCATTCACGTGCCAGTTTCTGTTATTGGCTGAAACAGTTTGCGCGGTAAATTGACTTTGCCAGAAGAAGTAGCCTTTCCATGTGACTATGGCTGTTGGCAGTCTGTGGACGCTGGTCATGCAAAAGCGACGCTCAGAGAAGTGTTTGGGTACCCAGACTTCCGTGAAGGCCACCTTGAAGCGATTCAGGCTGCCTTGGAAGGACATGATGTTGTAGTTCGTATGACTTACAACTAGCACTGGAACATCTCTGTGCTATCAGCTGCCTTCTTTATTATGAAGCAGGACTGCTTGCTGTCTACTAGTAGTTATCAGCCCTCTCAGTGCACTGATGAACGAACAGGTCCTGTTCCTAATTTCCTTGTTTGATGTTTCATGCATCACTGATGCATACAGGTTAAAAAGTTGCGAGATCTTCAAATTCGGGCCACGTACTACGTTGAGCCGTCACAATTTACGCAATTAAAATTGGGCAGTTTAAAACAGCACAATATCAACTTGGTGACCAGAATATCCATTAACATTCTTTGCAAGTGGTATACCAGTGTACCTACATTGACTGTATTCTATTCACGTATAGTTTTTCTTTCTCCTAAATGTGCACTGAGCCCAAAGTGGTTGAAATTTGTGAAAGACAAAGCCTTCACAAGCAATATCTGTCTGCTAGCAATTGAAGAAGCACAATGTGTAGCAGAGTGGTAAATTTACTAAAATGGCATTACATATGAGAAAACTAAAATTTGCTCTTTGACCAGACGTTCTGTTTACAGTAGGGGAGACACATTCAGAGAACAGATTGCAAATTTGCATCTTTTGAGAGTACACCTTGAGTGTCCTATCATGGTCCTAACAGCAACTGCAACCGGAGCAACAATTAAAACAATTAGTGAGAGAGTTGGATTTCATGAGCCAGTGCAAATCAACGGACCTTTAAACAGACCAAACCTGTTCTATTTTTTTACAGAAAGTAGAACAGCACTGAGGTATAAAAAGTGCATAAACTGTCACTGGAGATGTTTTTGGCTATCATAATGGTCTTGCCCATAGAAAAATTTGATGCCAGTTGTTGACAAGCTGGACAGTAACACTTGTTGCAAAAGAATAATATTTGTCAATACCAAGGACACGGCCACTACAATCTGGCAGCTTCTGTCCAGGCTCGGACGAGTTGGTATCCACCACTCTTGTCTTACAAAATCCACTAGGCAAAGAACAGAGGCAGACTTTAGGGATGACACCATAGTTGTAGTTGTAGCAACCATTGGGTTTGGAATAGTAAGCAGAGAAACAGTATGCACCAGAAATGGTATTTAGACATATAATCAAAGCTTGGTGTTCCAGGGCATAGATGTAAACAACGTCAGATTGGTGATCCATTTCGGAATTTTACAGAGTACAACCCAGATGTTCTAGGTACGTGATACTGTAATGATAGTTTCCCAAATTGTCATAGCACAGTATACTAATTCACAAATATATATTTGGAAGAGCAGGCAGAGATGGCAGAAAGGCCGCTGCAGCGTTGCTGTACAGAGATCAAGAACTGAAAGCGAAGAGAGTGGACAGAGCCCTTCAAGAAATAATAACAAGAAGACTGTATTAGAAAGGCCATGACAGAAGCGCTGGCCTCCAACAGAAAGCTGTCACAATTCTGCTAACCACGCTGCAGCCACTGCTCCGCTTTGAATGTGACGAACATCAGCTTTTAGTGTACTCCAAGGGGCAGAGACAGAAGAAGGCTCAAAAGCGTTCACGTGCTCTTAATTTCAAAAAGAAAAAGGTTCGATATGTTCCTCCAAGCACATAATCATAATTAACGTTATCTTTGTTGTAGATCAGTGACAGTGACGTAGATCGGATGAAAGTTTCCCTAGCAGCATGGAGGCAACAACAACTAAAGGAACTGGAAGATTGTGGCCAAAGTCTCCTTGGTATTGAGACCATAGCGACAAACCAGCTGCTTAGCGAAGGTAACTGTACGTACATCACTTCCTCACCAGGCAATTTTTGCAGCTCTGTTGTCTGGCTCCATGCGTTGTTGATACATGTGTAAAGCAGAACGCTAATACTCTGAAAGGTGTAGGAATTTACGCGTCAGGGTAAGTGCAGCAAAGAGACTCTAGGCGCCTATGTCGTTTCGCAGGTTGACCAGCGTATGTAATTACCTATGAGTCCTCTGCTAATTAAACGCTAGAGATACAATCAACCCCGTGGGCTAAATACAACAATACGCGTGTCGATGTAGCTAAACTGT
This sequence comes from Corticium candelabrum, assembly GCF_963422355.1. Lineage (NCBI taxonomy): Eukaryota > Metazoa > Porifera > Homoscleromorpha > Homosclerophorida > Plakinidae > Corticium > Corticium candelabrum. Next base: position 4,306,384 of record NC_085093.1, on the reverse strand, counting down.
TCCAGTGACTCTAATTGCATCAGGTCACTGACCAATGAAAACAATGTATTTAGGTCATGTTTCGTGACGCAAATATGCCGCTGAACGTTATCAGAGGACGTACGGATTTTCGTGCGAGTAGTTCTGGCTCAAGTACCTCCTCTCACGTGCAATCAGGCGAACAGCACGTGAGGTCGCACAGTGAGAACGGGGGAAGGCTTGGCTCGCGAGGCTCGTCTTGATGTGTTTGTGATTGACAGCTGTGTTCGTGGTTTACATTTCCCTGCTTACTGAATGGTCTCCAACTACTGCATAAGCACATTCTTGCTGATCCAAGTGCCTGATGACGTCAACATATCCCGTAGGCCAAATTAATGGCGGATTTTATATTGGCAGTCGTTGAAAATCTGCCAAAATAAATTCCTTAAAATATTTCATCTTATATGGTCGTTTTAATTGACGTCAATATAAATATATTATTTTGAAAGTATAAAATAAAAACTTACGAACAAGTTTAGAAAACAAGTTTCAAAACTATAAATTGACTTTTCATCCTTAAGGTTTGCAGTCGAAGTAACAGTCCCGGAAGTATAAGTGTCCCGGATAAGGTAGGGAAAGTTAATGGACCGACGACGGATGCTACACTTATTCGTGAACTGGGAGAAAACATAATACGAACTGATAATTGTGTCTGAGACCCAGTAAGGGGTTGATGGATGGACGCGCGCCCTCCGCATCCATGCCTAGATGCAAAAGACGGAAAGAGCGTCTATTGTTTGCAGCAGAGACTCTGCAATTCTAAACGGGCGTAGCCAGACCTACATTTCTTAAAATTTGGTAGGTGAACTGACTAATTGCTAAATTAAATACATAGAAACACAACAACATTTTGCAGTGGCTCAACTAGACGTGATTTTAAGCAAAGCTATTGGGTAGAGGTATATTTACCTCAGAGCAACGCTTTAAGGTCTTATGCGCATGTGTTTAAAGAATTCAGTCAGTATTAAAGCCTTTGTAACGTTTGCCTGTAGAGAACACCGTATGTAGTGCATTACAAACTTCTAATGTTTCATAACATGATACATAAATAATTACTCTGTTCTTGGTTGGGATTAGCCTCGTCTCCAGACTTTCTCACTCTAGTGTTGTCCGGTGTTCGTATGAAAATTCCGGGCGCGAGAGTCAATGTGTCGCGTGTTCTTGTACTTTGTCTTATCTCTTTCGGTTGCTTTGTTGTCATGGTTTCTGCTGCGTTCTAAGTAAGACTTAACATAGTCGCCGATATCTATACTATAGATTGTGAACACCAGCTTGGCTGCTCTGCATACGGGTAACTGTTTTCACATAGTATGGGTTATCCACGCAATTAGATTTTTCATATGTTCTAATTGTTTCTAGCTTGACTCAGAGAAAACCGAGATTTCTAAAGGCAAAGTGAAACAGCTACAATTTGCATGCAGATACAGAGAACAGACTAAAATCGCTTTACGTGCACTAACAGTCTCTGTCCGACAGGATTTTGTCTCATTGTGTTCTAATCCTACGTGTAGCTTTGTGTCTAAACAAGAAAATCTGGACAGTAGATCATATAGCGGTCACAGTAATTGCTTTGATAGGGTGGCAATGCGGTCGCAAAGCGGTACGGTCGGACTTCCAACACAAAATAGCGTTCCATTGAATGATTCCGTTGAAACGGGTTTGGGTGAATACCGTCCGGGATGAAACCAGTTCATTTCGCTGTAAGCCAGGCCAGAACTATCGAAAAGCCAGCGAACGAACGTGTTGGAGTTGGTGACGTTGTCTCCGATAATATAGATCGATTGAGGATACCTGATGATTGGCCCTGGCTGCTCTGCATACGGGTATCGTTTTGCATGATTTATCAACTCGTTCCACTTCGCTTGAACAACACTCCAGTCAGTATGCATAAAGACAGGAAGATAGCGCGTGCCGCGTTCGGAATAATGGATGCGTGAGATAGCAACACTTTCGTTTTTCCAACTGTCTCCTCTAAGACGCCATCCTCTGTAGCTACAGACGTCCGAAGACGATTCGCTCAGCAGTTCAACGCCTCCTTCTTTACTCGCTTTTGGGTTATACTCCTTCAGTAGAGACACGTTTGCTTCTTTTCCTCTTTTGGGCAATGCAAGTACGTTCTTCCACAGCTGAGCGGAGTAATGATAGACGGCACCCAATGAACAGTTGACGCCTCTGTCAGCAATAGCAATAAAATGTACAGCTGCAGGTAAAACGCCAAATTTTCAAATGTAAACCAACAAAGCAAAATTATTGTCTTATTGGGCTAAAGCGAAATAATTGTCAAGTTCGGATGAAAATGGGGTCAGTCGGGATAGTTCTTCTCTTCACTTTTTACTATTGCTACGACAGTAGTCACTTAGGTCATTAATCAGACGATCCACTGCTGTTTGTGTACCTTCATCCCCTAGCTGTACGAGGTGCGTCCAGCAATCGCTGTTTTCCTAGATGCTAATGACATCAGCATCTCTGGTTTACAGTAACGTACGCATGCAAGTTGAGCGTCAGCCCAACGTATAACACGAACATAGTATAAGACGCTGAAACCTAGTGATTTGCAGTAACATGTCTGAGCGCAACCCAGCAATGTCTTATCAGTTGTAAAAATTCCTGGCGTCCGAGGCCATTCTTAACGCACGTGAAGTAAAAAGCATCGCTGTTGTTGCTGTATGCATTCTTACCAACATTCTTCGTCGTCCATGAGCTCGAGTCTAGTTCAACGTCTTTGACGCTGGTCATAACATAGAGTTTTGGTAAAAGGTGTTCAGTAGGACGCTGACCTTACCTTCGGTTGGCGTTACGCTGGGTTGACGTTCGGCTTGCGCAAGTTACTGTATGCAGCCTTACTTAATTTAATTAAGTTACAGACCGAGATTGATCGGTAATCATTTCAACAGTTGCCACGCTTGTAACTGCAAACAAAATAAGTTTTCCAAATTCTATGTATGAAGTTCTGTGTGTGTGTGTGTGTGTGTGTGTGTGTGTGTGTGTGTGTGTGTGTGTGTGTGTGTGTGTGTGTGTGTATGTATGTGTGTATGTATATACGTTGTCTGTCAAAGCCGCCTGATATCGATTTCTCGCTTCAGCATTCTGCACGTGTTCAACATAATAGGCGTGTGACGTCCCACATACTTTCATTAGTATAAGCTGTCCGGCGTTCGGCTTTCGGTTACTCTCAGCGTTCTACCGTTTACCAAACATTGTCGACCCTCTGTTACTATGACGTATAAGGCAGGCATGCTACTTGAACAAGAAATATATTTACGTAGTTGACTTTAACAAAACTGGAGCGTCCGCACTGCACTGCAAGACTGCTGTGGCTATAGATACGTAAAATTGTCAGAGCAAAAATCCTTTGAGAAATACGGTCGGTGGGGTTATCCAAACTTGACAATTTTTCGGTTTGGCTTGACATATAATGAAATAACTTGCTAATTGAATGACATACTTTCTATTGTTACTTCGTATGTCGAACTCCAACTGTTTGAGTATCGCAAAACTCCTGTAATCTTCTTAGTGCCATCTTGCGTCGTTCCTTCTATTCTAAGTGTCCAGCGGATGCTTCTGCCTTTATTCTTGCCACGAACAATAAAAGAGTGTACCCGAATTTTGTACGTGCCTTTTAGTCTTCCTACAAAATCGGCATCAACGATGTAATGCTCTGGACCGTAACCTCGCCTGTTGTCATGATCCAAGAATGAGGTACCAAACCCTCCTCTATTCCAGTAAGAAATGTGTCTTCCCCTTGGTTCATAGACATGTAAATCAATGTCAGACGACCCGTCATCCCACGTAAGCGTCACGGTTAGCAAATTTGGTTTCCCTGTTCTTTCTATGCGCCGATGAAAATAGCTATGGTAAAAAAATATACTTGCTACTATCAGGTCGTAAGTTAGGAGAAGGGAACTACGCCTCTTCTTAGATACGTATCTCAATGGAACGTATCCGCCAGCGACAAATACAATCTTAGACTGTCCATTGTCGATGTCTACTATAACTTTGGTAAAGTGGCCGAAAGAATCTAGAAGCACGCGTCCGCGAGCTACGGATTGTCCCTCAGAATCATTACTAAACACATAAGAAAAGACAACGGCAGGCAACGGCTGACCAGGCTTGGGAATAACTCTGCCACGTACAGTAATCCAGTTGGCCTTTATTTTGGTATCAAACGGATCGAATACAATGTCTGTCATATCAAGTGCAAATCATTAATTTATTCGCAATTTTGTGCATCAATCAGCTTACCTGGAGAGTTGGTATTTTTAAAGGCGGTAGACGTCTGATTGTAAATCGTTTCCATATCTGTCGCTCAGTTGGAAGGCTGTGTGGCTGTAGACACGAAATCGGTTATATCCGCCGTTACGGTAAGGGTCAAACGTTTCTGTAGACAAGTCAAACGACAGCGTTTGCGCTTCAGGTCCGAAGCGAGGGTCATAAAAGACAAACTCTCCCATGCTGTATTTGTACACCAGAACGGCATGACCGAGCATAACTTCGTATTCGTTAGACTTTTCCATCCAAATAATCTGAGGAGCGTGAGACACAAAGAGAGCATGGATGAGAACTTCAAACGTTTCTAGATCGGATACGGACTCCGGTTGAGGTGGTGGGTCGGAGCAGCGCACTTGCAGGAGCGTCAGCATGCGATCAAGCAAGTCGTTCGACCATTCCTTACTTGCAGTCTGCAGTGTCTTTTCTTTAGAAACAAAGAACCACCTTGCAAATATCGTCATCCCGTTGTATGTCGGCCAAAGAAGCGTTGTGGACAAAGGCCAACCGTTGCGCCGAGGAGTAAATCCTGTATCAATAGAATGACTTCTCATCCACTGCGAAAGTGTTGCGCGAGAAACGGAAACAAGAACAACTTGTGACAAAGAATTCGTAAAAAACTGAATCACAGTCGAATTCTTTCCACCGACCGCAAGCCCCATTGCTTCAAGAGAGTTTGTGCGAGAGTCGTACAAGTACGGGTACACGGCGTCATCTTCACCTGTCTTTTCGGGCTCCACTTCTACCTTGACATTCTCTTCAAAGATGCGACCGAACAGTTCAAACTCGCTCTCAGAATTATTGGAGACGGCTGACATGTCGAGCAATCCCACTGCAGCTGTGTTTTTTGGTAGTCCTCTAGCAGACACATTGTGGTATGATGCAGACACTCTGACACGGTCACTAGACACCACGCCCACCGGAGCATCTAGAGCAAAACGTTTCAGTCTTCTAGTCGTTGCTGTGATCTTCTCTCCATTCTGATCGAGTTTTACGTTTTGAACGAGGGGTTCAGGATCTGAGAGAGCATCGAAGGTCACGGCATCCATGTGAGCGAGTGGGCATCCATCATTTCCTGCTACGGTCTCACCGTTCTCGTTCAGAAATCCTTCCTCACACGCGTCGCAGTGAGCGCCGTCGACGTGAAGCGTTGCGTTACAGTTACAAATACCCGTTTCTTGACTGCACATTGCTCTGTACAGCGGCGAGTAGACACCAAATCCGTTGCATCGACATTTCAAGTGCCCAATAGTTGGCACACACAGCAGGCTAACGTCGCAAGTAACGACGGGCAGCCCTAGTGCAGCCAGCACAACGGGTACTACGACGAGTGATCTGATTGTTGGATCCATCTACTCGCTTTGACGCGCAGACTGTATACCGTAGTACCACCGTTATCTCGCGCAACCCATCTAGATTTGTAGAAATGGGTGGGCTACGTATTGTCCGAAATTATACTTAGAGCCTTGCCACTTGTGCAACACTTGCCTTAGAACGTGCTTTACGCGTATACAGGAATTCCAATGCTAAGTAGTCTAAGCCAAATGCACACAGCCGCGTTCTGTGCGCTTTCGTAGCAAACTTTACTGGCATGCAGCTGCGACATCGGATACGATTTTTGAGACCGGAAGTCTATTTGTTGACACGTCTGTATCCGTCTAGACAATGAGTTGCAAAACAGGTTAGAGTTTGCTAGATCTTGCTCTTCCTGAGGGAGACGACTGGCTAGACACTCGAGCCTAGAGTTATATATGCATGAACAGTACACTTCAAGCATCTCCATTGTAGTTGTTTGATCTACGAGTTTTTTGCGTTTTGTGTGGCAGTAACCTACACCCATACCAGCGACGGATCCATGATTTTGCTGAGTGGTGGTGTGGTGATAGTTAATATTTATGATGTCACTAAATAGACTTTCCAGTTAGGGTAGAAGTAACAGTTCCGGTAGTATAATGTTCAGATGAGGTATAGGGCGAGTTAATTAAGTAATTTGGACCGACTACGGATGAAGCACAGCTTGTGCATGGGAGGGACGTGCGTCCTTAGCATCCTTGCCTAGTTAAACATATAGGTTGTCTACCTCAAAGAAGTGTTGGTTATTAGTGACTACTTCTTGTCTCATGTACTAAAAAGTTCACAGATTGGTAGAAGTCGTTGTGCAAGATTTACATAGAAAACAGTTGAAAATAACATTTACCATTTAACAGTAGACTCCACAGCTGCAACTGTCTAGCTGCCTTGGAGCATTCTGTAGAAAACAAGAAACGATTTTGTGATGTGCATGAGAAATAAGTACTGAGAGTTTTACTTTCACAGTAATGTCACGCCAGTTATCATCCACATATATGTTTCTCCTGTCTGTCTTGGTGTATCTGACAACCACTGTCTAATAAGAGCATAGCATAATTAGAGTTACGCAAATAATACCATTAATTGCAATGTCCAGGCTTTCATAGTGGTTTTCAGAGTAGTGTCCAAGAAGTAAGGGAATGTCATGTCTAGCTGTGTGTCCATTTGGCTCAACTATAATATCAAAGCAGTCTCCGGTGCCAACTGCGCTACTAATTATTCTGATGTTATAGGAAAGAAATGTTGCTACAGCCAACATTGCTATGTGATCAGCCCATGTTCCATTTCTTCTCAGATTAATCAGCTAGCTTGCCCAGCCTTTGTTAACAACAAAGTGTGACATATCAAGAGGTTTGCCTTCTGTATCCTGGATATGCAAGGTAATCAGATGATGAAAGTATTAATCTTATTATGGTATAGTATAATATAATTATAGTATAATCTTATTATATATATTATATATGTATAAGTTAATGCAAAATATATATATATGCAAATATATATATATATATATAATTTCTTACAAGAAAGGGGTGAGCTTCAAGATAAGCAACTGTGTTTGCTCGCAATTCACTGTGACTGTACTTTTCTGTTGAATGAACTCGTTCAAGCTGGTCTTGAACTGCATGAAACATGCAATTGCCATCTGTAGGCATTCTGCCGCGAAACCGAAGTCCTGAAATCTGAACTTTTTTATGCAAGCGAGCTCTGTTGAGGTTGAGGTCATGTATTTCTAAGCATGATTGTTCCATAGCTCTCTTAAGATCTGAAAATTTTCTAGTTTCAGTTCTAAAGCATGCACAAACACAGGGTTTAGAATAATGGTATTTGTTGTTTTTACTTTGATTGCTTTGCTTGCCTGCTTGAACAGATTTTTGTGTTCCAATGTCTTTATTGGTTCCATGAACTTTAGCTTTATCAGAACTTCCTGCATACATACATACATAGAAGTGCATGTCTGTGATGACTTTTCATCAGTAGACAGAAAGAGAAACAGAAGTAACAATACATGAGAAAAAAGTTTAGAGAAAACAGGAAACAACTGCAATGAAGTTTCGCTATATTTACAGCAACATTTATTGAAACATTATTATACAGCAAATCTGCAATTACATCGTTCAAACAGGTTTTAGCAACCTGTAGCCAATTAACATAGCTAAAAGCGACATTATAGTGTAAAATTTTCATCGACCAATTTCTTATGTACAACGCACGATGTCTGAAATGACATATAAACAGCAACATCTATTGAAACATTATTACCTTACAATTCGACTATTACATTTTTAACACAATTTAGCAACCTGTAGCCAATTAACATAGCTACGAAATGACGCTATACTTTACGATTTTGATGGACAAAGTACATAGACACAGACCTGGATGACTCAGACTGTTTTGTGAAGTCTGTTGGTTTCTTGCTGTATACGATGTTGCCAAAGGAGGATTACCTATGTATATACACAAGTTTTAATCAAAGAGTGAGTTTACAATATATAAATTGTGACTGTGATACCTAAATGAGTACCAATTGTGGTGGAAGAGCCTATACAAAAGAGGTGCATTTAGTGATGACCCAATAAACTGTTGCAGTACCAGTACCTGCAGCTACAGCTCGTCCAAAATTGTCAACAGCTGTTGAGCAGTGTAATGCTTGACGCAAGTGTTCAGTAGCAGCCGTATTGAGACGTGCATTCCTTTGATTAACATTAGATCTAAATAAAAATATGCGCCTCATTGCGTTCATGCTGTTCATGAAATATCTGTCTCTCCCCTTTGCATTATGCAGTTGCTCTTCAGATTCAGTATTGATAATGTCATTTAACTCAGGTACATGCTGTGTTCTACGCAACACTTCAATCTCTTGCTTGGTGTTACCCTCATGTAGTTTGTCAAACAAACAGTATCGAGCAGATACCCCAGTGATTGGATGAACAGTCGTGTTATAGTCATGTTCTTGAGTAGCTTGGATTTGTTCTTTGTTTAGGTCTACGAAGACTGATCGTGGTCCTCTGCAGCCTGATTGGAAGGTTTACGATAAATGCTGTTGAAACAATGTTTGTCACATCCTTAATACTTGATGTGTGTTTTTTGTGTTGCATTCTCATAAAAAACCAATCGTGTGCTCATACAAGTTGGTAAAGGTTCACTTTGGGGTGTCGGGTCTTCAGACAAAAGTGGAATCGTGTATACACAGAGTAAGAATTAATTGTTTGTTAGTAGTTGATGTGATAAGTAAGGTATTTGAGTTATGGCTCGTCTTATTCACATTTAGTTGATCTTTAGAGCAATATCGGCACATGGTCATGTATGACATTATAGTAAAATTTTCAGATTCTTTATTCAGATCCTATTAATTAAAGGAGAATTCTCACCAAAATCAACTATCTTTCAGATAAAAGCTGTCACTTCATGACACAACCCCTTTCAACCGTTTACTGCAGAAGTTTACCGTAATGAAAAATAAAGCATTGAAATTACCTGCGTAGGCGTGTTTAGTACCCGTATGTGGCATACGCGTACCTCTGATTGTGGGTTAGCAAGGAAGACCGATATCTGTGCACATTTCAAGGTGAGGATTGTGAGACATATGGTGTCAAGTTGTGATTTATTGACTACAGCAAACTGGGACCCCAAAGTTATCATGCAAGTATGGACTGTTTCAATACAACCTCAGAAGGAGGCCCTTCTTAGACTAGCTCATAGATCATGTCTCACTGAATTTTGGGTGCGTTAGGAGCACTCAGTATGATTAAACAAACCACAAGTAGTACTTCGAGAGAGTAAGACTTCGTTTACATACGGGGAATCGTCTGAACAACTCATTGGCCGATTCTCTGTTTCTGTGGCTGTCTGGACCGTGGGTTTTCTGCAGGAAGATACCAGGACTTGTATCTTTCTTTCAACAAGTTTTAGTATTTGGTGAGAGTTCTTCTTTAATAGATTTTTATCTTGTGTGAAATTACAAAAATATGTTTGATGAAATAAGTAGACATTGCTGGTTTGTTACATGTTTATCTGTACTTATAGTATGTCTGGCTATTAGCAAGTGTGTCTGGCCATTAGCATGAATGCGGTGTTGTCAGAAAGGAGAATCAGTGAAGTCTCTAGGATGTTTTCATTCAAAGCATGTCACAGCAATACACCAACGAGTGTGGCTCTAAGTAGAAGTTAGATTTCTTCCTTTTCCAAAATGTGTGTTGTTTGGATCGCACCTGTCAAAGCCTTTTGCTGAAGGCACATTCATGTTTCAAATGCTCGCTGAATTCCATCATCATTTTCAGCCTCTCCTTTTGCTATTTCACGAGCAACTGCCATCTGGTGCATCTTGTTAGACTATGTCGTTTGTTACCGTCTTTTCTAAGACGTGTACACTCTTTCGTTGACCAAGTACTGGTATATATGACTTTGCTGCTTTGTCTGATAGCGCTGATATAACGTGCACATCAAACCACAATTTTTTTCTGGTGTACTAGGCTCGTCAGGAACAGCAGGCAACCAATGGTGGTGAGTCATACAATATCGCTTGTGCTTGCTTTCTTCTGTGAGTTAGCAACCTCACTCGTGTTTTCCGTCAAAGAATCATTACATTGCTATTCATTGCAACTGCTTCCAAGAGACTCGAGAAGAGTTCTTTGACGTTCATCACGGAAATGTAACTTTGTGGTATAACACACGCACAAGCGTAGGCAAACCATGTATGCCCACTCCCAGCATAGCGCAGAAAGTTTGAAACTGCGAGGCAAAGTAAAGCACGGGGTAGCACCGTGCTTTCACTCTTTAGTGACTTCCCTAAGAATTGATTGTCGGAAGCTGGGTTCATGTCAATGGCTATTCTGATGAAATAACAAACAGAGTTGTCAAGGTTGCACATTAAAGTTGACACTTTCTTCGAAAGATTCAAACGGATATAATAACTTATGTTTATGTCAAGGTTACGTATTCTTAATGGTTTCCAAATGTTGTCCAGTCAAGTTTTGTATATTTGGGTACATACATGTAGGTGGTTTCATTGGCCGGACTTCTCTGACTAAACAATTTTGACAGTTTCAATTTGCTTAAATATTTAGAAATCAGTCTCCTGCGATACAACAGGCTCTAATTTTACTGGGTTATTGTCATATGTTATGACAGGGCATAGCCAGAAGGGAACCTCAGGGTGCCACCTTCCTTTTGTCTTCAGTTACAACATTTTCTGCAGAAAGATCTTTCAGTGGGCTAAAGCAAATCAAGACGGACATGAGACCAACTATGGGAAATTAGAGGCTTGTGCGACTATGTCTTCTCTATATCTATAGAGATGTACCAGTTGATACAGAATCAGTGCGTGAAGAATTCGCAAGACGCCATCCTCGACGATTAGAGATGATTGATATATTTGATGTTGACCACCCAGTAGTTTATTACCTTTTGTGAATGTGACTTTGGTTATCTTTCTGTTACGGTTATTTCTACCTGTGTTGAAGACAGCATTTTCATGCTTTCCTGATTTCCTCTAATACTCTCTACTTTTGTATTGCTATCAAAGAAAATGAATGCCTTGGTACATTTCTTAAGGTTAATACACTATAGAGAGGATCTTGTTGGTGTCAAAGTTATATGCTAGACTTTTGTATCTTTACGCATGTGGATATCTGTTTTTCTCTTTCTTTGTCACATTGATTATCTTGGTATCAGATGCTTGTACTACTTGGCATAGAATTGTTTGGTTTGTTTACAAGTAATTTGATTCCAAGTCAATTCAATTGAAGACGTTTCTTTGTCATTTTAGGGATACGTGACATTCTTGTTGTTGGGCATCGGCAGGTATTTGCATGGATTGATAGCTGGCATGGTGATTTCGGAAATAGCAAACCCATGACATGCAGGACACGCACGCACACACCACAGAGAAGTAAATTATTAAATATGAGATTAAGAACGTAAGGTCGTATGCTTGTACTACGATAGTTTGGTTTGATTTGGGTTTTGGAATGTTGACTGAAAACTTGTCAGTCTACCCAGGGCTCTATAAGGATTACTCTACATCCCATGCACGGGTCGAGTAGCCAACCTACATTTCCTCACCCACAAAAACTTTTAGTCTACTATATCTCCCGATGGCAGATGCACGCAACACATAACATAGGGGATGTTCAACTGCAGCTACACAATTACCTACTAAATGCCAGACTAGACTAAACGTGCAACTTCTTATCCCAAATGCAGCAGTGAGGCAGAGTCTAAGCTAATTAGTGAGATATTTGAGGTTTCATCAAGTCAAATGGTCATAATCTTGTCCTTGACATGCAATCTTATTGTGAGTGCAGGTGATAGCGTTGAGTCAGGTGCACATTACTACAACGATATCCCGTTTTATTTTGTTGTTGCCCCACAGCTATGGCTTATTGCTTGCCAATGTCTGTTTGTTGTCATATAGCCTGAGTAGAGTGATGAAAGCAGCCGACCTTTGCTCAGCAAATGCTGGAAATTGATAGTGAGTAATTGGAGTGTGGCGAAAGTGCCATAGCTTCCCACAAAGAAAATTTTGTTGATATTACGAGGAAAACTTTCTTACTGTAAAACCCTGCTGCGCTAGAGTGTAATAAATAATGTTGCTGTACTCGTGGTGTATCTTTTGATGATTATTTTGTAACTTACTTCTTGGTGACAGGAATGACAATGGACGATGTACGAAAACTTGAGCAGCAGTTTCAAGACAAGACAAACAAGAAAATTCACGGGCTCGATAGTGACAGCAGTACCCCGGGTACAGCAGTGCAAGCAAGCGGGAAGTGTTGACTTCAACAACAGTAGGAGTACAGTAGAGTAAAGACGATAGATGGATAATCTTTTATTTTATATACGATTTGAAAATTTGTTTTGACAGTTGCCAACCATATTCAGTTACTGCTTTATGTGTATTTAAAGCAGTCGATTACTAACTTGATGTAAATGTATGTATGCGTATATTTTATTCAGTTACCATTGAGAAAGAACAAAATATGGGCTGCTGTGTTATGTTGATGGAGGGTTTGATTGAGCAAAGAAAAGCGATATCTATGGCAGGTAGTTGGAATCATGTAGACTGTCATTGCAGTACAGCACTCTTAAACACTATGTTTTATATGGTATGTGCAGTTGTTGAAGATGGTCATGCTTGGTGTTTTGTATAGTGGTAACTCCCCGAGACCCAGAAATCCAAGCTAAGGGTATAGTGGTAGGTGCTTACGCGCGCATGCGTGCGTGCGTGCCTGTGTGTGTGTGTGTGTGTGTGTGTGTGCGTGCGTTCGTGCCTGTGTGTTTAGTTTTGTCTCTCTGTTTACCTCTGTCTATGTGTTTGTCTGTTTATCATGTATGTACTTTGTGTGTATGCTTGGTTTATGTTTTTCAATTTTACTGGTGATAAGTTATGTCAATACAATTAATTAATATACTGAAATGTCTACAAACCACGCTAAATATATGTTGGAATGTAAATCTGATCTAAAGAGGAATTTTAAGGTGGCATCGTTGATTGAAGGTTAGAAATTATTGAAAACGTTTTCACATTATTACGAAAAGTTGAGGATCAATACTTTGGATTCTAGTTGAATTGTAGATGCAAATTAACCTAATTGAAGCAATTTGTAAAAACAATTAATTAATTGTTAAGAGTATATAACACTGTCGAATTTAAAATATTTATTACAGAAGGTATTAAAAAATGTTTTGCTATTTCAACAGAAGGGCTTGCTTGTTGAATTTGACATAGGCATCTAAATTGTTGCCGCAGGTGCACTTTCAGGGCTTTATTAATCTTAAGTTAACTGAAATAATTGATGTTATAAAATACTGTAAATTTGTGATATACCTAAATATGCAAATACAGCTATGCCACTGCTCTGCTACAAACTAGGAATGACCACGACCTTGATCAGATCATAAAATGTTTCTGTTGATCTGTTATCGGAAAAAATTGAGGTATTGACATAAGGGGCATTATATTTTTATCCAGAGGATGCCTTGCTGTGTGTAATTTATAAAAAAAGGGGGAGCAACACATTAAAAGCATCAGTGCTGGGTTGCCCTTTTCTAAAACTCGGACACTATTTCTACAATCGCAGTCTGTTAGTACAGTACTAGAACTTTGCTTCTGTCAACTCTTGGTCAATTAATTAATTAACTTGTGTTGAATTCAACACAAACTGTATGTCTTTTCAAAATTAGTCTGCAAATAGATATTTCTTAATAAAACAGTCCACTGTATCTATTATATAATAATTAATTAAATTGTTATTCCATTTTGTCTGGGATTACAATGTTTTCGCTTATGACCACAATTTGCCCGTCACCATGAAAACGCGGCAATCGTAGAACTACACCTTGTTTCGTTCTGCATTTCTGCAAGGCAAATATTTGTCACGTGCCTTGCTCATGAAATGAATATCGACATGTGGAAAGGTGAGTCACACTCTCTTTCTACGAGCAGATTATTAGGGCAGGCAGTTGTTTACTAAGCAAATACAGTAGCATAATCAACTAGGCTGGTACATACGTACAGGTGACCATTGAATTTACTTCTGTCTGTTATCTAGTAACTAGACTTCACTCGAACCTGCGATCATGACCTTCAATCGCTCGTACACTTGAGTGCACTATGCATTGCGGGCTATTTCACGATGTCACGATATCCGTCGTCTGGCATACGTCCAACTACAACTTCAATGGATTCCTGTAATTGCTACACTATATGCGTACACGTAGCCGCATCTCAGACTCAAATGAGCTGTTTATGCCCCGCCCCCAACTTGTGAATCGCTTGTATTGTGTGTAGGCAATAAAACTATTTCCATAAGTTCTAACATAGACATTAGGTGTGCCCGTTCGAGGGCCCAGCCGATCGTTTGCCTTCTACTAGACAAGAAGAACTTTTACATGAAATGATAGACAGTACACGTATACTAAAGTGTTCGCGAGACACTGTGAGAAACAATATTATAGAGAGGGTCACTGATGAGTAACTTTCTTGACCCATGGTCTCTTATACGACTGAAACGGTGCTGCGTGCCTGTAACTGCAGGACGTCTTTAGTTAGACTCAACATGTAATTAATGTTTCACAACGCTAAAGTTAAATTAAGTAAATTGCTTGAGACGTTAAATTTTTTTGCATTTCTTTCTTTTATGCTTGTCGTCCAGAGTAGAAATCGTTTGGCTTTATTTTTACGCACGCTAAATATCAATACTAAAGAATTCAAATGAATACTTGACAATCAGTTGATTTCAAACTATTTTCCAAATCGCTAACGTTTCTTCTTCATCTTCAAGCTTTGACAGCAGATGAAGTTATTCGCTTATTGAATCTACAACTTCATCCAGGTTGTACTCCTCAATCTGGTGCAAATGGTTACTTTGCAGAAGTCTATCGAAGTAATCACCCCGTGGGCAGCGAAACGCGATCGACTGCTAGCCACATAGTCTACATGATGAAAGACGGCGCAGTGTCATTTTTCCATCATTTGGACGCCGACGAAATGTTTCACTTTCACATGGGCGATCCGATCACGATTGTCGAGCTGAGCAAAGACGTTCCCGGACACACGAGAAAGACGATTATGGGTACTGACATCCGTGCTGGCCAAAGTTTGTTTCACGTTGCCAAGCTTGGTACCTGGTTTGGAATTATTGCATCGGCTGATGGTAGAGGAGGCTGGAGTCTTCTCGGTAGTTCGGTTACGCCTGCTTTCCAGCTTTCTGGATCTAAGAGTGGAGTAAGGCGGGAGTTGATGGAAGAGTATCCAGATGCTAGAGATACAATTCTCAAGATGACTTGCGACAGTTGAGACTGGAGAACTTTCGTTAGCTGCTAGAGTTCATGCAGACAATGAAGTGTTTCCAAAACATGTTTGTTTATCTACGCGTCGATTTGCAAATGGATAGTTAATGATTGAACTACAATTCCAGTTGTTTCTGATTGCTCTATATCACATTGAAAATATGTTCTCTCATTAGAGGCTTCCGCAAGTTTGCTTTAGATACCATGCATGCATAAGTAGCTTACAGTTTCTACTCAATATCACCTACGGCCATACTACTTCGAACATACCGGTTCTCGTCCGAACACCGAAGTCAAGCGGAGTCGGGCCGGGTCAGTACTAGGATGGGAGACCGCCTGGGAACACCCGGTGCTGTAGGCTTGTCGTTCAATTTTCCATTTTTTAACTGTTTCTACTCACCGTAGTATAGTCTGTCAATTAATTTGTTTTCTTTCACTTTTTTATCGTAATTCCAATCAGAAAATTCCTATGTTTAACAGTTAATTAAATCTTGAAGAAATCGACAAATAAGAAATTAAAGAATAAAAATTGGAAAATTAGAAAGTTAAAGAGTAGAAAATCAAAGTTATTATTACAAATACAGAGTTGATGTTACCAACTTATCTAGCTACTAAAGAAATTGGAAGCAAGTAAACATCTGATCGAGATACCAATACCAATCGCGCCTAGACGGATCTCGCCTTGTGTTTGTTGCCGTACACATGCACTACAGTTATTGTGCATAATGTCTGTTGTATACAATTTGGATCATTGGCGTGGCCTGCTAGGAGCACGTGTCCTCCAATATTTCAGTCGTTGACTTTCATTAATCCAAGAAATACGGTAATACGTTCTTTTATGCTTTATTTGATTGCATTTAACAGAGACAACATAACATTAGGTATCGATGTAATGTTCGTTGGCAGCGAACGCGAACAACTGCATGTTATAGAGCCACATATTCTACAGGATCGATGGCATTCCTCAGTCGTTTACGCCGCTGTGAAATGTTTCTTTTACCTGGATTCCAGAACAATCCGATCACAATTAGTAAAGATGTTCCTATGCAGACACAAGTGAGAGACGATTTGATTCATAATATATATACGAGTATGTATAGATAGACATTCGTGCTCGTCAAACTTTGTTTCACGTTGTCAACTGTGGTAGCTGGTTTGAGTATCGTGTATCTGCCAATGCTAACGTCTTGTGAAAGCACTCTCTGGGTAAGGAACTCGCTCTCCGTCTCGGAATTAACGACGAACACAGCAAGTGGCGATCTCGTAAGTATATATATATATATAAGAAAAGAATATCTTCTAGATTTGGCATGGCATGCGAGGTACGATTTGGCATTGGGCGAATAGAAGATTTCGGTAAACCATCTATCTATACTACCTTCGGATAAAAAATAGTCAGATCACACTCTAGCTGTCAGTCAGTCTGACGGCTTGACATTCTCTGCAGCCAACTGGAGCTTGACAAGCCGCTGTGCCATGCGGTACTATCATGTTCTTTTTGTAAGGAAACGGACCAAGTCTGACGTGGTGTTTTCTCTTCTTGCCGTAGATGAGGCATAATAAACAGGAGCTGATGCAGGGGTGGTGGACACGGTGGCTAGCCACCCTCCCTTTTCCTCGGATTTTTTGAACGGAAAGAAACCTTGTAGTATTTTGTTTAACTTTAATGGTACACAAATACAATACAATGTTCAAGGTTGTGTTCAAGATCAAGTTTACTCTTACAACGCATTGCTATCATCGTACAATACAGAAGGACTGCACATCCTTCTCGGGTGTTGAATCCTAAAAGTACTGCATATCTTCTCTATGTTAAGTAGAATGTCAAATCCATGAAGCGCCAGAACACCTAAGTTCCCAAGTCTATCGCAAGTCATAGTGGTACGAAGCCAGGTATGCACTTGCCTGAGGCAAGAAAATGACCTCTCTGCTTCCACACTACCAACTGGAAGAACAGCTAGAATGCAGAGCAGTTCTCGAACATTTGAAAGGAATAGCAGATCAGCATCCTCGCTCAAAAGTTGTGTTATGGATTTGATCTCCGTAATCCCATGACAGTGCTGCCTCCAACGGATAAGTTCACTCTCAAAGTTATCCTCTGTTGGCATCAGATGTCCCCATTTAGATGTCAAAATTCCTACCGTTTCTTCTAAACTTTCATTCTTGGTAATGAATTCTGGTACTAAAACACAGAGTTCAAAGTGTGCTCTTTTATCGCTTGCAAATCTATACTCAAGTTCAGAAAGGATGGAGTCCAAAAACGGAATTGTCAGTGCTACTCTCCAGTAATCATAAGGCAACAACACAGTAGGATTTGCTCTTGTTTGTCTTCCCTTTATGATGCGTGGCATTGCTTCATCACTTCCAATATCAGCGGCTAGCTTCTTGGCTTTAGCGTATATTCGGTTATGCTCTACATCCACATCGTTTCGAATCCTTTTGTAAAATTGGACAACTTCGTCAACTTTCTTGAAGCCAAAGTACAACTCCTGCAACCTTGCTTGCAGACACTCTGCAATTGGACGTAAGGGTTCAAGAAGCTGTTTCACAAGCATGAAAACTACAATGTGCTCAAATCCAACAAATTTGTACCTCAAGCCATTTGCAGCAGTTCGTGTTCCTGAATCCCATTTCCAGTTGCTTCCATCAGGATAAAGTTTGTCACAATTGCTTGGGTAACATATCTCATCCCAGGTTTCAATAAGATAGGTGTAAAGTTCCAGAATTGTGTCAAACGTTGTATGCCTCTCAGCCCATCTCGTCTTGCACAAACCATTGATTTTTGTCTTCTTGGTAGCTGGGCACTGACAGCTAATAACGTGTTCCAGAAATCTCTGTCGTTTGGGAGAGTTATGGAAGAATAGGTATGCTTGCTGGCAACTGTCAAACATGTTCCTAATTGCCGTTATTTTTGACGACTTGCATAGTACTAGATTCAGACTGTGCAAGCAGCAGCCTTGATAATCTGCATCAGGTGCCACACGTTTGATATGCGCTTGCACACCAACACTGGATGAGCTCATTGAACTGGTTGTATCATACGCTTGTCCTCGACAATTCCTGATGTCAATCTTATGCTTTTCAAGAACACATAGGATACCCTGTGCAATAGATTCCCCAGTTATCCTTTGAAGAAAGGCGAAATCCAGCAAGACTTCATGTTTCTTTGGCTTCAGCTCAAAGATACCTTTTTGCACTTCCAAGAACCGTAAACAAACTGACAATATCTCTTGCCCGTGAGATGTAACCTCGTCTGCTACAACTGAAAAGTGTGCCCATTCCCTCAAGTATTCTCTGTAGAAATCTCGAATCTGGTCAGCAGCAATCTCTAATATTTCGTTCTGAATGTTTTTACTAATGTACTTTGCATTTGCAGGTCCAGTCCTGAGATGCTGATCCAAGCAAGAATTGGTGCCAGCAAGCAGCCTTACCAATGCAATAAAATTTCCCTCGTTTCGTCTTGCAGGACTGTCAGAGCTGATTTTATCTTGCTTACGACCTTGCAAGGCGATCCTCTGCTTTCCACACATAATAACAGCTTCAACGATGGTAGGCAGAACTTCTAAGTTGAATTTGTAGTTTCTGGCATTAATATCTGTCATTCTGTTGTCAATTCTTGCTTCAGGATTGGAATAATGCATCCTAAAGTGGTACGCCCGATCAACAGCTCGTGAATGATATTCCGTTGTCGCATGTCTACCACGAATCTCTTTGAATTTGTTGTAATTAACAAACAGGGTTCTAACAAATACGCCAAGATGAAGAGATCTCATCTCTTCAGAAGTCAGAAATAAAATGCACGGTAGACACCAACCTCCCTTGTCATCCCTTGATTTACCATAGCGAAGCCAGTTATCCTCTCGAAGCCAACTTCTTTGAAATGTAATCTGCTTGACCTTCCGCTTAGAATCTCCAGCAGGAAATGACCTTGTGTCCAACTCATCATCCCGGATGTCGTCTTGCACGGTAGTTAGCAAACGGTACTTGTCATCGGCAGTTAGCTCTCTTGTATGTCTAATTGCAATCTAAAGGAGACTGCTTTGCAAACCCTCCGGCTCCTGTAGTTGACTTTTGCTGAGGGTCGCCGTCGCAGGTTGTACATATTCTTGCGACAGTTGGCTTTGTTCATTCCGCAACCCTGATTCTTGTGCTCCGTAGCCTTCATCGAACGCTAACTCAAACAGTGTTGGCTGCTTGAATTTCTTTGAGTCAGATGTCATGATCAGATGCTAACGCCACCGTCAGCCGCCCTTGGCAATATCCCGGATATGTGCTACAGTCGCTGGTGGACTTGAGTTAGACTGTCTTCACTCAATTCGCTAGTAGCTATCTAGTACAATTTTTTCACACTCCAATATGTCTCACTTACGACCACTAGCTAGCCACCCCCTTCTAAAAAATCATGGATCAGCGCCTGATAAAGCCATGCTGATCGTTGAGCACACCGCTACTGCATGCTTTCTAGATTTGGCCGTTTAGTATACAGTAATCGAAGCCTGTCTGCCTACGCATCTTCTTGCTAGAAAGTTGAACCCTCGGTGTGTTGCTTTTGCTAGATAATTATAGGGCTGACTGTAAGAGCATTTAGAAGGTGGGGAAGCTACGTAGTAGGGAAGATTACGCGGGCGATTAGCGTCAGTCTTTGCGAGTTCTGATCCACTTCATCGACGCTACCATATGCATACACGTTTTTGGATGAATGCAATAGTGGACGTCCCTGCTGTGGAGGTGAAAGGACGTCGATCTTTTTTGTCTGGTGTTTTGATCTGCCCGTCCGAACTGGAGTCGATGGCACAGTGCGCTTCAATTTATTGCGCTAGCCTTACATTTTGTGAGAGGATACAGTCAAGTCTACCGAAAGAAAGTGGACTCTAGCATGTCTTTGCATTGCATGTACTAGTAGTGGGACATCTTTGGTATGCGTATTTGTTACACCCTTGCTAAGATGATGATGTAACGAGGAAGACGAAACGGTGTGACTGTAGCCTCAATTTACAGACTACATCAGACTACAAATTAATTGCTTTGTAATTGTGCTTGACAGATACTCTCTGTCACAGACGTTTCATGTTGTAATTGGATCATCAAAAGCCGTGCAGCACGCTCTCGAGCCTTAATACCGTTGAGACCATTTCGTCTACGTCGCTGCGTCTGTTCACGTACGAGTCTCTGTTTCTGTTGTATATCACGCGAGGTCGCCCCACATTATCTTTGCAAATTGATCGTGACTGGACTATGTCACACATTGGCACAAAGCAATAAAGAACAAGTTCAGGTACAATCGATCTTTATCGGACAACAATGCTTACACTGCTAGTTCAGACGAAGATCCAGTTGTCGACCTATTATACTTGCTAGACAGTTCTCGGGCCGCTGGTATAGGATTACAGTCGGTGGTGTTGAGGACTATGTTCTGCTCCGAGTACAAACTGTCTTGAGCACGTCACTGGAGAACAATAATGCGGATACTTAAGCTCTTGTTTTGGAGAAGGCGGTTCAGTGGCGTACGTTTCTGTTCGATCTCCGATGAGCAATGTTAATAGCACCAACATACGACTGAACTGTTCAACCTGCAATGGCGAGGAGTCTAGCTAGAACATGGGACTTGTCACTGTTGCTCAATTGTACGATTAACACTACTGCAACGTCTACGTCTGACTTGTCTAATGGACAGACATACGCCGCTAGTTGTGACGTTACTGCAAACGTCATTCAAACAACGTGGGATTGTTTGCTAATCATTGATCGCTGTCTCTCTTTTGACTATGTCGCAGAAAAAGTTATTTATAGCATTGCATTGGAGAAGAATGCAAACACAGACCGTTGGACTGGCGCTACATACTGTTGAAGACAGATGATGTTAGAGCGAAAAACCGTTTTTGTGCTGTTTGGAACGGTTTGGATAACTCAACCCTAACGATACAAGACATTGAATTGGAATCGATATGTGCACTTCCAACAGTGTTGATGTTGCACTTTGATGTATCTGCCTTATTAGCAAATGAAGCTACATTTGAGAAATTTTCTGTTGTTTAGCTAAACTTTACATGTCCTCATCACATACAAGTCTCTGAGAATAAAAATTGCAGACCTGTTTTAACATTAATATTCTGAAACACAACACATCAATGTGTGTCCAAGAGAAATACAGTTTTTCAAATTTTGTCAATACGACAGGTGATTCTGGAGTCCAACCTATGTTGCAAAATATGATCAATTCGAAAGCAGATTGTTACGTTGGCAAAAGCAATCATAGTATAATTTGCAATAGAAATGTCTATTTATCCTGCGAGAAAGTGTTTGCTCTGAAGCAGACCGAACTCTCTGTGTTGGACAAAGAAAATATATACGATCACGTGACTGGTGACTCTCCATGCATGCGTTGTCTAGATTGAGAAACGTCGGCGAGTAGGCATTTGGTTTTGTGGAAAAAACCTATATAAAGCTAATGAGCTAATATTATCATTTGCTCAAAAACGCAGCAATCAGACAAGAACACGAGCGCAAAAATTCTTTAGAAACTAGATTCTTTGTAATAGATAAAATATACACGATGTACAGTAGCTGCATCGGCAATCTGACTTATACACTCAGCTAGTATACTGTTACAAGTAGCGTAAAGTTTCTCATAGTCAACGTTTACGACCATACCACTCTGAATATACCGGTTCTCGTCCGATCACCGAAGTCAAGCGGAGTCGGGTCGGGTCAGTACTAGGATGGGAGACCGCCTGGGAACACCCGGTGTTGTAGACATTTTGTTATAATTTCTCAAATTTTTAAATTAACGTTTTCTGCACTCCAGCCAGACTGCCGGTGTAAGTTACTGGACGTTTCAATCCCAAAATCCAAACATGAATGCTTGTAACTAAACACATTGTTGAGACACTTACACATTGATAGCTTTGGGAAAAACTCTATAGCTTTGGATTCACAACTAATTAATTTACAATTAATAAACAGTTATCGTAAGAAAGGAATCTACGAACTATGATTCTCAAAAGACCAAAAATTATTAATATAGGGTTATTTATCTACAGAGACTTAGTCTCGCGTAGCCAGACCCTTTTCCTGTGTCACACTTCGCGAAAATATTTTCGCGGAAGTAGGAGGAATGACGAGGAAAAAGGGTCTGGCTACGCGAGACTAACTGAGATTAGCAACAAGAAATGTTAACAACTTTATCTATCAATACGTTAACTATTATACATTAATGTAATTAGGCTGCGGTTCTC
The DNA here is from genome assembly GCF_963422355.1 of Corticium candelabrum. Lineage (NCBI taxonomy): Eukaryota > Metazoa > Porifera > Homoscleromorpha > Homosclerophorida > Plakinidae > Corticium > Corticium candelabrum. The sequence continues at coordinate 4,283,720 of NC_085093.1, read as the reverse complement.
ATGCAGCCATGGCATGGGTACTGACAAAGAATGATCATAAGCAGCTTGAACGTTAGTGACTGTTGCTGCAGCCACTCTGCCTTCATGTGGTTGAAACATTCCTGGGCAACGAGAATTTGCATGAGCAGCAACCATGTGGGCCATATCAATCAGGGTGATGGTTGGAGAGTATTTCAGAGACAGCAGAATGTCAATATAATCTCTAGGACTTTCAGCTCTTAGTAGAAATTTTAAAGCATAAACGACTTGATGGGGACAAGTTGCTGACAGCCACCCACCTGAAAGTAAAGTTGAAAGAACTATAAACTATAGCTATGCAGTTTAGACAAGAGTATATAATAAATACCAACCTGAAGCTCCCCAGATCTTTGAAAAAACCTTGTCATAGACTTTTCTGGTGTTCATTTTGTTTCTTAATCGGAGCACACAATTGATCTTTGTTCCACTATCTTCTACACCTGCCTGTCTACATATTTTCTTCACTGTTTCCCTCTATAAGGTGATCAAACTATCATTTCTTTTTTCTAGAAATGTTACTTTATCTAACAGTGCTATTGCTGAGAAGATCAATTAGTCTGTCTTCTGAGACCATTGCCAAATCATTGTTATCATGATGAGTGGTCTTGGCAGATGGACATTTCCTGTACTCTGTGTTAATGACAGTGCTACCACTTCGAGTATGTGGTCCAATCCATGGAGCCCAAAATGTATACTCTGGATTAACAGCATATGGATTGTTGTTGCCTGCATGTAAAGTAAACACTAAAAAATCCTGCAACCATTGCTCCCATTAGATTACCTTCACAAAAACTCTTTCCCAGCATCTCATACTCAACGTTATTCCAGAAACTTGCACAGTCAACAATATCGTTCTCCAAACTGGATTCAGGAACTTTCAAATCAGACACTACAAGCATCAATCAATCTGTTAATCTGTTAGTCTGTTAATCTGTTAGTCTGTTCTACTTGCTATACAAAAGATTAAACAACTTGCCTGCAAGAGAGAATGCTGCCTTTCTGTTCACATCAAAAGTCAGGATGGGGGGGGGGGGGTAGAATCCACAATGAATGCAGTAAAATTTATATTTGTGTTCCGATAAAGCTTCAAAATGACAGTAGGCATTTAAGACAGTGTTGTGCGATAGTGATTTTCCCGTCATTGATTCTATCACTGCTACAACTCTTCCAATGGCAGTATGTGCCGACAGAAAATCAACTGATAACTTACAAAGTAGTATTGTGATTATACTAATATTTACTTGCAAGCTGTGACGAAGGAATAAGCATAAATGCAGTGTAAGCATGGTGGAATCGTTGAAATTGTGTACACCATCATAGTATTCTTGGTACCTGTAGAAGAGATTACACTTGGGACACTTCTTGCAGTATATCTTCATATCTGAGGTTGAGATATGATTATTATGTTTAAGTTATGTACACAGTGATGACTAGTTTCTCTTACTTTCAACAATTTGATCAAGTCCTATCACTTTACCCTTTGTTGTGATTGTGAGAGGGCCTTCCAGTTGAACCCCAGAACAGAACTTGCATGTAGTCTCAGAGGGCATGTATTGTGTAAGCTTGGGTGTGTCTAAAGCCAGTCTATTGTCAATAGCAAGTGGAATGCTTTTGTATTGCTTTAGGTAGTCCAGCATTTTTCTCAACAAGTGTCCTTGAGTAGGATAGCAATAAAGGCTCCTAGAATGTTCTTCACTTGTCTCATCTTTTGATTCCTGTTCTGGGAGATACTCAGAATCACTGGTCTTTTCTGACCACATCAGGTAAGAGTGTTCTTGATGGCATAACCATTTGGCTACTGCTCTGTGGATGCAGCCTTTTTGTTGGGAAGCAGAACAGCGACATGTCCACTTCATAGTTTTAGGGTCCAAACAGACAACAGTTCGACTCAGCCTACCCCAGTAGTGTACTCCATTGGCAAACACTGAAAAAAAGACATACCTGCTACCAGCTGGAGTTAGTTGGCTGTTCACTGAGCTAACTGCAACTGGACAGTTGGCACTGACAGCTTTGCTTCGATGTGCTATGCAGGCAGTACGTCTGCTTTCTGAAAACAGATGGCGTTTCACAAGACAATCAAGACTATCATCTCTTAGTTTAACATTGGGGAGATAGCTCTCATCATAGCAAACTGATTGAACATGATCACATTTGAATGAAGGCCTGAAGCTTCGAGCTGCTGTTTTCTTGGCATCAAGACACTTACTAAGCTCACAAATAGATGCTGAGTTTCCGGGCAGTGTAATTTTCTGCACATGTACTGGATGGGCAACACCTCTCAAGGTTTGACTGACAAGGTACAAGCCTCTATTGGCATCAACGCAAACTGCACGATGATGCCTGTCTTGATTGATGTGCTTGCTGGCTTTAGAGTGAACAGTCCTTTTGTGGCGTGCTAAGTTCTTTGACAGTAGTTCAAGAAAGCACACATCACACTTGACTCTTGACTCAGGAGTAGTACTTACTTTGACTTTACTGTTGCTGGTGTACAGCAACTGTTGACATTACTGTCTGTGCCATTCGAGTAATTTGCAGCAGGTTCTTGTACTGACATAGATGGCAGAGACATTGGATATGAAGAAGACATCTCTATGGATGATTCCAATACTTTGCTATCGGCCTGCTCAGGAGTATTGACAGACGCAACAAGTGGAGACATAGGAGACGAAAACGTTAGATTAGAGATATCAATTTTTGAGAGGTATTCAGATGAGGCAGTAGTAGCTATGGCAGCTGTAACACTTGGAACTTTTTCTGTAAAAAATTGTGACAGATAAACACTATGATACTTTGCTAAAATAGTAGATGATTATGTCTAGACTTAAGTTTGGATAATTGATTTAGGGGAGTAGCACTTTATAAAAGACATTTTTTGCACTTGGAAATGACTTTTCTTCTAAATCCAAGGAGCAAATAATAGGTTTGAGAAGATCGAGCTTGCAGTTTGAGTGCATTGTACTTCCCATTCAATCCAGCTGAGGATTTCCCTAATCAAGCCACTTGTACATGTGCATTATAACACATGGCAAGCATAGAGTCCCATTGTTGTTGTCATGAAATGTTAGTTTACCTTGAGGACTATATTTCACTTTTTGGTTCTCGTTTCTAGGTGTAAGAGCAAATTGGTTTCCTGTCACATCTTTTGCTTAGGAGAAAATAAAAATCTAACAAAGCCTTGAAGAAGTGAAAATGACGGAAGTTTGAATAGGAAATTTCTAGATGTACAATATTTAAGAAAATGTAGCTATTCAATCTTTGATGGCAATCTTATGTCCATACCCATCAGGAAGGTTATAGGGCCATTGGGTGTGACATCTGTTCAATCCCTTTTTCTAACTGTTTGAATCTGACCGTCTAAGTAGTTCCAAATTGTTTACCTGCTTGATGACAACGATGGATATGAGTTACAAAGTGGTATTTTCGCCCGCAGACTATATCACACATGGGGCAGTGAAAGTGGCTACGATGAACAGCAGATGTTTCTTTTGTTGTGGCACAATGTTGATGGCAAGGTAAGACTGTTCCATCTGCAGATGAAATAAAGCATGGCAATATTAAGTAAATTTAAAATTAGTTAACAGCATATATCACAGAAAGGCATTTTTACCTCTTACTTCTACAGAATGTTTTTCATGAGCTTTGAGGTGCTTGTAAAGCTTAGATTTTCTGCTTGGCTTGAAAACAGTTGGTGGACAAAGGGGACATGTAGGGCTGATAGATCACCTTTTTCAAACTGCTTTGCGACAGTAACCCGTTACCCAGTCTTCAAAGCTGGTTCTCAATATTGACGGATGTGTGGTTAGCTGACCAAATGAAGCTGAAATTCATACATGTTGCTCTGACAAACTGATTATCATTACTCTGCAGGTCATGATGACACGCTGCTTTCAAATGAATATATATATATATATATATATATATATATATATATATATATATATATATATATATATATATATATATATATATATATATATAATATTGATGTACGCCATCAAACATAAAGTATTCAGTACATGTAAAATAACTCTAAGACTACTGACTATTTCACACGTTGTCTTGATTTAGTTTCTAATACTATAACTATAATACGAGAACTGCAATTTGTAATTATAGCAGTATCTTACTTAATTAGGTATCTATTTCACAACATGAGCATCACAACATCAACTTCACGCAAGCATGCACGCATGCATGCAAACACTAATATTTTTCTGTTTTATTTTAGAGTTGATACAATTTAATGTTCAACCAATTGTCTATCAGTAAGAAGTACAAAAATGCTAATGCTACTCAAATACATGTGGGAGAGGCTGGCTAGACGAGATTAGCTAAATGACGTCACGTATGTCACGCGTATCTAGTTGTAGAGCTCTAGATGATCTAAAACATATTGAACTTACCCATGTAAGTTGAAGAAAGCAAACTGTCGATTTCCAGAGGCTATCCTATTTGGCGCGAAGCGTAAGGTCACGTGCTCCGGTCACGTGTCAATATAGTCTGTACAAGTGCCTTTTCACTAAAATTGATACCGGTGGTGTGACTTACTATACATCATACCCTAGATGTAGTCTACTAAAAGTTGTTCTAGCATTAACTTAAACCATAGTTCACATAAACATACACAAGCCCGCACACTTCTATATATGTTTTCCTAAAATAACCTGGCCAAACTTAAATAGGAGTGTCGTGCAGGTGCATGCCTATGTATGCGTGTAATATAATAGAATATAATATAATATAATATAATATAATATAATATAATATAATATTAATATAATATAATGTTAATATAATATAATATAAATATAATATAATATAAATAGAATAGAATATAGAATATAATATTAATATAATATAATATGATATGATATAAATATAATATAACATAAATATAATATAATATATAATATAATATTAATATAATATAATATAAATATAAATATAATATAAATATAATATAATATAATATAACTAGCTGAGCAGCCCTTTCTTCGCCTAGGCAAAGTTTAGAGCTGTGATTTGTTATTAATTAAATTGATGTTCAGTAACTGACCGTTTGCCTGCCTGATTGACTGATTGCACGACTGACTAACTGATTGTTCAACTGACTGTACGACTGTGGACTGAGTGCACAACTGACTGCACGACTGTCTGTATAAACGTCTTCGTTAGGGTCATCTCATTGAATCAAAATGGTGTGCTGCGTAGCCCATTCTTTGATCAAGCATTACTCAGTGAGCCAAAATGTACACTACTACTACTACTATGAGACAATGAGATGAGTCGATGAAATGAGCCTGCAATATGAGATTACTAGAAGAGGTCATGCAGCTACAGCGTTTATATTTCTCTACAAAAATTTATTTTAAAAATTCTAATTACAACTACAATTATTATTTTCAATAATTATAATTTTAAGAAATAATGATAATTAGATTTCTACGCTTGTGTGTTTGCTTTAAAAACCAAGCGAGTACCTATACGCCCACGGTTTTAGACTACGCACAAGTAGCTAAAACATGCTGTATCTTGACACTAGCTGCAGCTTATTCTACTTCCCTAGAATCGCGCGTACATATGTCTAAATTATTGCCTCTCGGAAAATCCCCTTACATGTGTCACAGGATACATTAGCTAATATAGGAACACTTCCTACATGCTAATAACCACAGTCCTCCTATTCCCAGAATGAACCTAGACGTATAATCTCACGGATTTTCACACCCTAGTCAGCGTCCGCACTCTTCGTTGTCTGAGCATGCGATGTCTGCTGTTTCTCACTCACCGTATTTGAGTCTGCGGCTAACTAAAAATTGTGATCCGCCTGCGAATTAACTCTTTCCCAATTTTGGGTCTGGAAGTGCGCGAAATCTAAAGTGTCATACAGATGACAGGCGAAATTTACATGTGAACGCTAACTAGACCCGGCTGCCCATCGCCAAACCGTGTAAGTGCACATGCATCGAGTCTCAAATAACTTTGTGATGACATTCTAATCGTCACAGGGAGCGATGTTGAAAACCATATAATTTTATAGTACATTAATTTCAATGTCAGCTAGTCACGTACCTCTTAAAATCAACCTTTATTATCTAGATATTTCTGTAGTCTAGCACAACCATAGATTAACTATCAAGCATCGAAAGGTAACAGAAACTTTAAACTAGTGCAAAATTCAAAATGGGTCTTGTTAGGCAATTCCTTATTGTATTCTAACACAATAATCATAGAACCAAACATGCATCTACTAAAAGCCTAGTCAAATCTAGCAAAGAAAGTAGTGTAAAATTTATGTGTCATATTTATACAATTCCAAAACCCATTGATTGAAGTTCAGTGGCTGTTCTGAGAGCGTCAGAAAACTCGTCATATAAGGTGTAGTTAATAGGGAGCTCCAATATCATTGCACACGTCGAGCAGTTTGGATAATGTGACCGGATACTTGAAACTGTGATGCTATCCGGCATCTGGAATCCCATCGGAGGGACTACTGACACTCCACTGACAAACTGCAGCAGCAAACGAAGGTGTTTCTCATCTGTTTCAACAAAAACCGGGTAAAATAGTAGATGCATATTTATACAGCTAGCCTAGCTAGCTAGACTAAAAAGGCCAAGTAATCATGCAGTTGCGTCAATGATTAAAAAGCATGTTACATACCTGTTCTAAGACGTACCGCTCAAAGTAATCCTTCAAATGTTGAGGTAACGTATTTTCATACGTCACAAGCTTAAGAAATTCAGAAGCAACGAGTGGCACTTGACCTTCGTTTGTAAATAGGCTCGACATTACTTTCCCGTGCTCCTTTACCATCGTGCAGATTTCAGGTCCGAGTCCTGCTATGACTTGGCCAATTTCTGAACGTCTGCTCAAAATTATCTCATGCACAAGCAGGCTGCGAACAGCTTCTCCATGATTTTCTTTAGTAAGTCGGTAAGGATAGCCAGCTGCAATAACAGAATCTTGTAACACCGTTACATGAGTTTCAAATTCTTCATTTGAAATGTCTTGTCTTCCAATCTAATAAGCAATACATTAGATATCAACTTGTAATACAATAAACAATTAATAAATAAAATAAACAATTATTAAATTTAAAAATTATTATTACCTGCTTAGCAGAGTGAGCAACAGCTGAGTCTGGAATGTCATCAGGCGTTGCAAGAGCATACACATCATCTAGGTCTTGAGTCTGTAAATATGCATAAAACGCACTCGAGAACATCGGAAAGCCCGGTCCTCCTAGAACAATAGACGCTGCAATAATATTGCCAGCAGACTTGAACATTCCTCCCATGAGAGCGTCGATGTTGTGAATTGGCAGTATATGACCAGCCTTACCCTCGAAGAGACGAAAAGGAGTATCCGGAGCAATTAAGCTACGCAAAAGCAGAGTAAAAAAACTCTCGTCCTCCATCAACAGCTGGTTCGTTCTCAAAACGAACTCTAAATGTGCTTCGTATGTCAAACTTCTTGCTTTTTAAAAAAAGCGACTGTGTCAGTTAGTATGCTGCCTCTTGCAACAGCTATTCTTGTTGCTGGCAAAGTACCGAGATCGGGGCAATAGCTTTCCAGGAGATCAGACAATGACCCACTTCATCGGTGTAGACTGTTTGTGCTGTTGGGCTCTGTATGCATAGAGAGATCAATACGTTCTATCTTAGAAATTTAGTTTTGAGTTTACCTGTGGAATACGTCCATCCAGCACAGCTTCTACAGCGCTCTCAACGGTAGAAAAATCGTGAATCGCTCTTTTCAGAAACGATTCAGTTCTATCTGGAAATACTTGACGTAGTTCTCTAACTTGAGACATCACAAAAATTTCTAAATATGTAATTGTATTGCTCATTTTGAAGTCTGAATATATTTGTAGTAAATTAATATACCTGATGATGATGACGCGTACGAGAGGCAGTGGGTGTCAACTGCAACAGAAAAACAATACCTTTGCAAATGTAGTCACCAAACATACGATATAACTCTCACTCGTGGAGATTGAGGTGGTTCGTTTTCTACTGTTTCAGAAGAACTAGAACAGCATCTCAAGTGCTCTCGAAGTGATACCTGAACAATGTCAGCACCGCATGTATCGCATGTAATAGTCGGTTCCTGCTCTTCACCTAGATTCTATAACAAATTAGCAAAAACAAATATTGTAATAAGTTATATACTAATTTAAAAACAGTCAGAATTAAATAGAACTTAACGTACTGTTGGTCTTTGTGATGTATCCGTTAGGGGTAAAGAATGCTTTATTGGTCTGAGATACAATTTCGCCTGGTTCAAGGCTGCCTTGACATTTCTTGCGTTTAGGATACCATTTGCTGTACGCAGGACTTCGAGAGTTCTCCGACTTGTAAGACGCATCATTCATATCCTGCTCTTTCCAGGGGTGAAAACGTCTGAACAATTGCATTGTGGACTTCCATGATAGCTTCAGCTTAGTTTCGCGAGATGGAGGAATGCTTTGCTGGTGATCCGATAAACAAATTGCATGGATTGTAATCATTTGCCTTTTGGTTGAGCGACCGTAGGCATGACGTGTCGTTGTTTGTGATGAACGACTGGCACTGCCGTGTCGACCGCTAGGTCTAGAACTATGTCGACGACTGTGACCAGAAGATCGACCAAACAATCTTCTTTGTTCTGCTGTCAAAGCTGTCGACCTCATGAAAGCCACGTTGTCGCTGTCTAGTCGTTCTCTAGATGATGACGATTCTCTAGGTTTTTTGAGGTGTTTCTGGAGATCGAGAATCTTCTGTTTGCTTACAGCTCATCTGTTGTGCCACTCGATCTAATTCTATCATTGCATTCTGTAGCATACGTCTAGCATTGCTGAATTCACTCCCTGATTTTCTGCTCGACTCAGACATCTCAAAGCAGAAAGTAAGTTCCTCTGGTACCAACCAAGAGCTCAACTGAGCAATACGTGAGAGAGTTGAATTATTTATACCAGTAATGTTATGTCATGTTTTTTGGGATAGGTTGCAAACTTTAGATTCTTTCTCATCTGATTGCATGTTGCTTAGTACGATTATGACACAAACATCAAACTTTCTCAAGTAAAGAATTTACTGAGGCTACGTTCAGACAGTTTCTACAATAGTGGAAATGCTTTCTCATCAGATGATTTCAAAACAATAAACTTTGACATTCTGTGATAGTGCTAAATGATTGTTTGGTACCACACAAACATCACACTTTCTCAAATGAAAAATGCACCGAGGTTACGTTCAGACTGTTTCTACACTAGTCAAAATACTTTCTCATCTGATGATTCCACTAAACATCCAAACAATAAACTTTGACACTTTGTGATAGGGCAGCTAGTGTTAGACAATCGCTTGGCATGGCACAAACATCAAACTTTCTCAAGTGAAGAATAAACTGAGGTTAGACGAGTGCATATGTCAGTGATGACGCTTGACCAATTGTGGCTCTAAATGCAATGCCTCTAGTAGAGGGCGGGATTTACATGTCAAATGGAGGAAGTAGCTCGCCATAATACATTAACATATGGCCCCTCCTACTCACGTGCTTTCGAAATCATGTCCGTTTCCCCGCTTGTGTACATGTACGCGTGCTCAGGATTTTGAGATCAAACTCTAATTAGCAATGCTTGAATGTACTTAGCGAACACTAACGACGTCAAAGCCATGCACACTAGAATGGTTGCAGGATGCGAATATGCTCGTCTGTCGATCAACATTAAAACAAAAATAAAATAAGAATGACAAAAATTAGAAACTTAGATATCGCCTAGGCTAAAATTTAGTGTCCTATCACCCATGCATGCACTGACTGGCCTGTCTTATTTTAGCGTTTTCGCACTAGGGTTAGGTTAACTACCGGATGTCTGAAACACAATACTTAATTGGTTTGGGGTTACGGCCTGCCATTATCGTGAACCTATCTGTGTTTAAGAGGTGTGGTCTATAATGATCGACTCTACTGTATGTTGACTGTAGATAGTTGCTTGGAGTCTTTCCAAATCGAATAGGTGTCAACTTCCCAGTGCAGGCTAGACGTTGATCTCGTTGACTATAGATGCCGTAAGCGTGCTTCTATGCAACAGGCTTCCCTTGTCGCCCTAAGGAACAGCTCATGCTTGGGCGTGACGGTTGATGAGAGCCAGGTGCAAGTGCTTACCGATTTGTTGTTAGAGGTCGGTCGCGTGGCTTTCTCGTCCGTCTCTTACGAATAAGTTAGTTGCATTACATTGCATGCGTGCCAGAGGCACGGCTGGGCGTGGCTAAGCTAGACACATCGTCTTTCAATAGAATAGAATATTGAAGTCACCGGCGACCGTCTGCGCGGTGTCATTATGCTGTTTATGAGATATGGCTCATGCTAGCAACTTTCTATTTACATTTAGTGTACGGAGAAAGAAAATTGCATCAGAGGCTATATTTTAATATTTATAATTTACGAAAATTGGACGGATGGAAAGATTGAATCTATTTGCAAAGTAAGTGAATATTGAAATAACAATTGGTCTTCAATCAATTTCTATTTTCAATGTAATGGAATATTGTAAGAGCAAGCAACGCCAATCAATTTTTAATTTGACATTTCATTTTCAATTTGTCTCAAAAATTAAAAATGGAATGGACGAATTGGCCACGCAAATTCAAAATTTAAAATTTAATTTTTAAATTATAATAAATATTGAATTTAACATTAAAAATTGAACTAACGTGCTTGTAATTTCAATATTCTATTGCATTGAAAAAGGAAATTGGTTAAAAACTAAGAGTGTTTTCAATATTCATTTTAATCCGCAAATAATTATAGTTCGTCGATCAATCAAATTTTAATTTTCAATAGAATTGACTAGTGAAATTGCAAGCAACTTCTAGGCTATTTTCAATTTCTAATTCAATATTCAATTGTTGCCGGAAATTGAAAATGGATGGACGAAATGGTCACGCACCGTCACGCACCCCCGCTGCATACTGCCGACGACGAAGAAGTAACAAGAGCACAGTTTGGAGGATGTAATGCTGCTAGAAACAGGGCGTCAACAACAAGAATCTCGCGCGTGCAAGATGACCGATGACCGATGACGTCATTTACGTCGCTATCGCAGTGCTATAGCACAGAGTACCGAACTGTTATGTCGTTTGTCATGCGGAGTATTCTAACTCTGTTGTCAGACGCCATGTCTAGAGATTCCTGCTCAAACAATGGATCACGATAACGTGCTAGCTTGACAAACCAGGTAATCAAACCCAGTCCAGTCTGAACACAGGTTTGTACTGTACGCTACCTCGTATCACGCAAATCAAAACATAACCACCATGTTTTGGAAACCATAGTGTAAACACACCTACTTTAGTGCTAACCAAGAATATGACACCAAAATACTCTCAGAAGGTCTCGGTAGTTATCTATAATTAAGTTTGCTAACCAAGGTCGCTAACCCTAGTGTGAAAACGTCATAATCTACCACATTGGCGTAGCCCAGCTGGTTGGCATCAAAGTAAGGACCAGCCCATCTTATTATCTATCTGACAAATGGATGCTTTCTTCGGTCAGGTGCGTTTGTTTCTGCGTAGACTTGACCAGTGGCTGACAACTGCTGATGAACCAGAGGCAATGGTGCAAGGGGATGCTGATGATCTTCTTCTCCTTGGTGAAACCATTCATCATCATCTTGTTGGAATGGTGGAAGGCGGAGAGAATGGACTGACTCCATTAGGCCGATATATTGGAAGCCTCGTAGAAGCGTTTTCCGCGATAGCCAGTTCGTTTGGACACACAGTGGATATGCGAGCGTTCACAGCTGGTGCCATTGCAACAGGGAGCAGGGGTAGACCACGACTGGACATCGGGCAGGAACAGCTGATATTTCTAGTTGATCGTGGCTTTTCTGTTTCATCCGATAGCTGAGCTACTTGGAGTGTGCAGGAGTATTGTCAACAGACGAATGCGTGAATGGGATCTATCGGTAGCTCGAAGGTACGCAGATATAGACGATGCTGAGCTGGACAGAACCGTGCTAGAGATCAAACTGGGATTTCCGGACGCTGGATACAGTATGATGGATGGACTGCTGCGATCAAGAGGTATTATCATCCAGCGACATAGGATACGCCTGTCGGTAGCTAGAGTTGACCCGATTGGAGTTGCTGAACAATGGGCTACTTCAATTCCTAGGAGAGTTTACCGTGCCAGTGGACCTAATGCGTTGTGGCATGTAGACGGAAACCACAAGCTGATACGGTACGTATGATAGGTGCATTCACACGACGTTTCTAGCTAGGTTAACTTCAGACGCCATTTAACAAAGTTATCCTAATTAATGGCTTCAGCTAACCTAGGTTATCGCTAACCCACTTGCAAGTTAGGTTAGAACTCGGTCGCTCCGCCTACAACTAGGTCACTCCGTCTTCTAGCATAGCGAAGAATGGCGCGTTTTCTAGAATGTGCTACAAACGCTTCAAAGCTACACGGGCGCGTCTTCAGTGGAAAAGGAGGAGGCGAAGAAAAGCGCGTCGGCAACGAGAGGTTCTTTTTACTACTCTTCTAGTGTTGCTGTGCAGAATGTACAACCAGATGTTGCTTGTAAAGATCATGTCCCTAGTGAGAGGACGAAACCCTCCAAACCTTGCAGACATTGACAGGACAACAATGACAAGATATACGTAATTAGTATCTAGATTAGTTAGTGGGTCATTACTGTGCTGTGTGAACACTGCGCAGTGTTAACCTACTACATTTTCCCTAGGGTAGTGTTACTCAGCTTGCTTAAATAGGTTAGCCTAAGGTCAGTGTGAAAGCACCCAAAGTCATTTTCGAAAGTCTTTTCTACTGAACAGAACAACACCTGTTTGCCTGTCTTTGTCCGTCTGTCTGTCTGTCTGTTCGTCCTTCTGTCTGTCTGTTCGTCTTTCTGTCTGTCTGTCTCTCTGTCTGTCTCTCTGTCTGTCTCTTGTCTCTCTACGTGTTGTTGTGATTGTCTGTTTGTTTTTATGCTGTCTTTTGGTTTGTCCTTCACTCTCTGTGTATGCATATTTTTGGTTTTCCGAATCATTAGTAAAACGGTAGAAAACTGATACAATATGATTATGAATATAATATAAATATAATACCATAAAATATAATACCATAAAATATAATACCATAAAATATAATACCATAAAATATAATACCATATAATAAAATAGATGAATTATGAATCTTGCCTATGTGCATCAATTTAATTAAGTATAATCAGAGATGCATGTGAGTTTCAATTCTACACTTAGTGTACTATTCTGTATTTATGTGTATATCTTGATGTTGGGTTTTTGCAGATGGCATTTTGTCATCCATGGTGGAGTAGACGGATATAGTCGAATACCCGTGTTTTGTAAATGCTCTACTAACAACCGTGCGACAACAGTGTTGGAGTCATTTCTAGAAGCTGTTCGACAGTTTGGGTTGCCATCAAGGGTAAGGTCAGACAAAGGAATGGAAAATGTAGAAATATCAAGGTTTATGTTAGAACACAGAGGACCAGGATGAGGCAGTATGATAACCGGACGGAGCGTGCATAACCAACGGATTGAGCGTTTCTGGAGAGACCTTTTCCAAGGATGTACCTTTCTTTTCTACTTTCTGTTCCGGAACTTAGAAGAGTGTTTTCTCCTTGATGTAACAAATGGTAAAGATTTATTTTGCTTACAGTATGTGTACCTGCCCAGAATAAACCACGCTATTAAACAATTTTGTGACGGATACAAAAATCATCGACTTCGGACTGCTAGAAACAGTACACCTACTCAGCTATGGATAACAGGAATGCTGCAGGGGGGCAGAACTTCGAAATATGGAAGACCTGGACATTGTTAGTGATGCTATTGTCCTTCCTAGTGATTACTAATTATGCGATTATTGTTTCTCTTTGAGGGTGCAATTGACGGTTATGGCATTGATGGCCACGGACCTATTCCATTGAATGGTCTAGATGATTCTGATGTTGTTCAAGTACCACAGATAGAAGACGCCCTCTCTCCTTTGCAATTGCAGTATCTGGTCATGCTGATAGACCCAATGGCTGATTCTGACTGTCAGGGAGTAGATATTTATGTTAGAGCCCGTGAATTTGTCTATGCTGCAAATGCATGAATATATAGGTCATGTGTAACATGGAGTTGTCAGTCAGTGGATGGTCTGGTCATTTAATTTTCTATATTTCAATTTTTATGTTTTCATTTTTTAATTTTTATTTATTTTTATTTAATTTTCTAATGTTTTTAATTTTTAATTTTTATTTTTCAATATTTAATTTTTTATTTGCATTCTTATTTAAAATTTGGTATATCTTAAATTTTAACTTTTAATTTTTAATTTTTTTATTTTCCTTTTATTATTTATAGAATGGTTTTTATCTGATGACGTTTGATTCTTGTGATTTTTAGATTTATTTTTAAAGTTTGATGTCTAGGCACTTATGTGCTCAGAACTAGAAACTTGAACGCGCAGTTCGCTTATGCTGTTTGTAGAAATGAAATGACTGAAGACACTAGACACAACGGGGGTTCCAGCGGGGCTTCTATTCGAACGCATTTCTCAGGAGATCACATTTCCAACACACAAGCAGGTGTTTTTTTACTTTACTTTTCGTCACGTGCCAAACCACGCTGGCAGCTCTTGGCCGCGGACAACTCCGCTCACTCGTCGGACACGGAACTACTAATCGTGTTTCTATCCAAGGTGCTGGTGCCTCCTTGTCACGCAGCTTGACTGCAGATGTTGACGCGGATAGTTCACTTTTATTAGTCAATTGCCAATTGCATGGAAGACGAAAATTATTGTACCGTATGCATAGCCTGGCCACATTCATCCACGCTCATATTTCATTGCATTGAAAAGGAAAACTGATCAAAGATTGAGTGTGCTGTTTGAGTCTACAAATAACTTTAAATTGTACCCATCAGTCACATTTTTCTAACCTATAGAATATTAAAATTGCAAGCAACTAATTTTTAATTTAATAGTTATTAATGCAAGCGTATAGTGAAAATATAATAGACAACCCCACCCTGTTGGATACTGCATGTGGCTAGAAAGAGACTTAGTCTGTAATTAATGATTTACATGGAGAAAGCCAGGAGTCACTCCGTAATTAAGTTTCTCTTGTCTTCTTTCTTTCTTCATCTGTTAGTTGCAGACAACAAGCGTCGAATAAAGACTCTCTAATAAAGAAAAAAAATGACACTTTTCAAAGACTTGATAATGATTAATTAACTGCAAACCCAAAATTACTAGAGGTGATAGAGTGCATTATGAAAAACCACCATCTATACGCACATAAGAAAAAGACGACGTAAGTGCATGTGTGCACGCTGACTATATACGCAAATCCGTGATGTTGTGTCAGAGATTATGTAAGTTTTAATTAATATGGAAGGAGGACTGTGGTAAAGTCAGTCTACTAAGTGTTCTACACGTGTAAGGGGATTTCCCGAGAGGCAATCATACGAAGTCCCTATATCTACAAATTTTAGACGTGTTTAGGTATCGGCAACCCAATCAATTGTAGAAATAGAGTAAGTTGCAGCGAGTGTTTAGCGCATACAAGATCTAAACGACATGTTGTAACTATACCGAAGACTTTAGACTCTGCATGCGTTGTCTAGATTTAGAAACGTACGTGGGAGAGTAGGCACTTCAATTGGTTTTGTGGAGCTCAAAATGCAGCCTTGATAAGAACACGAGTAAACAACCTTCAAAAACTAGATTCTCTGCAGCAGATAAAATAATTATGAATCTCCAGTTTCCCATACAGTAGCTGCATGAGGTACCTCATATCGATGCATGCAGTCTCATATTGCAATCTCATATTACAATCTCATATTACAGTCTCATCGCCTCATCTCATTGTCTCATCGCATGATCTCACTGTCTCATCTCCTTGTCTAATTTTGACACAAATGGCACGTCATAATCTACCGCTCAGACATACCAGCAGTCTCGTACCACGACCAAACTTGACCGAACGCGCAGTTAATATCTACATGTCGATATCGGCAACTAAAAAACGGATGGCATTTCCGGCCCCATGTGGCAGCGGCCCTGTGCATCTTTTATTCTGGATCCTTCGTGCAAACGGGATCCGAAAAATTTCTTGCAAACGGGATCCGAACAGCGTGCTGATACCGACTGCTTCAACCTTTTCATCGATAACAATGCAACGTCTCTACACTTACTCTAGCAGTTGTACGGCCGCGCTCATTACGGCGACGCGGAGGTCTTCATTTGCATAATGCCTTTCACTGTGCTAAATGCAACGAAACATGTCACAGATCGCTTTGCAACTATTTTTTGCAGACTCTAAAAAATATAAGAAGACCAGAGAACAAGTTTGGAGTCGCTGCGTTGTTTCCTCGATTTACTACAAAAAGGATCCCGTTTGCACGAAACTTCGTGCAAATGGGATCCCACATGTTCTCCTCTGCACATCGCTTTGCAACTATTTCTAGCAGACTCTAAAATATAAAAGAAGACGACAGAACAAGTTTGGAGTCGCTGCGCTGTTTCCTCGATTTACTACAAAAAGGATCCCGTTTGCACGAAACTTCGTCCAAATGGGATCCCACATGTTCTCCTCTGCACATCGCTTTGTAACTATTTTTAGCAGACTCTAAAAAATAAAAGATGTACAGGCCCCATGTGGCAGCAAGGTCCCGGATACATCGCGTTAGTTGCAGTTGCACTTGGCGGATCGACTGGGAGGAGGTATCAATCGGATCGCGATCGATCGCCATCACAACAGGCGTGGACAGGGCGTGAGTCTCATGGAGTCGTTTCAACCTCTAGCTGTGATTCTGTTCGCGTGCCTTTCGACACAATCAAATGACGTCCCCTTCACAAAGTGCTACCAACCAGATGTCCATGCCAATACAACATGTCCACTAGGAGCATCATGTTGGAACGGCATTCAATCAGAGTGGCTAGTCGTCATTAGCAGAGACAATATTTGCTCGAACTGCTTCGTCTCTCAACTCCTCCCTTTCTTTGTTCCAAGCGTTAGTGCTACAACGCTCAAATTCTCGAAGGATGAGAGTTTTCCTCATCATTTGTCACTTTTCCGGGTAGACTCCGAGTCCATGTTCGACTCCTGCTCAGCAATCCCACAAGAAGTCGGGCAACTAAATACTTCGGTCTCACACTTGATTGTTTTGGTTGGCGAGCTCGACATGGGAGTAAACTATTTTGTTGCCGTCGGGGAGACCAACACAACTTGTGGCAACGGAACGCGACTTCGCGTTTTTGTTGGAAAAAACAACTGCAGTGACACTAACGATGCTAGTCTCGTCTGTAGCAACCGTGCTCCGTGCGTTTTCAATGATGAACGTGTCGAATTTGCATGCCAGTGTGCCGGAAGTTACAAAGGTGAGTTGTGCCAAGACATTAACGAATGCCACAACAACAGTCAGTGTCAACATGGAGGACGGTGCGTAGACGGCGAGTGTAGCTTCGAGTGCGAGTGTGTCGACGGTCGTAGTGGAGTGTTTTGTGAATGCGAATCGAGTCCGTGTCAGAATGGAGGAATCTGCTACATTGACAAGCAGACACCAGAAATTAGTAGGTACAGTTGTCAATGTGCTAGAGGATACACGGGACTACATTGTGAGACCGAATTGAACGAGTGTCTGTCTTCTCCCTGTCAGAACGACGGCACTTGTCAAGATCTTGCTGGTCAATATTTCTGTGCATGTTCTCATTGGTTCACTGGATCAGATTGCAACGAAGACATAGACGAATGCACCGGAAGAGAGGTATGTCCTGGTGCATTTTGTAACAACACGTTTGGTGGTTACAGGTGCATCGATATAATTGGCATTTGCCTGTCAGCAAATTGTAATGATCGTGGAGAATGCTGGATTCTGGATCTGGATGGAGGAAGGGAAGGTTGCTCGTGTGGGCTTGGTTTTACAGGAAGTAAGTGTCAATATCAATTAGACAATGGTACGTGTCTCTCCAATCCTTGTATGAATAACGGCACGTGTCAGTACGAGAACCACGACTACGTTTGTGACTGTCCGAGTGGCTATGGTGGAGACTACTGTCAACTTGATATAGACGAATGTCTGAGTAACCCTTGCTTATCGGATCAGGAGCACTGTCGTGATCTTGCTGATGGATTTGAGTGTATTCGAGTATGTGGACCTTGTGCTCAGCCTCCGTCACTATGTCGCTCTTCTCCAAACATATGTGACCAAGTTACTTGTAGCCCGGGAAGCGTGTGTACAGTTGAAGATGGAATACCATTGTGTCGATGTTTACAAACCTGTCAAGACGCATACGTGGCCAATATCAGTCTAGGTATGTCAGCTTCAAAGGCTGATTTGTCTGTCTGTCTGTGCCTGTCGATTTTTTTGTCTGTTTGCGTGTCTGTCTGTCATTCTGTCTGTCTAAGTTGTCTAAGTGCAATTTTGATGATTTTCTGTATCATAAAGACGTTCAATATTTTGTTCATTGACGGTTATTATTATTTATACGTAAAGTTAGCGATTGTTATTGGTAGAGTACGAGTTCAAATATAACTGTCTGTCTGTCTGTCTGTCTGTCTGTCTGTCTGTCTGTCTGTCTGTCTGTCTGTCTGTCTGTCTGCCTGTCTGTCTGTCTGTCTGTCTGTCTGTCTGCCTGTCTGTCTGTCTGTCTGTCTGTCTGTCTGCCTGTCTGTCTCTGTCTGTAACTACATCAAGCACGTCCGATCTCCACAAAACCATGGTAAAGACTGCGTTTCACACCCCAATGCAAATAATCGTTTCGTGATTTATAACAGTTGCTATAATTGAAAAAGGGTCCCTTTTAATTTAGGTCCAGCAACAGACACTAGAGGCGAAGATGATATATAATGCTTGCATGACAAACATGCCAGTTGATGTCGGACGGACGGTAAAAAGCACACTGGCCGTCTGATTCTAGACTCGACTCAGTCTCTCTCCTCCCTCGTCATTCCCCGGATAGTCAATCCTGGAGAGACTGAGTTCAGACCGCCCACTGACGTCACTAAAATAGTGCTATCTGTATCAGCATGCACAGTGACGCGTACTAGTAGTTTATCGTACGTATATTGTTGCAATAAATGGCTCCCGGAAGCGATAATTTATGCAGGATGTAAACCAAGCAGCCAACGATCCCGTACGTTGTACAAAGACAAGCAGGCATTACACTTCGACACATGAACTGGGTCTTAGCCGTTTCTTGTCTAGACCCACTTGCATTGGATTCGGAAGCTCTCGGAGGCAAACTCATAGCGCAAACGACGCGTAAGACGTCCTGATCGTGTGACAAAAGACAAAACTCTCGTTCAAAGCCGCGCTAACTCATCAATGCGAATCTAGGCGCAGAAGTGATAGGAACGCTCTCCTGGCGATTTGTAAAGTGTTTATGCTCCACGCCTTTGCAACCACAGCAAGGGCGGTTACCAGGCGTGTGGAAATTGCACAAGGCAGCTGGCACACACTGCGCACAAATGGTAGCCTCGACGTTAGGCCATCTTCGCCTTACGTTGTGTAGTAACGCGCGCGATTATGCGTAGCGCCACATGACCGGGAACGAAGTTGCCACCTTAAGACTAAGATTGGCATAGGGACAAATTATGCATAAATACCTTCACGTGACTTACTACCCAATTAATCAACAATTTCAATTGCTTTAATGAAGTAAGCTCCTTCTGGTTCGTCATCATCACCTCTCATTCCCTAACTACTGAGCAAACTGGGGGAAATGTTTTCAGCTCCGTAGGCTACAGATCAAGCGACAGCCAGCTGCAGATCAGCAGAACATTACAACTCCGTTGAACTGCAAGGTTGATGTGGAAGAATTGACACACACTTGCCACGCTAACGGCGATTGTAGACATGTAGTCTGCGTCTGTGCATGCGCCACTCTTTGTATTGTTGAGGTCCTGAGAAGACATCTAGTCACAGGATCTTTGGGGGCACAGGTAAATTACACTCGCAAAGCGGCACCAGTCCTATGTGCACGCATAGACGTAGGTTTTCGTTCATTTTTCTCGGCTTCGATCATTTCTTATGCGCCCGCATTCTATTGCTAATTAACTAACTGACTTTACAGGCACCGCCTAGCAATAATCATTAAGCTAATTTAATTGCAGACATAATGCATGAACAACCAATCGCAACATGAAATGCTGTCACGTGACAAACTAGTTTGTCATGTGACCTAATGCGTATCTTCGCCTTACGATGGCAACTTCGTTTCCGGTTATGTGAATTCTACGCATAATTGCGCGCGTTACTCAACCACGTAAGACAAAGATGGCCTAGCGACGAGGCTACACTAATGGCAGCATTTAGTGACGTCAGTGGGCGGTCTGAAACCAGTCTCTCTACGGCGGCGATTGACTATCTTGGGAATGATGAGGGCGGAGAAAGACTGGGTCGAGTCTAGTCTGATTCCGGTATTTAGGAGTCTGGCGACGCTTGTCTGGTGAGAGTCGTCATGTCTGCAATCCGACATCCGGGAAGTACAGTACATTCCTAATACGGTAAACGTTGCACTTACCTATATGTTTAAACGTGTAGATGCTTTTTAAATATAGCATTTTTGTCGGGCGGAAAAATAAGCTGCTCAGTCAGCCGCAATTAAGAACGTTCCAATCGGCTATTGGCTGCATGTGTTTTATCGTGCCCTTTTTCGGGGTTATGATCAAATATTAATACAGATACGATTCTTTGGTATAATATGCCAACCTCCGCTTCCGTATGGATGTCTGTCCACATTTCTGTAACGCGCTGATCGACACAGCGCCGGTCTCAGATCGTCGCGAAACGCGCGGAAGGGTCGATGTCGGCCGTCCGAGACAAACGGTCGAGTCGGATTTTGCCTAGACTGCGTCGGACGGCCAGAAACGAGACTTTGGCGTCCTGAAATGAGATGCGCCAGAGTTTTTTTGCTCAATTAACCGAGTATGTGGATGTGACGTGCAAGTTGTCTCCACTGCAGTCGGAGTAAACCGGCTAACGGGGCCGCTTTTGCGTGCCTGCGCCCGTTCATGCGTGTGTGTACGGAAGGTGCGTCTTTTTTGCGGAAGTGGTGTCATTCTCCACGAATAGATCATGACGTATTACGTGGGAGGAGTTTGAGATGGGGATGTCAGGTGTGCTGTGGCGAAAGTTCAGTTTACATTTTAATAATATAAGTGTAAACGCGCAAAGATAGATGCTACCGCCCATATAGGGCGGGGGAGGACTAGTACATCTATAATTCTCTGGATAAATACATATGTATTTCCGAACAATGCCGGAGGCTTCTGTTATTATCTACTTTAATGGAAATTAAGCCCTCTGTCTGTTTGTCAACGCAAGACGGCAAGACCGGATGGCGGATCGGGCTGAAACTGTATCGACGGTCTAACGTTTGACGGAGAACAACATGGAATATATGGTTTTGACGTCCGACTTAATTGGGTCCCCTATTGAAGCTAGCCTCCACTCGCGCATGAATTTGTCTAGAACGGCGCATCGTATCTCGACCAAATTTAAACTGTCCATTCTTGACTTCGGACGGTACGCACAGAGCCTGTCGTTTATTGCTGACGACGTCGAGAAAGGCAAGATACTATTTAGTGTATCCGGTTCTTTAAATACGCCTATCTTCGTATGGCCGTGTACGCGCGTCGAATAGCTGCCACGCTCAAAACACTTGTTTCCTGCAACGACAACAACGTCTTCGGAACGGTAAATAGGAACGACACAGAAAATAGCATATAGAAATGAAACATTGGAATGACACAGAAATGGCGCATAGAAATGGCACATGCATGGGAATGGCAAGCACATAAGAAGGACACATAAATATGGCACATAAGAATGACACATATAGAAATTGAGCATCGCATCTGTCAACAGACGGCGTCTACAAGGTACGCAAACTCTTAAACCGATTCGTTCGGCCATAGGGAACGAGTCTGCCTTGGCTAGTAAAAATATCCATTTACGTGCATGGAGACTTACCGTATCAAGGACATAAGATGAACTCTCTACAACACAGCTGTAGCTATGCTATCACAAATATTGTAACGGATTGCTACCAAATAGAATTAATAATGAAGTTTTGTTCTATGTCATGCGGCGTGTACTCTAACTCTATTCCTTTTCAACATAGATGAGACAAGCAATGCAATGAGAGCAAACTACATCAGATGTGTGGCATTGGTTTTTGTGTTTTATAGACGTATCTATGGCGAGAGGATTCAACGCAGTAGATGGATCATTTGCAACGTTTAATTTAAATACTGACGTTTTGTCGTATTCCAAGATTTTTGTTACCTTGAGACCAGACGATAAGGATGGGTTGATAGTATACTACGGATCCTCCTCTGCAGAGTTTCTCGAGCTTGTGTTGAGCGACGGCTTTGTACAATTTCGATTCAAAATAGGCACTGGGATACTTCTGTTAAGCAGTAGCAAAAAGCTTTCTTTGTACACGTGGCACACCATTACAGCCGAACGTCACTTTAAACAAGGCAAGCGTTTGATCTTATGCTTAGCATTCTAATTAATTAAATTCAATTGACGGCACATCCAATAATTCTACGTTTTGTACACACACATATAGGTTGGCTAACGGTGGATGGAGAACTTTTTACAGGAACGTCACAAAGAGATGCCACTGGATTAAATGCTTTTTGTCAAGTTCTGTTTGTTGGTGGACATTTTGATTTTTCGGTAACGTGTGTATGCGTGTGAATACGTTTAGAAGTGAATCTAGAATTGCGTGGTTGTGTTCTTCACAGGTTACGTCAACAAATTTAGGATTTTCCGGTTGCATCGGTTATCTAGAGATTGATGATCAAGTCGTCAATCTGACAAACTCCCGTTCTTCAATGACAATCACAGAATGCATTGAACGCCCATGTAACCTTACATGCAACGAAAGAAGGGACAATTTGTTTACGATCAGCAACAAGTATACTTGCAGATGCGATGATGTAAGCTTGTTGCCCACCTGTCGTTTGGACGTCGACGAATGCGCTCTGGGACAAGATAATTGCACACAAGGCACGAAATGTGTTAATACCCTCAATGGATTTGATTGTATATTCAAGTGTAAGTTTGACACGTGTTATAACAACGGTACGTGTCAAGAACATTTGTACAGTGGAATAAAAACATGTGAATGTCAATCGAATTATACCGGATTACGATGCGAGACAAACCTCGACGGTTGTTGGCCATCGCCTTGTGTTCAAGGAACATGTGTACCGAACGAAAGTGGCGCTACTTGTCTCTGTATGGTTGGTTTTACAGGACCATATTGCGACGTAGAAATAGACGAATGTCAGTCATCACCATGTGGCCATCAAGGTACGTGTTCCGATCACGTGAGTGGATACACGTGCGTCTGTAAAGACGGATATGTTGGAGCAAACTGTGACATCAATATCAACGAATGCGCAAGCAATCCTTGTAAGGAAAATGAATTATGTCAAGATGACATCAATCGATATCGTTGTATGCGAGTGCATAACGCGTGCGACGTAAACGTGTGTGCACACGACGGCGTCTGTCTCCGACTCTCCGACAAAGACCATTGTTACTGCACGAATGGATATCACGGTGTCCACTGCGAAGTCGAGGTGAATGAGTGCAGTTCTAGTCCTTGCTCTAACGGATCTTCTTGTCTAGACGGTATCGGTAACTACACGTGTGTCTGTCTACCAGAATTTGCCGGTCCACACTGTGACACAGTAGTGACTGATTGTGAAATATTAGAGTGTGGGAGTAATGGTGAGTGCTTGAATGGCACGTGTATATGTCAATCGAATTATACCGGATTACGATGCGAGACACATCTGGACGGTTGTTGGCCATCGCCTTGTGTTCAAGGAACATGTGTACCGACCGAAAGTGGCGCTACTTGTCTCTGTCTGGTAGGTTTTACAGGACAATTTTGCGACGTAGAAATAGACGAATGTCAGTCATCACCATGTGGCCATCAAGGCACGTGCTCTGATCACGTGAGTGGATACACTTGCGTCTGTAAAGACGGATATGTTGGAGCAAACTGTGATATCAATATCAACGAATGCGCAAGCAATCCTTGTAAGGAAAATGAATTATGTCAAGATGACATCAATCGATATCGTTGTATGCGAGTGCATAACTCGTGCGACGTAAACGTGTGTGCGCACGACGGCGTTTGTCTCCGACTCTCCGACAAAGATCATTGTTTCTGCACGAATGGATATCACGGTGTCCACTGCGAAGTCGAGGTGAATGAGTGCAGTTCTAGTCCTTGCTCTAACGGATCTTCTTGTCTAGACGGTATCGGTAACTACACGTGTGTCTGTCTACCAGAATTTGCCGGTCCACACTGTGACACAGTAATGACTGATTGTGAAATATTAGAGTGTGGGAGTAATGGTAAGTGCTTGAATGGCACGTGTATATGTCAATCGAATTATACCGGATTACGATGCGAAACACATCTCGACGGTTGTTGGCCATCGCCTTGTGTTAACGGAACATGTGTACCGACCGAAAGTGGCGCTACTTGTCTCTGTATGTTTGGTTTTACAGGATCATACTGCAACGTAGAAATAGACGAATGTCAGTCATCACCATGTGGCCATCAAGGCACGTGTTCTGATCACGTGAGTGGATACACTTGCGTCTGTAAAGACGGATATGTTGGAGCAAACTGTGACATCAATATCAACGAATGCGCAAGCAATCCTTGTAAAGAAAATGAATTATGTCAAGATGACATCAATCGATATCGTTGTATGCGAGTGCATAACTCGTGCGACGTAAACGTGTGTGCGCACGACGGCGTCTGTCTCCGACTCTCCGACAAAGATCATTGTTTCTGCACGAATGGATATCACGGTGTCCACTGCGAAGTCGAATTGAATGAGTGCAGTTCTAGTCCTTGCTCTAACGGATCTTCTTGTCTAGACGGTATCGGTAACTACACGTGTGTCTGTCTGCCAGAATTTGCCGGTCCACACTGTGACACAGTAATGACTGATTGTAAAATATTAGATTGTGGGAGTAATGGTGAGTGCTTGAATGGCACGTGTATATGTCAATCGAATTATACCGGATTACGATGCGAAACACATCTGGACGGTTGTTGGCCTTCGCCTTGTGTTAACGGAACATGTGTACCGACCGAAAGTGGCTCTGCTTGTCTCTGTATGGTTGGTTTCACAGGACAACTTTGCGACGTAGAAATAGACGAATGTCAGTCATCACCATGTGGCCATCAAGGCACGTGTTCTGATCACGTGAGTGGATACACTTGCGTCTGTAAAGACGGATATGTTGGAGCAAACTGTGACATCAATGTCAACGAATGCGCAAGCAATCCTTGTAAGGAAAATGAATTATGTCAAGATGACATCAATCAATTTCGTTGTATGCGAGTGCATAACGCGTGCAAAGTAAACGTGTGTGCACACGACGGCGTCTGTCTCCGACTCTCCGACAAAGATCATTGTTACTGCACGAGTGGATATCACGGTGTCCACTGCGAAGTCGAGGTGAATGAGTGCAGTTCTAGTCCTTGCTCCAACGGATCTTCTTGTCTAGACGGTATCGGTAACTACACGTGTGTCTGTCTACCAGAATTTGCCGGTCCACACTGTGACACAGTAATGACTGATTGTGGAATATTAGAGTGTGGGAGTAATGGTAAGTGCTTGAATGGCACGTGTATATGTCAATCGAATTATACCGGATTACGATGCGAGACACACCTCGACGGTTGTTGGCCATCGCCTTGTGTTCAAGGAACATGTGTACCGAACGAAAGTGGCGCTACTTGTCTCTGTATGGTAGGTTTTACAGGACCATATTGCGACGTAGAAATAGACGAATGTCAGTCATCACCATGTGGCCATCAAGGCACGTGCTCTGATCACGTGAGTGGATACACTTGCGTCTGTAAAGACGGATATGTTGGAGCAAACTGTGATATCAATATCAACGAATGCGCAAGCAATCCTTGTAAGGAAAATGAATTATGTCAAGATGACATCAATCGATATCGTTGTATGCGAGTGCATAACTCGTGCGACGTAAACGTGTGTGCGCACGACGGCGTTTGTCTCCGACTCTCCGACAAAGATCATTGTTTCTGCACGAATGGATATCGCGGTGTCCACTGCGAAGTCGAGGTGAATGAGTGCAGTTCTAGTCCTTGCTCTAACGGATCTTCTTGTCTAGACGGTATCGGTAACTACACGTGTGTCTGCCCACCAGAATTTACCGGTCCACACTGTGACACAGTAGTGACTGATTGTGAAATATTAGATTGTGGGAGTAATGGTAAGTGCTTGAATGGCACGTGTATATGTCTCGACGGCTACATGGGTAACAGATGTGAGAGTGAGATCGACCCTTGTGTTTCGTCAATTTGTGATTACGGGGCAAAATGCGTACCTGACTATCCGTCTTACACGTGCTTGTGTCCAACAGGAACAACTGGTCGCCATTGCGAAATTTTTCAATATTGTGGTATTAATAGTGACGGATTTGTGCCGGACTTTGACAACTTTAGAGCATTCTCGTTTGGAGAAAGTGCAGTTCAAGTATCCTGGGAGTTACGGAATGCGAGCAATAACCCGAAAACAAGGAGATTTCACGTTTTACGATATTTGTTGGAATACAGCACACTCGACAATCTGTTCGCTCGAAATGTTACGGTCAATGGCACCAACGTGGTTCTCGAACATTTAAATCATTTAGAATTTCGTTTCAGAATTGCTTCAATTATCAATGACAAGGACCGGCTGGTCTGTAGCAATTTTTCCAATGTGTCAGGAGCTGTTGCGCCAATCATTTCTTGTTAGTTTGTGTGTTTCTTTATGTCTATCTATCCATGTATCTATATAAAGGCCTTTTCACACTATGCACTCCAATGCGCATTGGCGTTTTCACACCTAATGCGCATTGGCTGTCAAACCGCATTCCATGCGCGTTCGCTCAAACCACATACGGAGGTGGTTTGTAGTGGATTCAATGCGCATGTTCCTTGGTGGCTGCACGTGGCATTACGCCTACGCACGAATCTCTTCATGTCGTCAGGCAGCAGTGACGTTGCCTCCCTATCCTATGCTTATGTATGGCGTAGATGGATGTACTGTAAGCAAAGATAGAGAAACGTCTTCGCGAAGAGACCGGCAGCCCTAGGTAGGTTCTAACGCATGTTACTTACACGGGGAGACGTGTTTATGACCTTCACGTGGATTGCCTTTTCCTTGTGTGAAATATTTCAATGCGCATCGAATGCGCACATCTGCTGCAAATTGCATTGAATGCGGTTTGATGCACTTGAAGTGTGAAAAGCTTGTATGTGTGTAGTCTAATAGTTAACAGGAAACTGTCACTTTATTTCAGATCCCACAGCACAACCGAATGACGTCATTATACTGTCGGTGGCGACGAATCGGCTCTCCGTCAAATGGAGTCCGATCAACCCAAACTTTGCTGGCGGTCCGAATCCTCAATACATCGTTTACTGCACGCCGCTCGCTCCCTTTACGTCGCGCTCTTACAATGTCACTGCTTCGACTACTTATGCTGACATCGGCGGTCTAGATGCAGATACGTTGTATAAAGTCGAAGTGTCCGCTGTGGTCGTTTTGTCTAGAGAAAGAGAACTCGTAGGGCCACGGAGCAGGCCGGTGATGATAAGAACAAGTTTGGCATGTGAGACCCACATTGTGTTGTGTTCAAGTATTTCGCCGCTATCGCGTGTTTCCTTGCAGATATTCCTTTTCCAGAGAACGTCGAGGTTGTGCCTTTAGACTGGCGCAGCGCTCGTGTTACGTGGAGATTGCCATCTAGTATATCTAATGATCCCAGTGTGAATATCTTTATCAACGTGTTCAAGCAAAACCAATTAATCAGGAGACATGTTCTTCCTTTTAACCAACGCCACTTAAATCTTGTGCATCTACCACCTAATACAACTTACACTTTGAAGGCAGCAATTAACAGCTCGAGAGGAAACAGCAAAGGAACCAACGAGACCATATTTAAAACTTTTCGTGAGATATACAATACATAATAAATTTATGATTTCAATTTTTCATACTGTGTACTGTAATGTTTTTAACAGCTATGAATGATTGGAATTTTACGCTTTTGACTCATAATTCTACTTCACTTGGGGTCACATGGTTGGTGCCAAGGCAGCACAGAACTGTTAATGGATCTGTCAGGTTGATAGTTACGGAACAAACACATGGAAGCAGATTAGTCCGCAGAGCAACGAAAGTCGAGAAATTAGTTGATATATCAAGCGAAGAAGCGGTTCTTATTGGTTTACTACCTTCGTTTCTCTACAGAGTGCAATTTAGTGTATTGCTATTAAATAATACGAAAATTGATTTTGGCT
Organism: Corticium candelabrum; assembly: GCF_963422355.1. NCBI lineage: Eukaryota > Metazoa > Porifera > Homoscleromorpha > Homosclerophorida > Plakinidae > Corticium > Corticium candelabrum. The sequence goes on along the minus strand of NC_085093.1, from coordinate 4,255,328 downwards.
ACTATTCTCAATTTACTGACCAAACAGGTGAGAAAATCGACGTATATAAATGTGTGTGTGTGTGTGTGTGTGTGTGTGTGTGTGTGTGTGTGTGTGTGTGTGTGTGTGTGCGTGTGTGATAGAATAATTTTTTATGTTGCAGCTCCATCTAAACCAAGGAACATCCGTGTCGTACTTGGTAATGATCCATCAGTGGCTCAAGTGTCTTGGGATGCGCCAATTTATCCAAACGGTCAAGTCGGTTATCGTCTGCGGTATTACGGCAATTCATTCGTTCATACTTGTCTCGAGGCACAGGAACGTGTCGTTGACGTGATAGACAACCAACAATGGCTCATTACAGACTTGAAACCATTTGAAGAGTACACAGTGCAAGTTACGTCATATAATTTGTTGCACAACATTAGCTGCTGTTTATTAAACGACAGCGAAACGGCGGAAATATATACGTTTTGGACGCCAACGTCACGTAAGTCTCTCGTTTTAAGTGTGTGTGTGTGTGTGTGTGTGTGTGTGTGTGTGTGTGTGTGTGTGTGTGTGTGTGTGTGTGTGTGTGTGTTTAGGCAGGCACACGTTGCTGTCCAAAAACTAAATTTTATTTAACGTATGCGATACGTTTAGGTCTGAATGCTCCAAAGTCTGTCAGCGTATTCAGCAACAAGTCTGGTGGAATAGAAGTACATTGGGACAGCGATGGTTGCCTGTATGACCAGCCCGTTTCTGTCTCTGTCTATTACGCCCCTGTCGTCGTTGCTCCAAAGCAAACGATCTTTCCTCTCATCTTCAGTCATATCATCGATCTCTCGAAAACTCTTCACAAAACATATTATATTAGTGGAGAATATTTGCTAAGAAACAGTACGTACGCAGTTTGGATGCAACTGGATGCCCAAGATAAACGAGGATTTTACTCTCAAATATTCTATCGAACGTCTCTGCTTACACGTAATTTGCATATACAATATGTTATAAATATAGTCTATACCTTCGTTTGTAAATTTGTTATGTAGATCCACAAGATGGAGTATCGGCGTTATCTGTGTGGAAGCGAACGCCCATCTCTATGTCTCTTGAATGGAAAGTGCCCAGTCAAGAGTCACTCAACGACGAAACGGGAATCTTTTTCTATCGCATCACGTGGCAATCTGAGTCGAACACGGCTAGCGGCGACTTTGACTATTACTCTGACAGAACATATCCTGACCGCTCTCTCAGTGACCGTTACACCGTTAGAGATCTCCAACCGGCAAATCTTTATGAACTATGTATTTACGTTGCAACCATCGACAGACAGAACGGAAACGTACTGTTGGGACCATCACAATGCGTGAACGATTCTACTGACTTTCTAAGTAAGTCGTACAGTACAGATGCATTTTTGTACTATTCAACTTGCATTATATGGGATATGTGTAGATTATTTTAAATATTTGTATTTCATAGAACCTTCTGATGGCTTTTTCAACTTGTGGTTATTGGGATGTCCACGTGTACCATCGCATCCAAAAATATCTTGGAACTTAAACGAACAAAAACAACCCGGACCAATCAGTAGACAAAACATAACACTTAAATACAGCTCAGCTGATGAACTAGATCCAGCAGTTCTATCCTGTTCGAAAAGACCTCCAGTGAACGCTACGTGTGAGAGCTCATCCGTTTCACAAATTCCTTTTTGCTGGTGGATGGTACCAGACGTCGAAGCGTTTTGCAACATATCAGGACTGCAGGCTTACACTCTTTACACGTTTCAAATAAGAGCATGTAATGCCAAAGGATGCGATGCAAAATCAGTAAAAGATAGAACATGTCCTGACAGTAAGTGTCATGATGTTTATTTCATATTTGTATTGTTACATGCAGATGGTGGCTTTTGCTTCCTAGTTCCGTTACCATCGACACCACTTGACTGTCAAATAACATCAAATTCAAACGCGTCCTTTTCAACTTTGTTGTGGAAGAAAGGACGAAGCAACAGTCAATCTGTTAATATTACTCTCATGTGGATTAATGACGATCTTCGTTCTGACCGTTCGTTTTCTCTCGACGGCTCATCGCTAAAACCTCTTAATGACGACGATCCCATCCATTGTTTGTCACAAGATGACATAGTCAACTGTACCATACGACAAGTGACTGTAGATCACCGCTACCGGTTTAGGATCATTTCTGTCAATGAAATTGGAAATTCTACTAGTCAATCTCAATATTGCGGTCATTTATCATCAAATTCTAACAAAGGTGAGGAACAGATAGTAATAGATTCTCTCTAAAAATAAAATATATATTCATATATTTATATATTTATATATAATTTTTTAATTGATATTCTACCTAAGTGGGAAAATCTAATCTGAGAAGCTATCTATAACTAAATGTAATCTATTTAGAATTTAGAATCATTCTACTATTGTAAATGGAAAGTATAATTGATAGTTGTTTATGTAAGTTACACACACACACACACACACACACACACACACACACACACACACACACACACACACACACACACACACACACACACACACACACACACACACACACACACACACACACACACACACACACACACACACACACACACACACACACACACACACACACACACACACACACACACACACACACACACACACACACACACACACACACACACACACACACACACACACACACACACACACACACACACACACACACACACACACACACACACACACACACACACACACACACACACACACACACACACACACACACACACACACACACACACACACACGTACGCACGCATGCACGCACACGCACGCACGCACGCACGCGCAAGCGCGCGCGCAAACACACACACACACACACAAACACACACTAACTGAACTTTGTATGTTTGTCTGTTTTACAGAAGCATTTACAGCCTGGGTTGTTCCCATTTCGGTTGTTGCCGCGCTTCTTATCGTTTCCACAACTTTAGTTGCCTTGTATTACATTTATCGTTGGAGACCAAAGAAAGTGCTAGAAAGAGAATTGGACGACGACGGTTTGCGGCAGGTCGAACTCCAACGCAGCAATCTAGACTTACCGGAAGACACCCAGAAGCTTGGATCAGGGGCATTTGGCTGCGTGATGATGGGATGGATATGCTCGCACGATAACAGTAGACGAGTGGCTGTCAAACAACTACAAACAAACACTAGTTATGACTTGAAAAGTGACTTCATTAGAGAAGCAAAGATTTCCTTGCGTGTCGATCACGTGAACGTCGTATGCTTGCTGCACGTCTGCTCTCAAGACGAACCTTATCTTATGATTATGGAATACGTCAATAGGGTAAAAGATATCATTGACACTTTCTTACAGTATACATACATACATACATACACACACACACACACACATAGGTTATCGTATATTAGCGTGCTAAATAATACAGTAAAAGTCATATAGTACGCTAATTATGCGATAAATTATTTATACCATGGTCACGTGACGTGTACAGGTGAGTGCTATAATAACCGGAAGTAAATTATTACACATTTGCCGTGCAATAATTCATATACACCACCTGAATACGTACTGGTCGCATGTTACGTGACCATGGTATATCTATACCTATATCTCTATACCTATATATATATACTATATATATATATATATATATATATATATATATATATATATATATATATATATATATATATATATAGTTTTCCATACGGCATTGTTACCGTGTATCTCTTCCAGGGAAATCTAAACCGACTACTCAAAATATTGAAACCAAAAACAGCAGAGAATTTTGCATCAACGTTTGCTGCTCTTAAATGCGACCTTCTCCATCAGATTGCATGCGGTCTTCAAGCGGTCAGCAAACAGAATATCATTCATCGTGATATCGCAGCCAGAAACTGCTTGATTCACGAAGACGGTGAAAGACTGATTGTCAAAGTGAGCGATTTCGGAATGGCCGTCGTCATCGACGAAGAATTCAGAGAAATTCGAATGAAAAAGGGACAAGGAAACGTACCGTTTCGCTGGATGAGTCCGGAGGCTTCGTACGAAAGGCGATACAGCGAGAAAAGCGACGTGTGGTCGTTTGGTGTTCTCTGCTGGGAAGTTTATAGTTTTGGTTTGACGCCATACCCTGGGCTGTCAAACACTGACCTATTTCGCTATATTTCTAATCGCCTCCCTCTACCTCCTCTACCATTTCTCATCACTACCAAAGTAGGAAATACTCTTCTCATTCCAATGCAAGAGCAAGAGTTGCTGTTCGATTGCTGGAAGATTAACGTCGATCAACGTCCTTGTTTTGACGACGTCGTCAATACGTTGGATCGTACATTGAGTGCTTACGGAAATGCTCTGGACGACGACCTGGTTACTGCTCAAGAACTGATGCTAGCTGGTGTCGTAGCAGACGATGAGGGCAAGGACACGGCACTGTAATTGACTTTACCATGAATGAGGAACACCATCTTGCACAATACAATAGCGCAATAGTTCTGTTTGGACGCCTGTCCACGTAATAGTACGATTATTGTAGTTTGATGGTGATATTAATAGTTTTAACTGTTGGGGTAGTGCTGGGTATATACGGGGTTGTATCATATCTCGCATGGGAGTAGGAAGCATGCAGATCGGCAGGTTAGACATTCGCCGGACTATTTCTTGAAACGTCATTTTATGAGCGGGTTTTGCTGTAAGCTTCCAGGATGGAGTATAGCTGATTAAATATATTAGTTATGTGTAAAGTCTATAAGCGTGTTTATAAGAGTCACGTGCTCTTAAGTTGCTACCCTGATTAAGTTAAGATACTCTGTTTGAAACTCGTTTTCTAAACTTGTTTTAAGTTTATGTATCATACTTCCAAAAATAATTTATACTCATACTGACGTCATAAATAAAAACTACTGTATAAGATGAATATTGGTAAGGAATTTATTTTGGCGAATTTTTCAGTGTCCACCAATATAAAATCCGCCATTAATTTGGCCTCCGGGATATGTTGACGTTATCAGGCACATGGACCAGCAAACTTGTGCCTTTGCAGTTGGAGACCATGCAGCAAGCATGGAAATGTGAGCCACAAACACTGCTGTCAATCACAAACACATCAAGAACACTTATGGTAAGACATATATTAGTTATCAAACAACAATGTCCAACCGCTAAAAATAAAATCGGCCAATATCTATGTTTTGTCCGTCAATTTCTTAACAAACAGCCAAAACGTATTCTCGTCAATGTTTCATCTTGTATACGGTATCACCGCACCACCACTCAGCAAAATCGTGCATTGGATCCACACACACATACACACACGCGCGCGCGCGCGCACGCACACACACACGCACGCACGCACGCACGCACGCACACACACACACACACACACACACACACACACACACACAACGCAGAAACCCGTAGATCAAACAAGTATATTGAAGAGACTCACGTTAGTAACTCCATCCGGTTTTACAATTTACTGTCTGATGCAGGCGTGTCAACAACTATAAACATCCGGTCTCAACAATCTGTCCGACGTCGCCTCTGACAATAAATTCATTACGAATCGAGATAAGAACGCAACCGTACGCAACAAAGTGGATTTATCTTAGGCTGATTAGCATTAGAATTTCTGTGGACGCGTAGATCACGTTCATGTGGGGTGTCGCAGAAGTGGCAGGCTCTAAATATTTTTTTGGAAAATATCTAGCCCACCTATTCTGCCAATATAGATCGGTGGACGAGATAACGGTGTCACTAAAGTCTGTCGCGTCAATTAAAGCGAGTAGATGGATACAACAAGCTGATTACTCGTCGTCGTCGTTATTGCGCTGGTTGCAGTAAAGCTGCCCGTCGTTACCTCCGACATTAACCTGTGTGAGCCAACTGAGCACGTGAAATGTTGATGCAACGGATTTGGTGTCTACTTGTCGCTTTACTGTGCGATGTGCAGTCAAGAAACGAGTATTTGTAACTGTAACGCAACGCTTCACGTCGACGACGCTCACTGCGACGTGTGCGAGGAAGGATTTCTGAGCGAGAACGTTGAGACCGTTCCAGGAAATGATAGATGCCCACTGGCTCACATGGATGCCGTAACTTTCGATGCTCTCTGCGATCCTGAACTTCTTGTCTAAGACGTAGGACTCGATCCGAATGGAGAGAGGACCACACCAACGACAAGAAGATTAGAGCGTTTTGCTCTAGATGCTCCGGTAGGCGTGGTGTCTAGCGACCGCTCAGAGTGTCTGCATCATACCACAATGTGTCTGTTAAAGGACTTCCAAAAACGCAGCTGCAGTGGGTGTGATCGACAAGTCAGCCGTCTCCAATGATTCTGAGAGCGAGTTCGAACTATTTGGTCCTGTATTTAAAGAGAATATCAAGGTAGAAGTGGAGCCGAGAAAGACAGGTAAAGATGACGTCGTGTACCCGTATTGTGCGACTCTCGCACAAACTCTCTTGAAGCAATGGGGCTTGCGGTCGGTGCCGAGAATTCGAATACGATTCAATTTTTACGACTTCTTTATCACAAGTTGTTTTTGCTTTCGTTTCTCGCACGACACTTCTACAGTGGATGAGAAGTCCTTCTATTGACACAGGATTTACACCTCAGCGCCAACAGTTGGTCTCCATCCACTACTTTTCTTTGGCCGACCTACAACGGGATGACGATATTTGCAAGATGGTTCTGTGTTTCTAAAAAAGAGACTCTGCAGACTGCCAGTAAAGAATGGTCGACCGACTTGATTGACCGCATGATGACGCACCTGCAAGTGCGCTGCTCCGAGCCACCACCTCGACCGGAGTTCGTGTCCAATGTAGAAACGTTTAAAGTTCTCATCCATGTTCTCTTTGTGTCTCACGCTCTGCAGCTTATTTGGATGGAGAAGTCTGATGAATTTGGAGTACCCAGTCATGCCGTTCTCGTTTACAAATACAGCATGGGAGAGTTTCATTCTAGGATCCCCGATTGGGATCTGAAGAGCAAACACTGTCGTTTGACTTGTCTACAAAACGTTTGACCCTTACCGTAACGGCGGATATAACCGATTTCGTGTCTACAGCCACACAGCTTTCCAACTAAGCGACACGGATATGGAAACGATTTACAATAAGACGTGTATCGCCTTCAACGATTCCAATGCTCCAGGTAAGATAATTGATGCACAAAATTGCGAATAAATTAGTGATTTGCACTTGATATTACAGACATTGTGCTCGATTCGTTTGATATCAACATAAGGGCCAACTCAATTATTGTACGTGGCAGAGTTGTTCCTAAGCCTGGTCAGCCATTGTCTGCTGTTGTCTTTTCCATGGCGCGCCATGTGTGTCAAAAGTCGTTTCGTCGGCTCACTGATGTCGATTCGTCGGCTCGTTGCTGTCGACGTCGGCTCGTTGATGTCGAATCGTCGGCTCGTTGATGTCGATTCGTCGGCTCGTTGATGTCGTTTCGTCGGCTCGGTGATGTCGATTCGTCGGCTCGTTGATGTCGAATAGTCGGCTCGTTGATGTCGATTCGTCGGCTCATTGATGTCAGCGGGTGGCCTCAGGGTGCGTGACCATTTCGTCCATCCCACTCAGAGTACTGGATTGTGATGTAGAAGATGAGCATGATTAAGTTCATACTCATCCCCATCATTTTCTCAAAAATGTTTTTTTCGTATTACAAGTGCATAGTAATGACTAGAGTTACATCATAGCAAGTGTCTAGCTAATTAGGCGGGCTCTACATGTAGGAGTACGTCTCTAGGCACAGTTTGAAAAGATCGTTAGCGATTGATCGACTACTGTCAACTACTAGGTGGTGCCTTCTAGTTATTGTCATTATCTAGTATAGTCATAGTACCAGTATAGTCATTATCTAAAGAACGACGTACGTGCGGTCTGGTCTCTAATGAGAAATATGTAGCTAATGTAAGTCTGTCGTGCTGGGAGAATGCTTGTCAGAGAAAAGAAATTTTTTCTGACGCAATGCTGTTTGATTAATCGCTAGATAGTGTAGACACAAACTCTAGCTAAAATTTTAGGGCACAACATGACGTACGACATAATAATTGGATTTATAGTAGTATCGCCTACTGTAGCTTTCTGATCTAATTTTATCAACACAGCGGTAGAGCGTGGATACACGGAAAACGTTTTAACAGGCGTTGTTTAGTATTAATAACACTAATCCGACGGCAAAGGGTCTGGCTACGCGAGACTAGTAGCTATTATGTAATACAGTTATGTCTTGCCGTAGGACTATATGATTTTGATTGCTCAACCGCCATGTGATTAAATGTCTAATTAATTAATTAAATTTATTACTCTTAAGAGTGCGTATTTAGATACGATAAATTAATTAACGCATCTCTATACATCTTAACAGTGATATATTAGCATGGAATTGTACAAGAAAACAGCTTATCTTTTAACTTCTATTTATACAAACCCTTAGCCAACAAATACGCTCTCTATAGGTTGAGTGTCTCTGCATGGCTAGTACACTAAAACAGTTTCTCAGAAAAGTTTCTAATCCTAGCTATACTTTGCTGAACTCAACAATAAACGAAATCGTCAAAATACTATACTAATAATCTCTATACTATACTAATAATCTCCAAACGACAGCTGCCCGACATGATATGCTGGACATGAAACAGCTCCTGTAACGACAACACCAGCAACAGCAACAACTCCTCAAACAACCCCAAATCCTGTGGCCTGCATGTCGAGAACCGTATCTAAGTTGGTTCTGAGCTGCACTTCACTCACGCACTGTCCAGGCAATTCCAAGATCATGGAGCACGTTGAGACATTCGGATATACTGATCTAGTAGTCGAAATCTCGATCTTTTCTGGAGAATGGAAACCCATAATTGGCACGCTTGCACTTCCAGTGCAAAACTGAAGAAGATCGGAAAGTTTCTTGCTGCCTATATATATATATAATATATATATATATATATATATATATATATATATATATATATATATATATATATATATATATATATATATATATATATATATATACAGTGTACAAACAGTGCAAACAACTGTGGTGTGTGTGTGTGTGCGTGTGCGGGGGGGGGGGGGGGGTGCGGGTGCGTGTGTGTGTGTATGTGTGTGTGTGTGTGTGTGTGTGTGTGCGTGCGTGTGTGTGCGTGCGTGCGTGCGTGTGTGTGTGTGTGTGTGTGTGTGTGTGTGTGTGTGTTATTTAGGAAGGATAGACATAATTCTTGTGCTTCTAGACCTTGTAACAATTAATGCACGTGTTCGCACCTGCTTCCTGAACGTACTGAATAAACGAAGTTTTGAGATCGGCTGGAACAGTGGGCTGAAAAGTACACAGCTCTAGAAACGATTCAGAGGTCAATGGCTTCAAATCTGTAGCGGTAAAAAGGGAACGCATTGATTCCGGATTTGCTTTTGCAAGTTCAAGTACTGGACCCAGTCCCAGCGCCAGTTGGTCAATTTCGGCTTTTCGAGATAGTATTACATCATGCAGCATTATCTTTAGCATAGCATCCGCTTTGTTAGTTGATGTTAGCTGATGGGTGTAACCAGCAATCGCAAGTGGTTCAGAAAGACTACTGGCTACATTGTGAAACTCAGGATTGTCATCTTCCAGTTCACTGATCTGCAAGAAAGAAGAACTTGTTGCAAGTTGAAGAAACATGAAATCATCTCAACTACACGTCTAACCGTTTTTAGAGTTTCAGCTACGAATGGGTCTGACAGATCGTCCGGACTAATGGTGTCCATAGCTGTCTCCAAAGACGAAGTCACAAGATACGAATAGATAGGTGGAGCAAGGCAAGGAAATCCTGGGCCACCTTGCAAAGCAGATGCAGCAATAATTTGGCCATAAACTTTGAATAAGCCGCCAACCAGTGCATCAAGGTTGTGCATGGGGAGATACCTACCGGGTCGTCCCTCAAACAACCTATACTGAGATGTAGGAGAAAGCATCTTTTGTAACAGCAAGGAGAAGAATTCCCGTCGCGGTCCTCCTCCATCAACTGCAGGCTCTCCTTCAAACCCCACATTCAGTGGCCTGTCATGATGGTATTGTCCTGACTTGAAGAACGCGATGGCATCAGCTAGCAAATCAGTTCTGCTCACGGTTAACCTCATTCTTGCCATCCACGAACGAGGGGCAATTGAACCTAGAACTTCTGCTAGAATTGTGCCGCAGTCTTGTTGTCTAGCCTGTACGTGCAGTAAAAAGCAACATTATGCAACGAACAATACACTAAAAATTTTAAGTCCGTTCACTCTGACTTCTCCCCCAGAAGCTTGTGTGGTTCTTGCGTGGGCAGACACTCCCAGCGTTTATCCAATGAGCGATTAGTTATTACCATTTGAGGTGGGTTTGTCTTTCAATTGAAGGTTGTCTATTGGTTAGAGTAGGCTACGTAAACAATTTGCATAACAAGGTTGTCGGAAGTTCATTTGCAATGCACACCCAAAGAACGGCGTGACCATGAGCTAAAATGAAGTGTTTAGCGTGTTTCTAGGATCTTGCTGTCAAAGTTATTCAGGATTTACTGAGGGAGAAGTCAGCGTGGACGGACATAGAATCCAATAAAAGGTATACTGTAGTTTGCCAGTGAATGTCATCATCATCATCATCATCATCATGGTCACCATCATATGATGTCAAGTCAATGTCGCAATTATCTAATTTCAGATAGAAAGTTAATTACTCGAATCTAATTAAATATTTTACACTCTAACCGGAAGCTTCTACAACAGTTTCCACTATGCAGTCGCGTTCATTAGTTGAAGCTGTTTCCTCTGTTGGCTATACGTCAATAACACTATCATTAACGTCGATTTAAACATCAATACTAAATGACTATGCAGATGACAATGCCCACGAAAGTAATGACAGTAATTATTGTAACAAAATAAAATAGAAGTAATTGTAGAAATAATATAAATTTGAACTCTAGTATAAATGTAAATTGTAGTAAGCTCTAGATGTGAACAGCAACAACAATTAAGAACCGTTTACAAAACAACAGTACTAGCAACATATTCTGCAACCCATTTCGCATACAAATATTATAAGCAGTTTACCTCAATCAAATTATCCAATACAGCCAGTACAGTCATTTCAGTGTTCATTTTGTATGAGTCGAAGGCTCTTTGCAAAAACTCTGTAGAATGATTCGGGAAAATTGATTTGAGTTGTGAAATTGGCGACTGACAACTTTCATCTAAAGTTATTAACAATATATAGAAACATTACATTTAGATTCATAATACAAGTCAAGACAATTATGTTTCACCTCTGCTACTTCCTGAGCCAGAAACATGGGTGCGGCTGGAAAATGCGTTCCAACCAGTCTGTTCAGCGCTGTTATTCTGCAATTCATTACCAGAATTATAGCCTAACATTTGAGCAGCTGGTCTACACTCAGCTATGACCATGCTCCTTCAGTTGTAGCCACACACTGTTCTACGTTAGCTAGTTGAGTTAATTACTTTGAGTTGAGTAAATACAGTTCAGTTCAGTTGACTTCAACTAGAGTTCAGACGGCGTTGACGATGGACGTGAATGTCTGTTTACTTGGTGAGATGTGCGACGTCATGCAAATGAGAAATGTGACCTGCTATAGAGCACCACGCCCACCCTTGTATACGGTACCGGTACCGTGTACATCTAGAGTGTGCCCGTGAAAGCGCGCGCTTAATTAATTGTAGTAGGCTGACGGTTTCGTAGTAGGTTGACTGTTTCGATGTTCTAATTGTGTCTCGATTTTTCCTAGACAACAAACGTCGTTCTGTATACTTCGTCACCACAGGTGCTAACTCGGCGATCCGCTAGTGAAAAGCGTATCTACATACCTAGATATTTGTAGCATTTCTCCTCCAACCGGTTCATCTACGGTAAACGTAGCGTGCTGTGTACAATGCACGTACCTACACAGCTAGAGACCGCGGTATTCACTGTCACAACGTTGTGTGTCAGGGCGGAGTTGTCAAGAGCTGCCAAACCACGTGACTGAAAGTAAAGTAAAAACAAACACTTGCTTGTGTGTTGGAAATGTAATCTCCTGAGACACGCATACGAATGGCAGCCCCGCTGAGACCCCCGCTGAGACCCCCGCTGAGACCCCCGCTATGTCTACTCTCTGTTCGCGTTCACTGTGTATTTACAGAATCGCTATAACTCCTGTGTCCTTTGTTGGTAAGCGACGATCTTGGCATCACTCGAATGCGCAAGAGCCCGGATTTCTTCTAGGGATTTCTTCTAGACGCTGAACATAGCATGTAAATAAGACACAGCCAGCAGGATAAGGTTTTTGCATATCAAAGATCATTAATTGCGGTTAGACTGATAGCTGTCTAGATACGGTACAGTGCACAGTAGGCGACGTCTAGCTAGAGAATCGGCACAAACAACAAGACGCCTACAGAAGCTGCGCAAAGAGCGAGACTTTTACATTGTTGTGAGCTGGAAAATCGGTGGTGAGCTGCTTGTTTGGTCTCCATTTGTAACCTAGGTTTCCCACCAACAAACAGAACAATGATCACGCCCGTTACTTCATCACGTAAGGCGAAGATTGCCAGCCGACCTAGCGTCGAGGCTCTCCGACTTGTAACATTTGGCTTGTTCCATCATTTGGGAACAACTGCATTTGTAACATGCATTTAGAAACAACGCCTAATCTAGCTGCATTTTTTGTGATGCTAGAGCTCTATGATGTCTTTCCTGCATCCCATCTTTTTTTTCTAGAAATTTTCTCCTTTTTTCTACGTGTTTTGCAGGTATTGTAAGTCACAGTAAAACACGTCTGTGTCAGTGGCTGTGTTCACACTAGGGTCTAGAACTGGGTGTGCTACTGCCTAGCACAACCAATTAGAATACATCAGGTCTGTTTACGACAGGAATGCGGGCTAGAGCAGGGCTAGCCTAGCCCTTCCGAAATGTAGGGTTAGCGCTGGGTCTAGCTGGGGTTAGCGCTTGTCAAAACATTCCAGTTTATTCATATTGTGTATCACAGCAATGAATCAAGATTCTCTACTTTGTGTTGGTCTGGCAGTTTTTTCTTGAGCAAATCGAATCCACAGCACGACTTGCGGAATTCTGCAGTGAAAGACGTTGTCGCATCCGTAGATTCAAGCAACTGCTGCTGTTTAATCATAGGCATGTGGTCTCGATCTACACCTAGAGAAGGCACTCGAAGACAGAAAGCGGTCGGAAGTCGTTTCAATTCTTGCGCTGGAACTAGGTAGCGTAGCTCGAGTACATGATACAATCAGTTGCAGCCTGCTAGAGTTCACACAGCCTATTTTGACTAATTAGAGGCAACTGGACAAGCTCAAGCTCAACATGTGAGAACACACCGACCTTGCGCATGATAGCACAGCAGGGTGTTATGATTAATTAGCGCAAACCCGAGTTTGCTAACTCAAGTATGAACACGGCATGTTACAGTAAATCCGGAGTCACAGTAAACAAGCTATTGATGTCATTATCACTTAGTAGGTCACAGGCAATTAGTGAAGTGTTTCTAAACCAACACAGGTGCTTCATTACGTAGTTTCAGATTCACAGTGAAAGCGAACAGAGAATAGTGTCTTCGGTCATTTTCAATTTTCTATTTTCTATTCATCTTAGAAATAGAAAAGCGAACTGCGCGTTCAAGTATCTAGTTTTGAGCACGTATGTGCCTAAAAATCAAACTTTAAAAGATAAATCTAAAGATCACAAGAATCAAACATCAAAAGATAAAAAAACCATTTTACAAAAAATAAAAAGGAAAATTAAAAAATTAAAAATTGAAAAAAAAATTAAAAAATTAAATAAAAATTGAAAATTGAAAAATGAAAACATGAAAATTGAAATGTAGAAAATTAATAGCCGGACCATCCACTGACCACTCAGCCTCTCTTCTACAACAATACAGTTTTGGTTGACATGCGACAGTACACAGCTAGTTCACGTGTGTGTGTGTGTGTGTGTGTGTGTGTGTGTGTGTGTGTGTGTGTGTGTGTGTGTGTGTGTGTGCGTGTGTGTGTGTGTGTGTGTGTGTGTGTGTGTGTGTGTGTGTGTGTGTGTGTTGTGTATGTGTGTGTGGGTGTGTGTGTGTGTGTGTGTGTGTGTGTGTGTGTGTGTGTGTGGTGTGTGTGTGGTGTGTGTGTGTGTGTGTGTGTGTGTGTGTGTGTGGTGTGTGTGTGTGCGTGCGTGTGTGTGTGTACTAATCCTTGGGTTACGTTACGCTGGGTAGACATTGTGTGTGAATCAACTCTATCAGATACACAGACATGCAGAAGCACAAACGCGTGCGCCATGCACACACACACACACACACACACACACACACACACACACACACACACACACACACACACGCACACGCACACGCACGCACGCACGTACGCACGCACATACACCAACAAGCACAAACTTGACTAATGCAGAATTTGTCTAAAGAGAAATAATTCAGTTTACTTACAACTGTGTATGGCTCAGAAGATTCTATCTCTTGAACAGAAACACTCCGCTCCCCCATGGAAGGTCTTCCTTCCTGTACGTACACGGCACAACGAAAATTAGAGTAAACCAAAGCCGACTCTCCACTTCTACTGCATAGGTCTGATTAGCTTGCGTACTAAAAAGTGCTAGGAGTATTTTATTAATTCCTTCATTCTTATATTTAGGTAAGCTTACAGACATAGAAAAGGATGCCAGTGCATACCACTGCAGACGCAGGCAGTACAGTTTCAGATCGTGTTTCTAACTGTAGTCTGGCCTGTTTCTTGCGCTTTCGTCCTTCTCGTCCTTTTCGTACTTCTTGTGAACGCCTTCTGGGGCTCTGAGGTTTTGTGTCACAACTTGAATGGATCTTCAAATGCTCTCTCAGAGATGGCATTTCCACGTCTATACCACAATGAAGGCAGGGAACCATTCGCTGTACTTTGTCTGTGCTCGTGCTATCGTGCTGCATAATACACAAACATATCTATTGAATTTCACTGAAAGCACCATGCAACTCAATCTAGAGAGCAACGTTACCATGTCTACGGTCTCCAATTCAATGCTATTAGCAATCGGTCTGAGATACATCTTGGCTTGATCGAACACTGTCTTCAAATGTATAGCTGTCATATCCAAAGATGGAATAACTTCCAGTTGGCGCCGAGCAGTCAACCTCATTACCTCGTACCCAGTACTCTTCAGCGCGGGAAAATGTTCAAGAAGTGTGTTGTGCACCTCGAGGTAGTCATCTGACTGTCCAAGAGTGACTTTCTTTTCTCCCAAGCCAGCTGCAAGCAGCTCCAATTTCCGATCACGAGAAGGAGGTGTGTCACGCTGGTTGTCAGCTAAGCACATAACACTAAATGTCCATACTTTGCGATGTCCCAGTTGATAAGGCTTTCTCCGATCACTGTTTGCCGGCGCTTTCCTCTTCACACCTCTCGGAGTTCTGGACTCACAGCCTCTTGGTCTGCTGCCATGTCCAAAAGACGCCGCTGTTCTACTGCTATTGACGTAATTCCACAGAACTGGACTGATGGCTGACCCTCTGGTTGCCTTCAACAGGGCGTGAGCCTTCTCGCTGATTGTGTTGATTCGTAACCTCTCCAGATGGGCTAAACTCTTGCCGAGTATCACCTTCTTCCGCTCTCTCTAGATGGCGCATAGCGTCGTGGAGAATTCTCTTTGCAGCAGATATTTCAGACTCTCTTTGATCCATTATTGCCACAGAGACAGCTAGTGTATGAATGTGCAGGCGTTCCTGCTGCTAAAGCTGTTATGCATCCAATGCATCGGTGCAATGGTACGCTATTCAGTCAGTCGGATAACTTAACTCCTCCTTCTTCCCATGTTTTGTGCTTCACGTGTGATTGATTAGTGGAAGAGACCGACACTTGCGCTGAAATAGACGTGAACCATATCTACATGTTGAAGCAAGGCTAAGATGGAAGCGTTTATGCGTAACGTCCGTCAGTTTCTAGCAACTGTGCAAGAGATAATTGTAACTGAAGGCGGAGACGTGCCAAGAGAACATTTCCTAGATGCTGCAGTCGACGGGCAGCGACTTCACCGGCATCTCACTCGACTAGTGGCAGCGGGAGATAACAGCCTTAGCGCATTTGGTGAATGTATAGGAGCTCTATCTGAGCAACTAGACTTGATTTACCGCATACCAGCGGAAGAGGAATGTGCGTACACAACAGTAGCGTTAAATGATGGACACACAGGAAGACCAAGACTGGCGGTTCGCAGAGATCAACTGACATTTCTCCTAGATCACGATTCTCTGTCACAAAAATTTGTGAGCTACTTGGTGTGTCAAGGAGTACTATTCACAGGCGTATGCTGCAGTGGAATCTACAAGTATCGCAGCGATTCAGTGCCATGTCCGATTTGGAAGTGGACCGTCTAATTGTAGAGGTGAAACGGGATTTTCCCGATGCCGGATATCGAATGGTGCAGGGCCAATTGCGTTGTAGAGGGTACAGCATTCAGAGACAAAGGATAACAAGCTCACTAGCACGTGTTGATCCAGACGGCATAGCAGAAAGATGGGCAAGAGCTATACCGCGGAGACAGTACAAGGTTCGCGGTCCCAACGCACTTTGGCATGTGGACGGCAATCACAAGCTAATAAGATGTATTGCTGTGAATTGAATATATGTCCCATAATGTTTAATTAAATCAACCTTTATCGTGTGGTGTATTTCTAGATATCGTTTTGTTATCCATGCTGGAATAGACGGTTATAGTAGACTACCCGTATACTGCCGATGCTCTAACAACAACCGTGATGCTACCGTGTTTCAGTATTTTAGAGAAGCAATTGCAAATTATGGAATGCCTTCCCGAGTTCGATCAGACAAAGGCGGAGAAAACGTTAATATCTCGCGCTTTATGCTTCAACTGAGAGGAACTGGAAGAGGTAGCATGCTTACTGGGAAAAGCGTACACAACCAGAGGATAGAGAGGTTCTGGCGAGACGTATTTGAAGGCTGTACCGTTCAATTTTACTCACTCTTTGGTGATTTAGAAGAATCTCAGGTACTGAATCCTACCAATGATATTGACTTATTCTGCCTTCATTATGTCTACACTCCAAGAATTAATAGAGCACTAGATCTATTCTGTAAGGGAAATCGAAGACACACACTCAGCACTGCAGGACACAGAAGTCCCTTGCAACTCTGGATAGAAGGAATGCTTAGAGGTGCACGCCTGGAAGACATTGAAGAGATGACGGCTGTAAGTGTGTGACTATACTTTTCAATTGTTTAAATATATAAAATTATAATTTATCCAGTTTTCTATAGGTGGCAGATTGTGACGGGTATGGAATAGACGATGATGGCCCTACAACTCTTGAAAGATCCGATGAACACTCTGTGACAGTCCCTGAGATACCCTCAGCTCTTTTGCATGAGGACATAGATGCTCTCCGAGTACTAGTAAATCCTTTGGCACATTCCGAATTCAATGGAGTGGAGTTGTACCTTCAGGCACGTGACTTCGTTGAAAACAGATTAGCCTAGTTAATTAAAAGGTTAATATACACCTAAGGCTTAATTAAGCTATCAGCTAGGGAAGTAGCATTAGAGATAGTACTGGTGGTTGTCAATTCTGAAGTACGTATATATGACTAGATTTAGACTGTACTGCGGTGTTAGTGAACAAGAATTCGGAATTGTTTACAGAACGTTTAGACTTCAGATGATACAAATGCGTATGCACAATAGAAAGTACACGCTCAAGCACGTACAGACACTTGCACCCGTCTATAGACATACCTCTGCATGCATGGGTGCGTGGCCATTTCGTCCATCCCATTTTCAATTCCCAGCAACAATGGAATATTGAATTAGAAATTGAAAATAGCCTAGAAGTTGCTTGCAATTTCAATATTCAATTCTTTTAAAAATTAAAAATTAACTGATCGGCAGACTATAATTATTTGCGGATTAAAATAAATATTGAAAACATTCTCAGTTTTTAACCAATTTTCATTTTCAATGCAATGGAATATTGAAATTGCAAGCACGTTAGTTCAATTTTCAATGTTAATTTCAATAATCAATTTAATTTAAAAACTAAATATTAAATTTTGAATTTGCGTGGCCAATTCGTCCATTCCATTTTTAATTTTTGAAACAAATTGAAAATTGAATGTCAAATTAGAAATTGACTGGCGTTGCTTGCTTTTACAATATTCTATTACATTGAAAATAGAACTTGATTGAAGACCAATTGTCATTTCAATATTCATCTACTTTGCAAATAGATTCAATCTTTCCATCCGTCCAATTTTCGTAAATTATGAATATTAAAATATAGCCTCTGATGCAATTTTCTTTCTCCGTACTAAATGTAAATAGAAAGTTACCCGCAGCTGCTAGCGCGAGCGATATCTCATAAACGGCATAATGACACCGCGCGGGCGGTCGCCGGTGACTTCAATATTCAATTCTATTGAAAGACGAAAGTTGGGTCTAGCTTAGCCACGCCCAGCCACGCCTCTGGCACGCATGCAATGTAATGCAATTAACAGATAGATGCGATAGGCACGCGATCGACCTCTCACAACAAGTCGGTAAGCACTTGTACCTGGCTCTCGTCAACCGTCACGCTTAGGTGTGAGATATTCCTTGCGGCGATGAGCGAGGGAAGCCCGTTGCATGGAGGCACGCGTCTAGGGCATCTATAATCAACGAGATCAACGTCTAGCCTACACTGGAAATTTGACGTGAAGTCGATCTGGAAGACTCCAAGCAACTATCTAGCTAGAGGACATTTGCGTGGATCATCTAGACCACGCCTCTAAACATATGAGGGGAAGCCCAAGCCGGTATCTATCATCTCATGATATAACGGCAGGTCGTGCATTCTCTCCACTCTCGATCTCCATGGACGAAGTTGACGAAGATTTTGTTCGGAAGCGAGTCGAAGAGGGTAATAGTCATGCTGTCATCAGTGAAGAATTACAGACGATGTTTCCAGGACTTTGGGGACCTAGCGAACGATCTGTTCGACGTTTCTGTACAGACAGAGGCATAAGTCGACGTTGTTCTCTGACTAAAGAGGAACTAGAACGCTGCGTGTCTGACGCCGTAAGCGAGGTGAGCACTAGCTATATATCTCTAGGTAGCTGGCTGCATGCTCATTATAGTTAGATTAGGTCATGATTTGCTCATGATCACTATAGCTAGGTCATGATTGTACACTGCATGTATACTGTGTGCATGGCCTATAATTCCTGTATGCATGTATATTTATATTGACTTTGACAGGTCGGACCATCTTGCATCTTCAGATTGTCAAAAAGCAAGAAGATGGCAACGGCTACACAATGTAAGTCAAAGTCTAAGATTTCTTGTACTTGCAGGCGGTCGCCAGTAAATTTTTCGATTTTTTGCTTTGACTTTTACAAAATAATATAACTATACATATGTTAACTGCTAATACGGTCTTGTTTCAATAGCATTCTACGTCAAAATTGTAACATGGTAGCACCTGAATATTATAGACTCATGATCAGTTATAACTCTTGATCACAGAATGTCATCGCTCTAGTTTGTCTTGTTTAGTCTTTTTAACTTTTCTTTGTAATGAAACCTAGCATATGCCCATTTAATATATATATATATATATATATATATATTAATCTCATTGCATATTTTTTGGGAACAACTGTCTATTATTTATATCAATATGTTCATTATGTTAGAAACTGCAGAGAAGATCTTCAGCTTTAGAGATGTCCACAACTTTGAACGACGAACAAAAGAAGACGTACGCTATAGCTAGTGCCATGAAACTGGAATTGCTGTCATCAGAAGTCTCTGAAAATAGCAGTGCTAGCGAGCCACCGTCTGAGGGAGCGAGCCTCCACTGCTGGACGTTCACAACTCCTGATCCGACCTCTTCCGTGGAGAGCCATTGAAGCAACTAAGGTGTTTGAGTTTTTGGACAGAAAGTACGCCAGAAGGCAGACTCAGAGAGGAACAGTACCAAGCGGAGCTCCGTCTATACCAGAACACGTCCGGAAATGACATTGTACCAGAGTGGGCTCTAGAAGACTTCTGCTAATTATAATACGTTTGATTTTAATACATGTCAAAGAACATGGATATATAGAGCTAGATCATTCAAATTTGCTGTTAACATTGTTGTCCATTGCCAAAGTTTGTTGAACTAGAGAAATAGATCACATGACAATTGAATCACCTGGTTTGTGTGTCTTAAGACTACCTATAGCTCATATTTGGAAAAATCTGTATCTGGTATTTAGGACTCCAAATGTGTGCCTAAATGTAATCCTAAAACCGGTATTCGATCTATATAGGCCGTCCTAAATGTGTTCTATACACTATATTAGGATCGGTCTAAATATGTCTAGATATGATTAAAGGTGGTATTCAGTACACATTTAGAATAGGTTTAGACCATGCTATGTTTAAGCTTTCATGCAGTGCATGCATGATCGAGTGTCCGTCCTAGTTCTCTCGATCGTCGCACGTCGGTAGCGTCTTCACACTTCATACCAATGGGGCGTGACGGTTGCATGACAATTGACATCTACGACGTATGAACAAGTCTACAAAGATTTGTTGTGTCCAATTTACAGACAAATTTACAGGCCTGTAAAGGCTTTCTCATAACACCAAGTCTTTACCTGCGAATTTTCAACACTTGCTGTGTCCACTGTGGACGCGGGCCCGCCGCACGCGGGGAAGTCCCTAGAGGCTGTATAAAGGCTTTCTTATAACAGGTACCCTAGTGGACACAACAAGCTACGACGTGTTAATTAACATGCTTACGTCTCTAGACAACAATGTTTACAACAACGTGTAGAGGTGCCTGTACAGGCCTGTAAAGACCTTCTCATAACACAAAGTGTTTACCTGTGAATTGTTGATCTGTTGTGTCCACTAAGGTTAGTACCTCTAGGGACTTCCCCGCGTGTGGCGGGCCCGCGTCCACAGTGGACACAGCAAGTGTTGAAAATTCGCAGGTAAGAGCAAACAACGCCAGTCAATTTTAATTTGACATTCAATTTTTAATTTGTCTCAAAAATTAGAAATGGAATGGACGAATTGGCCATGCAAATTCAAAATTTAAAATTTAATTTATAAATTAAATTGAATATTGAATTTAACATTGAAAATTAAACTAACGTGCTTGCAATTTCAATATTCCATTGCATTGAAAAAGAAAATTGGTTAGAAATTAAGTATGTTTTCAATATTTATTATAATCCGCAGATAATTATAGTTTGTCAATCAGTCAATTTTAATTTTTAATAGAATTGAATATTGAGATTACAAGCAACTTCTAGGCTATTTTCAATCTCTAATTCAATATTTATTCAATTGTTGCTGGGAATTGAAAATGGGATGGACGAAATGGTCACGCACCCTGAGGCCACCCGCTGACATTAATGAGCCGACGAATCGACATCAACGAGCCGACGAATCGACATCAATGAGCCGACGAAACAGATGGCGCGCCATACTTTTCGTATGTGTTTAGTAATGATTCTGAGGGACAATCCATCGCTCGTGGACGTGTGCTTTTAGATTCTTCCGGTCGCTTCACAAAAGTTATAGTAGACATCGGCAATGGACAGCCTAAGATTGTATTTGTAGCTGGTGGATACGTTCCATCAAGAATTGTTACTTGGACCAAGCGTCATTCTCATTTTGTACCTCACGGGCGGCCAGTAGCAAGTCTATATATCCGCCATGGCTATTCCCAACAACACATAACCAGAACAGGAAAACCAAACTTGCTAACTGTGACGCTTACATGGGATGACGGAGCATCTGATATTGTCTTACACGTTTCTGAACCAGGTGGAAGACACATTTATTACAGAGATAAAGTGGTACCCCATTCTTGGATTACGACAACGTACGGTGTTACAGACCTGAGCATTACGTCATTGATCCAGATTTCCAAGCATCGCCTAAAGGAACATTGGAAGGCACGTACAAAACTCAAATACTCTATTTTGCAGATCATGGAGAAATTGAAGGCAGAAGCATCCGGTGGACTCTCAGAATAGAAGGAACGACGCAAGATAGACCTGAAAAGACTTTCAGAAGTTTTGCAAACCGAAAACAGTTGGAGTGAGTACTACAACGTAACAATAGACGGTGTGTATTTTATTATATATTAACGCAAATCATTACCTTGCTATTTTATTGACAAACCTCGGTGTATTTTCTTTAGTTGTACATTTTATTGCTATTGCTGATAGAAAATTGGACAAAATTTTATTACAAAAGACTGATTTTTATCATCACTCCTCTCAGCTGTGGAAGAACGTCTTCGTGTTGGTCAATAAACAAACAGTAGAAGAAGTGTCGGCATTGCAAAAAGTTGAACTCAATGGCAAGCATAGAGGGAGGCGTTGAACTGCTAGTAGAACCATCTTTGAGATGTTGTAGTTACAAAGGATGGCGACTCCGCAAAAAACTATTGCAATTGAATGAAAACGATGAATGTTGGAAGACGTTGCTATTTCACGCATCCACTTTTCCGATACTGGAACGCACTATATCTCGGTCTTCAAACATACTGACTGGAGCATAGTGCAAACCAAGTAGAACGAAATGATAAGTAAAGCAAAGACGTACCCATATGCAGAGCAACCAGGGCCAATCGCCAAGTATCCACAATCAATCTATTGTTTCGATTTCTATGTCGATGTCGCTGTCGATGTCGATTTCGGTGTCTATTTCGATGTCGATGTCGATGTCTATTTCGATGTCAACAACTCAAACACTTTCATTCGTTGGCTGTTCGACAGAATGTCATTTGACAGAGAAATAAAAGATGGCTGACATCCTGGACGGAAGTCACCGCTACCCGTCACGACGAGATCATTTCAAGATAAACTTTTTTGCAATGGTACTCCGCCAACACTTACTTCCGGCACCGAATGTGGTCTTCTAGATAAAGTTGTGACCAGGGTGGCTTGCCTAGATTAAGCTGCTCAAGATGAGAATTCAATGAAGCTGAACTCTTTAGACACCGAACGCTAGTGCACGCATGTACTGCAATGTTATTTTTCCTTTGTAACTTTAGTTTTTTTGCCTTTCCTCTTTGTTTCGTCGTCTCTATCTAATCATGTAGACATTGGAGCCATAACTACTGACGTTAAAAATCATTAAATACGATAAATTTTTATAATCTTTATATTCTTACTAAAAGAACTACTGTAGAATACTGAATAGCCAAATGCATCTATGCCAATATCTATGCTACTACAAACCGAATGAATGATCCTACTCAGGGCCTTAAAATGTTTTCTGTTGGGTCAACTTGGGATCTTATAGAGAAGCATTTAACAGAAGGACATTAACATTTTTATGAAGACGATGCCTTGCTGTGTCTTTAACACAACGATTTCTTATTTTGTTTAAAGCCATGCTCTTGCCTTTATAAAGGGTGGAGCAAGACTGTCTCAGTAAAGTAGCAGGTCAAGTTTGCTCATTTCCAGGTGTAAGAGTGTGGACTGTCTTCCACGGTATTGAAATTCTTGATGGTACAGTATTTCAAGAAGTTTATTAAATTAGTACGTTAACATTTGTCTTTGCACCAATTCTTGATCAATTAGATTAGCTTGTGTTGAATAAATAGCCAGAACATCTTTGAAACCTTGTTGTCAAACTAATAACAACTACATAATAAATAATTATCACAAATTTCTAGCTTGAAGCCACATTTTTAGCCGGGGGCCTCTATTTTCCATCAACATCGAAACAGCAACCTGGTACATGTATGTCGATCATTGTCTCGGCCGCGCATGAGGACCTGGGTACGAGGCTATCTAATACCTACTCGCATCTTTACAATTCTCTCACTCACTATCGAAAAGCTAACCTCAATACAATAATTCGGACTTACGTATATATGTTATCAAACATGCGTGGCAAAGTCAGCCGCCAAACAACATGGTAATTCCTAATATCCGGGACTGTTGACATTGTTGCGAACACAACTCTATCCAGTTTTGCAATTGACAGTGGAAACGGATGCAGACGTGTCAACAACTAACGTCCGGTCTCAACAATTGTGTCCGATGTCGCATCTGCCAGTAAATTCGTTATGGAAAGCATGCAGAACGCAGCTGTATACGCAACCCAGCAAATTTGGCTTAACCTGCCTAGCATTAGAATTTCACGGTTAGGTCGGGTGTCGCGGAGCTGGCAAGGCTCTAACACTACAAAAAAGAATTGAAATGTCAGTATTGGTATCAGCCGATACTCATCCGAGATATCGGTATCGGTAGAATAATAATTCTAGTGGGGCTAGAAATTGAAAGGACACTTAGCATGGTACCTCAGCGAGACTCTCACTCCAACACGTGTGCTTGGTCATCGCGTTTCAACAATGTATGTGTTATACTTGCGGTCACGTGCCAGGATAACGTTATACCACTGGCTTTCGATGCGAATGACTCTGCACCGGTAAAACACCGTGGCTGTGAATCATTCTGCGTGTATACAACACAGTTGTGAAGTACTGTACATGCACTTAAAGTCTTCTGCAACAATAATGGCGCTTTCAATATCAACGACAAGAGGAGAAGTTATATCTAGACAAAGGCCTGGCCTGTTTCATCAAACCGTGCAGTTGACAAATGTTTAATTAGGCATAACACTCTATGCTACGAGAATAAACACAAAACATCTAATCGCCTACGTTAACTGTGCAATCTGCTATCGTACGGTACAGTGCATACCTTGGTGGGCGCTGTGCTTTCTGGTTCCTAGCGCTTTATATAAATTTGACTAAAAAGACTGTATAGTTATACTGTGCTGTACGTCATTTTCTGTATATTATAACCGTTGCTGTTCCGTATATATGATAAAGTCAATTACAGTGCCGTATCCTCGACCTCATTATCTCCTACGACACCAGTTAACATCAGTTCTTTAACAGTAGCCAAGTCGTCATCCAGCGCATTTCCGTAAGCACTCAATGTACGATCCAACGTATTGACGACGTCGTCAAAACAAGGACGTTGATCGACGTCAATCTTCCAGCAATCGAACGGCAACTCTTGCTCTTGCATTGGAATGAGAAGAGAATTTCCTACCTCGGTAGTGATGAGAAATGGTAGAGGAGGTAGAGGGAGGCGATTAGAAATATAGCGAAATAGGTCAGTGTTTGACAGCCAAGGGTATGGCGTCAGACCAAAACTATAAACTTCCCAGCAGAGAACACCAAACGACCACACGTCGCTTTTCTCGCTGTATCGCCTTTCGTACGAAGCCTCCGGACTCATCCAGCGAAACGGTACGTTTCCTTGTCCCTTTTTCATTCGAATTTCTCCGAATTCTTTGTCGATGACGACAGCCATTCCGAAATCGCTTACTTTGACAAGCAGTCTTTCACCGTCTTCGTGAATCAAGCAGTTTCTGGCTGCGATATCGCGATGAATGATATTCTGTTTGCTGACCGCTTGAAGACCGCATGCAATCTGATGGAGAAGGTCGCATTTAAGAGCAGAAAACGTTGATGATAAACTCTCTGCTGTTTTTGGTTTCAATATTTTGAGTAGTCGGTTTAGATTTCCCTGGAAGAGATATAAGGTAACAATGCCGTATACAAGACTTATACCATGGTCACGTGCCTTACGAACAGCCATGAGCGCGTACTGAGGTGGTGTATATGACGTATTGCACGGTAAGTGTGCAATAAGTTACTTCCGGTTATTATCGCACGCTCACTTACACGTGACCATGGTATAAATAGTTTATTGTATGATTAGCATGGTATATGGCTGTTACTGTATTATCTAGCACGCTAATCATACAAGTGTCAATGATATGGTATACCCTATTGACGTATTCCATAATCATAAGATAAGGTTCGTCTTGAGAGCAGACGTGCAGCAAGCGTACGACGTTCACGTGATCGACACGCAACGAAATCTTTGCTTCTCTAATGAAGTCACTTTTCAATTCATAACTAGTGTTTGTTTGTAGTTGTTTGACAGCCACTCGTATATTTTCATCGTGTGAGCATATCCATCCCATCATCACGCAGCCGAATGCCCCTGATCCAAGCTTCTCGGTGTCTTCTGGTAAGTCTAGATTGTCGCGTTGGAGTTCGACACGCCGCAAATCGTCGTCGTCCAATTCTCTTTCTAGCACTTTCTTTGGTCTCCAACGATAAATGTAATACAAGGAAACTAAAGTTGTAGAAACGATAAGAAGCGCGGAAACAACAGAAATGGGAACTACCCAGGATGTAAATGCTTCTGTAAATCAGACAAAAATACATATTTCGGTGATAGTGTGATGTGTGTGTGTGTGTGTGTGTGTGTGTGTGTGTGTGTGTGTGTGTGTGTGTGTGTGTGTGTTTGTGCGTGTAACTTACATGAACAACTCTAAATTAGACTTTTGACGTATAATAGTAGAATGATTCTAAATAGACTACATTTAGTTATAGATAGCTTCTTAGATTAGATTTTCCCACTTAGGTAGGATATCAAATAAAATATTATATATAAATATATGTATATATATATATATATATTATATTTTCAGAGAGAGAATCTATTACTAACTGTTCCTCACCTTTGTTAGAATTTGATGATAAATGACCGCAATATTGAGATTGACTAGTAGAATTTCCAATTTCGTTCACAGAAAGGATCCTGAACCGGTAGCGGTGATCTACAGTCACTTGTCGTATGGTACAGTTGACTATGTCATCTTGTGACAAACAATGGATGGGATCGTCGTCATTGAGAGGTTTTAGTGATGAGCCGACGAGAGAAAACGAACGGTCAGAATGAAGATCGTCATTAATCCACATGAGAGTAATATTAACAGATTGACTGTTGCTTCGTCCTTTTTTCCACAACAAAGTTGAAAAGGATGCGTTCGAATTTGATGTTATTTGACAGTCAAGTGGTATCGATGGTGATGGAACTAGAAAGCAAACGCATCCATCGTAACATTACAAATATGGAATATATGTCACTTACTGTCAGGACACGTTCTATCTTTTACTGATTTTGCATCGCATCCTTTGGTATTACACGCTCTTATTTGAAACGTGTATATTGCATAACCCAGCAGTCCTGATATGTTGCAAAACGCTTCGACATCTGGTACCATCCACCAGCAAGAATGCACTTGTGACAGAGATGAGCTGTCACATGTAGCGGAAACTGGAGCTTTTCCCGAACAAGACAGAACTGCTGGATCTAGTTCATCCGTTGAGGTGTATCTAAGTGTTATGTTTTGTCTACTAATCGGTCCGGGTTGCTTTTGTTCGTTTAAGTTCCAAGATATTGTTGGATGCGATGGTACACTTGGACATCCCAATAAACGCAAGTCGAAAAAGGTATCAGAAGGTTCTAATAACATACACATATTGAATACAATCTAGACCTATTATATATAAAAATAACTAACAAATAATAAATATAAATTGAATAATAAAGAAATGCATCTGTACTGTACGACTTACTTAGGAAGTCAGTAGAACTGTTCACGCATTGTGATGGTCCCAACAGTACGTTTCCGTTCTGTCTGTCGATGGTTGCAATGTACATACATAGTTCATAAAGATTTGCCGGTTGGAGATCTCTAACGGTGTAACGGTCACCGAGAGAGCGGTTAGGAGATGTTCTGTCAGAGTAATAGTCAAAGTCGCCGCTAGCCGTGTTTAACTCAGATTGCCACGTGATGCGATAGAAAAAGATTCCCGTATCGTCGTTGAGTGACTCTCGACTGGGCACTTTCCATTCAAGAGACATAGAGATGGGCGTTCGGTTCCACACAGATAACGCTGAGACCCCGTCTTGTGGATCTATGTAAGAAATAGAAATGAAGGTATACACTACAGTTAAAGCATACTGCAGTTTCGAATTACGTGTAAGCAGAGACGTTCGATAGAATATTTGAGAGTAAAATCCTCGTTTATCTTGGGCATCCAGTTGCATCCAAACTGCGTACGTGCTGTTTCTTAGCAAATATTCTCCACTAATATAATATGTTTTGTAAAGATTTTTTGACAGATCGATGATATGACTGAAGATGAGCGGAAAGAGCCTTTGCTTTCGAGCAACGACGACAGGAGCGTAATAGACAGAGACGGACACGGGTTTGTCATAAAGGCAACTATCGTTGTCCCAATGTACTTCTATTCCACCAGAATTTTTGCTGAATACGCTTATAGACTTTGGAGCATTCAGACCTAAACGTATCGTATACATTAAATAAAATTTAGTTTTGGACAACCATGTGTATGATGATTATAATCACACACATACACTCAAACACTCACACACACTCGCACACACGCACATACACACGCGCGCGTACTTTGAAAACGAGAGACTTACGTGATGTTGGAGTCCTAAACATATATTTCTCCGCTATTTCGCCGTTTAATAAACAGCAGCTAACGTTGTGCAACAAATTATATGACGTAACTTGCACTGTGTACTCTTCAAATGGTTTCAAGTCTGTAATGAGCCATTGTTGGTTGTCTATCACGTCAAGTACACGTTCCTGTGCCTCGAGACAAGCCTGAACGGAAGATTTGCCGTAATATCGCAGGCGATAACCAACTTGGCCGTTTGGATAAATTGGCGCATCCCAAGACACTTGAGCCACTGATGGATCGTTACCAAGTACGACACGAATATTCCTTGGTTTAGATGGAGCTGCATGTAACAAACATTATTCTAGCAGATATGCACGAATATCTTTTTCTATTTTATTAAATACTACTTTGTGTACGCCAGTTTTCTCACCTGATTGATCAGTGAATTGATAAAAGTAGCCAAAATCAATTTCCGTTTTATTTGACAGCAATACACTAAATTGCACTTTGTAGAGCAACGAAGACAGCAAACCAGTCAGTAACGCTTCTTCGTTTGATATATCAACTAATTTCTCGACATTCGTTGCTCTGCGGACTGATCTGCTTTCATGTGTTTGTTCCGTAACTATCAACCTGACAGATGCATTAGCAGTTTTGTTTTGCCTTGGCACCAACCATATGACGCCAAGAGAAGTAGAATTATGAGTCAAAAGCGTAAAATTCCAGTCATTCGAATCTGTTAAAAACAGTACAGCACGCAGAATAAAAAATATAATCATAAATCTATTATGTATTGTATATCTCACTGAGAGTTTCAAATGTGGTCTCGTTGGTTTCTTTGCTGTTTCCTTTCGAGCTATTGATTGTTGCCTTCAAATTATAAATTGTATTAGGTGATAGATCCACAAGATGTAAGTGGCGTTGGTTAAAAGGAAGAACATGTATGCTGATTAAATTTGTTTGCTTGAATACGTATATAGAGATATTCGCACTGGGATCATTAGATACAGCGGATGGCAATCTCCACGTAACACGAGCGCTGCGCCAGTCTAAAGGCCCAACCGCGACGTTCTCTGGAAAAGGAATAACTACAAGGAAACCAGCGATAGTGGTGAAACACTTGAACGCAACACAATGTAGTCTCACATGCCAAACTTGTTCTTATCATCACCGGCCTGCTCCTGGGTCCTACAAGTTCTCTTACTCTAGACAAAACGACCACAGCCGACACTTCGACTTTATACAACGTATCTTCATCTAGACCGCCGATGTCGGCATAAGTAGTCGAAGCAGTGAGATTGTAAGAGCGTGACGTAAAGAGAGCGAGCGGCGTGCAGTATACGATGTATTGAGGATTCGGACCGCCGGCAAAGTTTGGGTCGATGGGATTCCATGTGACCGAAAGTTGATTCGGCTCCACAGAGTGTACAGTGACGTTACTCGGTTGTGATGTCGGATCTGAAATAAAAAGCAATTCTTAATTAATTAATTAATTGATCATAGACATAGATATAGACATGAAAGAAACTCAAAAGATGCAACTAACAAGAGATGTTCGGCGTAACAGGTCCCAAGAAGTGTGAAAAATTGCTGCAGACGAGCCTGTCCTGGTTGTTGATAATCGAAGTGATTCGAAAACGAAATTTCATGTAGTTTAGATTTTTAAAAACCACGTCGTTGCCGTTGACCGTAACATTTCGAGCAAACAAATAGTCGAGCGTGCTGTATTCTAACAAATATCGCAGAACTCGAAACCCCGTTCTTGCTTCCAGCTTACTGCTCGCATTCCGTAACTCCCAGGATACTTGAACTGCACTTTCTCCATACGAGAATGCTCTAAGGTCGTCAAAGTCCGACACAAACTCGTCACTATTAACACCACAATATAGAAAAATTTCGCAATGGCGACCAATTGCTCCTGTCGGACACGAACACGTGTAAGACGGATAGTCAGACACGCATTTTGCCCCGTAATCACAGCTGGACGAAAGACAAGGGTCGATCTCACTTTCACATCCTTTACCCGTGTAGCCGTCGAGACATATACACGTGCCACTCAAGCACTTACCATTACTCCCACACTCTGATATTTCACAATCAGTCATTGCTATGTCACAGTGCCGACCGGTAAATCTTGGCGGGCAGACACACGTGTAGTTACCGATACCGTCGATACAAGAAGATCCGTTGGAGCAAAGACTAGAACTGCACTCGTTGACTTCGACTTCACAGTGGACACCGTGATATCCGTTCGTGCAGTAGCAATGATTTTTGTCGGAGAGTCGAAGACAGACGCCATCGTGTTCACACACATTGTCGTCGCACGCGTTGTGCACACGCACACAACGATATCGATTGATGTCATCTTGACATAATTCGTTTTCTTTACAAGGATTGCTTGCGCATTCATTAATATTGATTTCACAGTTTGCTCCAGCATATCCGTCTTTACAGGTGCAAGTGTATCCACAAACGTGATCAGAGCACGTGCCTTGATGGTCACAAGGTGATGACAGACATTTGTCTATTATTTCCACGTCGCAATATGGTCCTGTAAAACCAGTCCTACAGAGACAAGTAGCGCCACTGTCTGTCGGTACACATGTTCCGTGAACACAAGGCGATGGCCAACAACCGTCGAGGTAAGTCTCACATCGTAATCCGGTATAATTCGATTGACATTCACATGTTTTTATTCCACTGTACAAATGTTTATGACACGTACCGTTGTTATAACACGTGTCAAACTTACACTTGAATATACAATCAAATCCATTGAGGGTATTAACACATTTCGTGCCTTGTGTGCAATTATCCTGTCCTAAAGCGCATTCGTCGACGTCAAAACGACAGGTGGGTAACAAGCTTACATCATCGCATCTGCAAGTATACTTGTTGCTGATCCTAAACAAATCGTCCCTTCTTTCGTCGCATGTAAGGTTACATGGGTATTCGATGCATTCTGTGATTGCTGCCGAAGAAAGGAAGTTTGTCAGATTGACGATTTGATCATTAAACTCTAGATAACTGATGCAACCGGAGAATCCTTTAGTTGTCGTAACCTGTGAAGAACACAGCCAATTCTAGATTCACTTCTAAGTAATAGTTACGCGCACATGCACACTTTACCGAAATATCATCGTGTCCACCAACAAACAGAACTCGAGGATGAGCATCCAATATAATAGAAGCTCCTAATGACATTCCTGTAGAAACTTGTCCATCTACTGTTAACCAACCTATAGATATATGCACAAAAAGAAAAATCGTGGTAGGAGTGTACGGTGTACGTGAACATATTTAGGGCCGTAGCCGGCAGTTTAAAAGTGCATGGTCCGGTTGAAAATTAACAAGAACGCGCAGACGCGCGCATGTGCTGACAGACACACAACGATAATCTATTTCTGGTGTTACATAGTAATGTAGTGACAGAATGCAACGTCTTAGAGTCATCGACGTTCTAGTGAATGGGCAGCCATTTCTATAGAAACATGCATTGGGTCTGTGTAGAGTACGATGCAGCACTGGGTAAATCCTTAGACTTTCAAAAGAGTCGATCTTGTAGAAAACAAAAGTTCAATAAATGATGAGACACTAGAGGGAGATGACAGAAACAGCTACATCTAGTTCCACTTACTATCTGCTTTTCTATAAAACCAGAATGAACAGATCTACGAGCTGTATGCGTTCTGATCTGTGGGGCTGCAGGCACTTGATATGAGACCGTCTCAGAGTAATTAAATAAAAGCTTATTTAATCAGCTATGCCCTATTTCTAAATTAACAGGAATGGTCCGTTAATGAGAAAACAAATATTAAAAAGTGGTCCGGCTGAAACCAGACCAACCGAACCTGCGAGTCCGGCGGCTACGTCCCTAATATTTAGCATCAAGATTATGTGGCTCACCTTGTTGATGTCGACGTTCGGCTCTAATGGTGTGCCACCTGTACAGAGACATCTTGTTGCTACTGCTTATGGTAGCCGTCTCACTGCCTAGATTGTAGCGAAATTGGACAAAACCGTCGCTTAACTCAATCTCGATGAAATCTAGAATAGATCCACCGTAACGCAGAATCAATCCATCGTTATCGTCTGGTCTTAAAATAACAGAAATGTTTGAATACGTCCCTTTAATATCTAAATTA
Organism: Corticium candelabrum; assembly: GCF_963422355.1. Classification (NCBI taxonomy): domain Eukaryota; kingdom Metazoa; phylum Porifera; class Homoscleromorpha; order Homosclerophorida; family Plakinidae; genus Corticium; species Corticium candelabrum. Next base: position 4,222,844 of record NC_085093.1, on the reverse strand, counting down.
ACTTTTGCAAATGATCCATTTATTGCACTGAATCCTGCCGCCATTGTTACGTCTAAAACACACGAAAACAATGTCGCATAAAGTTAGTTTTAATTGTATTATGTGTCTACTGTAATCAGTGTCAAGAATATTAGTTTAGTTTTTCTGGAAATTTGAGGGTTAGGATTAATATTTGACAATAACTCCGATAAAGGGCACGATGAAATACATGCAGCCAATAGCCGATTGGAACGTTCTTAATTGCAGCTAACTGAGCAGCCTATTTTTTCTCCCGAAAAAGTACTATATTTAAAAAGTATCTATACGTCTAAACATATAGGTAAGTGCAACGTATACCGTATTAGGAATGAACTGTACCTCCCGGATGTCAGATTGCAGAAATGACGTCTCTTACCAGAGAAGCGTTGCCAGACTCTTAGAAACAAGAATCAGACGGCCCGTGTGCTTTCTGACATCAACTGGCCTGTTTTTCATGCAAAATTTGTGTCGCTAGAGCAGCATTATATATCATCTTCGCTTCTAGTGTTTCTAAACCTTAATTAAAAGGGACCCCTTTTAAATTATAGCAACTTCTATAAATTGCGAAACCCTTATTTGCATTGGGGCGTGGAACGCAGTCTTCACCATTGTTTCGTGGCAATCGACCGTGATTGATGTTACAGACAGATACACAGACAGACAGACAGACGGACGGACGGACGGACGGACGGACAGACAGAAAGACAACAACTTGCTGGCAATACATCAAGCCTCAATTTCACTCCTCTAGTATTTGAACATTTTGGAACATGGGGATCAGAAGCTACCAACTATCTAAACAAACTAGCCAGAAGATCAAGGGGCATTGAAGGCTATACAAATGAAGCTGACTCTAGAGGTTTTTGGGGAAAAAATTCTCAATAATATTACAACGATGCAACACTAGAGTCATCCTCCACAAGCTGACACGTGTCTTCCCTGGAGAAGAAGATGAGAACATACACACTAGAGACTACAAAAGTAGTTTGCATTAAACTAAAGCTGAACTCAGTAGATTTCTTGTATTTAGTGTTAGAAATGTAACGTAGAGTTTGTGTTTCAATAAATGAGAAAGACAGACAGACAGATGAGCAGACAAACAGACAGACAGATCAACAGACAGACAGACAGACACAGAGAGAGAGACAAACAGATCGACAGACAAACAGACAAACAAATCAACAGACATACACAGAACAGATCCACAGACAGGCACAAAAACAAACAAACAAATCGACAGACACAGACAGACAGACAAAGCAGCCTTTGAAACTGACATACCTAGACTGATATTGGCCACGTATGCGTCTTGACAGGTTTGCAAACATTGACACAATGGTATTCCATCTTCAACTGTACACACGCTTCCCGGGCTACAAGTAACTTGGTCACAGACGTTTGGAGAAGAGCGACATAGTGACGGAGGCCGAGCACAAGGTCCACATACTCGAATACACTCAAATCCATCAGCAAGATCACGACAGTGCTCCTGACCTGTTAGGCAAGGGTTACTCAGACATTCGTCTATATCAAATTGACAGTAGTCTCCACCATAGCCACTCGGACACTCACAAACGTAGTCGTGATTCTCGTACTGGCACGTGCCGTTATTCATACAAGGATTGGAAAGACAAGTACCATTGTCTAATTGATATTGACACTTACTTCCTGTAAAACCACGCCCACACGAACAACTTTCCCTCCCTCCATCCAGATCCAGAATCCAGCATTCTCCACGATCATTACAATTTGCTGACGGGCAAATGCCAATTATATCAATGCACCTGTAACCACCAAACGTGTTGTTACAAAATGCACCGGCACATACCTCTCTTTTGGTGCATTCGTCTATGTCTTCGTTGCAATCTGATCCAGTAAACCAACGCGAACACTCACAGAAATATTGACCAGCTAGATCTTGACAAGTGCCGTCGTTCTGACAGGGAGAAGACAGACATTCGTTCAATTCGGTTTCACAATGTATTCCCGTGTACCCTCTAGCACATTGACAACTGTACCTACTAATTTCTGGTGTCTGCTTGTCAATGTAGCAGATTCCTCCATTCTGACACGGACTCGATTCGCATTCACAAAACACACCACTACGACCGTCAACACACTCGCACTCGAAGCTACACTCGCCGTCTACGCACCGTCCTCCATGTTGACACTGACTGTTGTTGTAGCATTCGTTAATGTCTTGGCACCACCCACCTTTGTAACTTCCGGAACATTGGCATGCAAACTGGACATGCTCGTCATTGAAAACGCACGGAGCACGGCTGTTACAGGCAAGAGTAGCATCGTTTGTGTCACTGCAATTGTTTTTTCCAACAAAAACGCGAAGTCGCGTTCCATTGCCGCACGTTGTGTTGATCTCGCCGACGGCCACAAAATAGTTTACTCCGATGTCGAGCTCGTCGACAAAAACAATCAAGTGCGAGACCGACGTGTTTAATTGTCCGACTTCCTGTTCTGGCGTCACTGAGCAGGAGTCGAACGCGGACTCGGAGTCTACCCGGAAAAGTGACAAATGATGAGGGAAACTCTCATCCTTCAAGAGTTTGAGTGTTGTAGCACTAACGCTTGGAACAAAGAGAGGGCGGAGTTGAGAGACGGAGCAGTTCGAGCAAACATCGTCTCTGCTAACGACGACGACCCACTCTGATTGGGTGCCATTCCAACATGATGCTCCTAGTGGACATGTTGTATTGGCATGGACATCTGGTTGGTAGCATTTTGTGAAGGGGTCGTCATTTGATTGTGCCGAAAGACACGCGAACAAAAGCACAGCTAGAAGTTGAAACGACTCCATGAGACTCAGAGCCACTGCCTCACAAGTCTTCCAGACTATGACCAGAATGCGGAGTCACTGTCCATTAAGTACCAACCGTAGTTAACGCAAGGCTTCCTCTCGACCAATTAGCGCCACTCAAACTATTTCTTCACTTTTATTCACTATACCTAGCATGCAGCAGGGCCGGAACCAGATGAGGCAAAGAAGGCTTTCGCTTTCTTTTGATTCTAGAGGCGTATATATAGCACAATTATTGGAGAAACGGTGAATCCCGATGGCTACACAAGTAACAGATGTCAAAGTGAGATTGACCCTTGTCTGTCTTTCATCAAGCTGTGATTATGGGACAGAATGCGTATCCGTCTTCTATTACACAGATGCTCTTGCCCAACATGAGCTATATTGGTCACTCTATATTGTGATTCTCTCAATATTGTGGTAATAGTGATGAATTTGTGACAACACATTAGAACGTTTTGTATGGAGAAAATGAAGTTCAAGTATCTTGAGAGTTACGAAATGCGAGCACTAAGCCGGAAACAAGGACGAGATATTGCGTTTTTACGATATTTGTTAGAATACAGCACGCTGGAGCTGCATGGGCAACTTGTTTGCTGGAAATGTTACTGTCAATGGCACCAATGTACGTAGCTCTAGAATAACTCAATTATAAAAAAATTCGTTTTCGAATCGCTTTAATTAATTATCAATGACAACTAGTTACAAATTAAGGACCACTACGTCTGAATAATTTTTTCTATTTTCAGGACCTATGTATAATTTACACATTGTGTCACACCAACAGTATACTTGACTTGTTACTTTGTGTCTTTCTATAGGCCTGTCGACACTGGAAGCGGTGATCCGATCGCAATAAATCCAATCCACACATGGACGTAGTGTGGCATGGGCTAGACCGGGCTATAGCCCATCATTTGTAGGCGTGGTCATAAAATAATTGTGAACTGAAAATACGTGCGTGTGAGGACTCAAGCTGTATATATAGTATTACAGCACCCGTTTATCCAGTCTGGATCTGCCACTGATTCTACCATATCAGTCAATTCGAAACCAAATAAAAGTGGGTGTGTTCATAAAAATGGGCGTGTCTCGTAGCACTGTAAGGTTTAGTCCCCAGTTTCTAGGATTCGCGCTACGCCTCTGGCTAATGAATCTATTAGGTTGGTAATTTACGCATAACTAAAAGCAGATCAATACGTAGAGCAACAAATCTCTAGAAATTAGTTAATCTATTAAACGAATTAAGAAGCGGTTCATCTTAGTTTGCTACCTTCGTTCCTCTATACAACGTCCAATTGGTATATTACTGTCGAACAATACAGAAATTGGTTTTGGCTACTTTTGTCTATCAATGAGAAAACCGTCGTATCTGCAGAAGGAAATACATCTCCGCTAGTCTATATGATAGCGCGTGCCGCATTCGGAATAATGGATGCGTTAGATAGCAACACTTTCGTTTTTCCAACAGTCTCCTCTAAAACGCCATCCTCTGTAGCTACAGCCGTTCGAAGACGATTTGCTCAGCAGTTCAACGCCTCCTTCTTTGCTCGCTTTTGGGTTATATATTGGGCCGTCGACGTGTAGCGTTGCGTTACACTTACAAATACCCGTTTGCTGACTGAACGTCGCTCTGTACAGCAGCGAGTAGACACCAAATCTGTTGCATTGACATTTCAAGTGCCCAACGGAAGTAATAACGTCGGAAGTAACAACGGGCAGCCCTAGTGCAGCCAGCACAACGACGACAACGACATCTAATTTTGGATCCATCTGCTCGCTTTGACGCCCCTGCAGACTGTCTACTGTAGTGACACCGTTATATCACGCAAACCATCTAGATTCGTAAAAATGGGTGGGCTGTGTATTGTCCGAAATTATACTTAGAGCCTTGCCACGAGGGCAACACCCGCCTTAGATCAGAACGTGCTTTACGCGTATACAGAAATTCTAATGCTAAGCCAAATGAGCACAGCCACGTTCTGTGTGCTTTCGTAGCAAAATTTACTGGCTTGCAGCGGCGACATAGACCACCATTGTTGAGACCGGAAGTCTATTTGTTGACACGTCGGTATCCGTCTAGACAGTAAGTTGCAAAACAGGTTAGAGTTTGCTAGATTTTGCTACTCCTGAGGGGCACGACTGGCTGGACACTCGAGCCTAAAGTTATTGGTGAACGAAGCAAGTCTCCCTCTTGTCATGTCAATTGAGCTCGAGATATATTATATTTATATATTTATATATTTATATATTTATATATTTATATATTAATATATTTATATATTAATATATTTATATATTTATATATTTATATTTATATTTTTATTAATATATTTATATATTTATATATTTATATTTTTATTTTTATTTATATATTTATATATTTATATATTTATATTTTTATTTTTATTTATATATTTCTATATATTTATATATTTATATATTTATATATTTATATATTTATATATTTATATATTTATATTTATATATTTTTATATTTATATACTTATATATTTATATATTTATATATTTATATATTTATATATTTATATATTTATACATTTATATATATATATATATATATATATATATATATATATATATATATATATATATATATATATATATATATATACATATATATATATATATATATATATGTATATGTTTATGTTTAGATTGTGATGACTTAAATGGTTTGTCCTTTATTTTGTGGTCTAGACAGCTATGTATAGTTGTACTTGAAGAAATAATACATGATTATATATATATATATATATATATATATATATATATATATATATATATATATATATATATAGTATAATGCCAAGCTATTATACAGTAGACTGAACCTGGACTTTGATGACTTGTGTGATTTTCCTGTTACTGTAATGTAGTTATGTTTACGGATTGGGTGGATAGAGTAGTTTGGTGTAGTCTGGGGCCCTTTGGAGTAGTTTGCATAGAAGAAGAATATTTATATATATATATATATATATATATATATATATACATTTATTTATATATTAGTATATTATATATATGTATATTTATATATTTATATATTTATATATTTATATATTTATATATTTATATATTTATATATTTATATATTTATATATTTATATATTTATATATTTATGTATTTATATATTTATATATTTTTTTTTTGTCGATTCGTCTTTCTGTTTTGCCGTAAATCCGCATGACAAGTGCTGACGCACGTATATATATAAATATATAAATATATAAATATATTTATATATTTATATATTTAAACAGAACTAACTACCAAATTCTACACTACGCTACGGTGGGTATATCCCAACTATCAATGTCCTGTACTTCAAGTTGAATTCTTCTGAACAACATCCTTGCATTGTATTTCCACAACTGTACCGAAAGTTGTTGCGTCAAATTCTGGAAAGCTTGATGGAATCGAATTCCGCTGACAGCTGAAGTTTTAGATGCAATAGCTTTTAACGTTTTAATGCTGAACGGAGACCAGAAACCCAATGTTTCCAATACCAAGGGGTAAAAAAGACCACCTGTTGCCAGAACGTTTGCTTCGTGACGTGTGTCCTTCTGTTCTTCACCTGCTTCAGCTGCTGCCCCAGCCCTTACTGCTGCTTTTGTCACGTACAATGGCTGCAATGAGTTTCTGACTGTTATGTCGAAATAAGCTGGTTTGCCCTCTAAAAAGTCAGGATGAAAAACATCACCTGGACGACTTTCGTCACTACCACTGCATCTCACTTCCTTTACCACGTCTTTATTCTCAACTAATAACGCCTGGAAAATGACTTCTGCCAATGCGTTGTGTCTTCTGGTGCGTTCTGGACCTGTACCACAGCTGATGAGGTGATCTCCAAAAGGATCGATGTGTTGACGACAAGTGCACAGGATCGAAGTTGGAGGAGAGGGAAACATCTTAATCCCTAACCAGAGCCGTATAGAAATGACAAACTCATGAGAAAGCATGGAAAGGCCGAGATTAGGGTTTGGTATTGCCCTCAACCACGCTCCCGCATGGGGTGTACTGATGGAATTTAAACGAGCTCTGTCTCTCAAGCTGGCATTGTTCAATAAACAATTGAATAAATCAGCATCGAGTTTTGATTGAATTTGTCGTTGAGTCGAGTTGTTGAAATCTAGAAGCAAATGACTGTGTTCGTTTTTCAGAAAGGAACAACTCTGAAGATAACTTTCAGATTCTTCCAATAGCAGTGAAGTCGGAACGTGTACGTTTGTTGAGGCCAGAGAATTACAAGCTTTCCTAAGGAAATCTTGGACTAACAATTTTGTGGAATTACAACTCCCCACGTATATTTATATATTTATATATTTATATATTTATATATTTATATATTTATATATTTATATATTTATATATTCATATATTTATATATTCATATATTTATATATTTATATATTCATATATTTATATATTTATATATTTATATATTTATATATTTATATATTTATATATTTATATATTTATATATTTATATATTTATATATTTATATATTCATATGTTCATATATTTATATATTTATATGTTTATATATTTATATATTTATATATTTATATATTTATATATTTATATATTTATATATTTATATATTTATATATTTATATATTTATATATTTATATATTCATATGTTCATATATTTATATATTTATATATTTATATACTTATATATTTATATATTTATATATTTATATATTTATATTTATATACTTATATATTTATATATTTATATAATTATATATTTATATATTTATATATTTATACTTATATATTTATATATTTATATATTTATATTTATATACTTATATATTTATATATTTATATATTTATATATTTATATATTTATATATTTATATATTTATATTTATATACTTATATATTTATATATTTATACATTTATATTTACATATTTATATATTTACATATTTATATATTTATATATTTATATATTTATATATTTATATATTTATATATTTATATATTTATATATTTATATATTTATATATTCATATATTTATATATTTATATATTTATATATTTATATATTTATATATTTATATATTTATATATTTATATATTTATATATTCATATGTTCATATATTTATATATTTATATATTTATATATTTATATATTTATATATTTATATATTTATATATTTATATATTTATATATTTATATATTTATATATTTATATATTTATATATTTATATATTTATATATTCATATGTTCATATATTTATATATTTATATATTTATATATTTATATATTTATATATTTATATATTTATATATTTATATATTTATATATTTATATATTTATATATTTATATATTTATATATTTATATATTTATATATTTATATATTTATATATTTATGTATTTATATATTTATACGTACGTCAGCACTTGTCCTAGGGATGTAAGGCAAAACGGAAAGACGGATCGACAAAATAACAATGCCAGATGGTTGCAATTTTGACTCCGTAACATATGCGCTAAAAATTGCAGCAAGGCACTTCTTTCGAAGGGTAGACTCAATTCTAATTTCTTGGCAAGAAGAGTGAAACGACTCTCGATTTTGCTCTTTTGCGCGACTAAAGAGCAAAAGAGACTGATTCGTGACAAACTAAATGGAAAGGAAAAGTTAAAAGAAGAGAAAAGTCTGTCTTTTTAGTTTCTGCGAGTTACTTTGACAGAAATTATTGCTACGCAACCTTTATCACGTGAATACGCGACCATTGTTACATTACGCGAATATCTCAGTAAACGATCCAAAAGTGAACGAAGAATGAAAGACAAAGCCAGAAGAGTAACTAACAGTCTGTTTTCTGAGTTCTCGCATTTTGTTTGACAGAAATTATTGCTACCTAGAGACGCAACCATTGATACGCGAATAACTAAGACAGAAGAACACCATCGCTCGCCTAACACAATTCTAACCGAGCATTTACTAGTATTTATAATGTCTCTAATTAGCTAAATAGACTCTCCAGCTAGGGTAGAAGTAACAGTCCCAGAAGTATAATGTCCAAATGAGGTAGGGCGAGTTAAATAAGTAATTTGGACCGACTACGGATAAAGCACTCATTCGTGAACAAGCTAGGAGAAACATATAAATAACAGACCCAACTTGTGCATGGGAGGGACGCACGTCCTTCGCATTCTTGCCTCCATGCACCCGCTCTTTACGGCAAAGGAAGAATAGAGGGTAATAAACGACTAACAGACGTTGCATGAAAGTCTTTGCAATTGCTGATGGGCGTATATAAACCGACGTAGTGTTGTCCTCAAGCTTGGAGGGGCTGATCAATCAGTGCAAAGCCACGCCCCAGTTTTACATTTTTTCTTAAACAGCATCGACGTCCGCTATTGACGGGAAATGTGTTGGGCATGCGGACTTTTCTTGTCACAACTTTTTGTAGCCTTCCCCATGCATATTCAAATCTTGATGTGGTCCATCAAACAGTTAATCTCGTTGTCAACACACCACTCTAAGGTTAATTAGACTAACAGTTTGGTAACTTGAGGAAAACATATGACGCTTTCGATTTTTGCCAGAAACGCCTACAAAGATTGGAGAGGTTCCACCCCACCCGCCGACGCTACGCCAATGGCCGTTGCCAAGAGCATTTCTCGAAATTTTAGTAGGTGGGCTGTAAAATTTTCAAATTGGATATTATGAAAAACTTTTGCATCCAAACGAAATTTTAATCAACATTGTCGGTAACAATGTAGTAAGTATATTTATCTCAAAGCAACACTGACAGGTCGTATGCACATTTGTAAGAATTCTGTCAGTGTGAAGTTTTTGTAACGTTTTGCTTATAGAAAACACCCTTTTTAGTCCATTAAAAACTTTTTATGACGCTTGAGAAAATATCTTTATGACGCTTGAAACAATTGGTTTCTTGTCAAAATCTTACATTAAATTAGTAGCAGCTTTTATTCGTCTCTATATAGTCTAATCTCATAATGGATTGCAAATGGAGAAATTGCCATTAATGGAAAATGGCCGTCAGCCACGGAAATCTTTTTGTGATTAAAAAGACAGTCTTGGATAATTGTAGTTTAGAGGCTGATAAGACTGGCTAGAAACGTTACGTCTTGATCGTTAGGGTCCACTATTGTGGCAGCCATCATGGCACGCGTCATGGATGTGGCTGCGTATAGCAAATATCAAGTCAAGCGCGTTAGAAAAGCAAACTTAAGAGCGAGTGACTCTTATAAACACGCTTATAGACTTCACACATAAAGTAATATATTTAATCAGCTATACTGCATCCCGAAAGCTTACAGCAAACCCGCTCATAAAATGACGTTTCAAGAAATAGTCCGGCGAATGTCCAACCTGCCGAACTGCATGCTTCCTACTCCCATGCGAGATATGATAAAATCCCGTATATACCCAGCACTACCCGAACAGTTAAAACTATTAATATCACCATCAAACTATAATAATCGTACCATTACGTGGACAGGCGTCCAAACAGAACTATTGCGCTATTGTATTGCGCAAGATGGTGTTCCTCATTCATGGTAAAGTCAATTACAGTGCCGTGTCCTTGACCTCATCGTCTGCTACGACACCAGCTAGCATCAGTTCTTTAGCAGTAGCCAGGTCGTCGTCCAGCGCATTTCCGTAAGCACTCAATGTACGATCCAACGTATTGACGACGTCGTCAAAACAAGAACGTTGATCGACGTCAATCTTCCAGCAATCGAACGGCAACTCTTGCTCTTGCATTGGAATGAGAAGAGTATTTCCTACCTCGGTAGTGATGAGAAATGGTAGAGGAGGTAGAGGGAGGCGATTAGAAATATAGCGAAATAGGTCAGTGTTTGACAGCCAACAGTATGGCGTCAAACCAAAACTATAAACTTCCCAGCAGAGAACACCAAACGACCACACGTCGCTTTTCTCGCTGTATCGCCTTTCGTACGAAGCCTCCGGACTCATCCAGCGAAACGGTACGTTTCCTTGTCCCTTTCTCATTCGAACTTCTCTGAATTCTTCGTCGATGACGACAGCCATTCCGAAATCGCTTACTTTGACAACCAGTCTTTCACCTTCTTCGTGAATCAAGCAGTTTCTGGCTGCGATATCGCGATGAATGATATTCTGTTTGCTGACCGCTTGAAGACCGCATGCAATCTGATGGAGAAGGTCGCATTTAAGAGCAGCAAACGTTGATGCAAAATTCTCTGCTGTTTTTGGTTTCAATATTTTGAGTAGTCGGTTTAGATTTCCCTGGAAGAGATACACGGTAACAATGCGGTATACAAGACTGTATACCATGGTCACGTGCCTTACGAACAGCCATGAGCGCGTACTGAGGTGGTGTATATGAAGTATTGCACGGCAAGTATGCAATAAGTTACTTCCGGCTATTATCGCACGCTCACTTACACGTGACCATGGTAAAAATAATTTATCGTATGATTAGCATGGTATATGGCTGTTACTGTATTATTTAGCACGCTAATCATACAAAGTGTCAATGATATGGTTTACCCTATTGACGTATTCCATAATCATAAGATAAGGTTCGTCTTGAGAGCAGACGTGCAGCAAGCGTACGACGTTCACGTGATCGACACGCAACGAAATCTTTGCTTCTCTAATGAAGTCACTTTTCAAGTCATAACTAGTGTTTGTTTGTAGTTGTTTGACAGCCACTCGTATATTTTCATCGTGGGAGCATATCCATCCCATCATCACGCAGCCGAATGCCCCTGATCCAAGTTTCTCGGTGTCTTCTGGTAAGTCTAGATTGTCGCGTTGGAGTTCGACTCTCCGCAAACCGTCGTCGTCCAATTCTCTTTCTAGCACTTTCTTTGGTCTCCAACGATAAATGTAATACAAGGCAACTAAAGTTGTGGAGACGATAAGAAGCGCGGTAACAACAGAAATGGGAACTACCCAGAATGTAAATGTTTCTGTAAATCAGACAAACATATTATTGTGTGTGTGTGTGTGTGTGTCCAGCTTACAGAAACTGTAAATAATATAAACATATTATAGTGTGTGTGTGTGTGTGTGTGTGTGTGTGTGTGTGTGTGTGTGTGTGTTTGTGTGTTGTGTGAGTGTGTGTGTGTGTGTGTGTGTGTGTGTGTGTGTGTGTGTGTGTGTGTGTGTGTGTGTGTGTGTGTGTGTGTGTGTCTAACTTACATAAACAACTATCAATTTGACTTTGGACATATAACAGCAGAATGATTCTAAATAGACTACATTTAGTTATAGATAGCTTTCTAAATTAGATTTTCACACTTAGGTGGGACATTAAATTAAAAATTATATATAAAGAAATACATATGTATTATTAGAGAGAGTGAATCTATTAGAATATATAACACATCTCCAACACCTAACTGTTGCTCACCTTCATTAGAATTTGATGATAAATAGCCGCAATATTGAGATTGACTAGTAGAATTTCCAATTTCGTTGACAGAAATGATCCTAAACCGGTAGCGGTGATCTACAGTCACTTGTCGTATGGTACAGTTGACTATGTCATCTTGTGACAAACAATGAATGGGATCGTCGTCATTAAGAGGTTTTAGTGATGAGCCGTCGAGAGAAAACGAACGGTCAGAACGAAGATCGTCATTAATCCACATGAGAGTAATATTAACAGATTGACTGTTGCTTCGTCCTTTCTTCCACAACAAAGTTGAAAAGGACGCGTTCGAATTTGATGTCATTTGACAGTCAAGTGGTATCGATGGTGATGGAACTACAAAGCAAAAGCCACCATCTGCATGTAACAATACAAATATGAAATAAACATCATGACACTTACTGTCAGGACATGTTCTATCTTTTACTGATTTTGCATCGCATCCTTTGGCATTACACGCTCTTATTTGAAACGTGTAAAGAGTGTAAGCCTGCAGTCCTGATATGTTGCAAAACGCTTTGACGTCTGGTACCATCCACCAGCAAAAACGAATGTGTAAAGCGGATGAGCTCTCACACGTAGCGTTCACTGGAGCTCTTCTCCAACAGGATAAAACTGCTGGATCTAGTTCATCTGTTGAGCTGTATTTAAGTGTTATGTTTTGCCTACTGATCGGTCCGGGTTGTTTTTGTTCGTTTAAGTTCCAAGATATTGTTGAATGCGATGATGCACTTGGACATCCCAATAACCACAAGTTGAAAAAGCCATCAGAAGGTTCTATGAAATACAAATATTTAAAATAATCTACACATATCCCATATAATGCAAGTTGAATAGTACAGAAATGTATCTGTACTGTACGACTTACTTAGAAAGTCAGTAGAATCGTTCACACATTGTGATGGTCCCAACAGTACGTTTCCGTTCTGTCTGTCGATGGTTGCAACATACATACATAGTTCATAAAGATTTGCTGGTTGGAGATCTCTAACGGTGTAACGGTCACTGAGAGAGCGGTTAGGATTTGTTCTGTCAGAGTAATAGTCAAAGTCGCCGCTAGCCGTGTTTGACTGAGATTGCCACGTGATGCGATAGAAGAAGATTCCCGTTTCGTCGTTGAGTGACTCTTGACTGGGCACTTTCCATTCAAGAGACATAGAGATGGGCGTTCGCTTCCACACAGATAACGCTGATACTCCATCTTGTGGATCTACATAACAAATTTACAAACGAAGATATACACTATATTTATAACATATTGTATATGCAAATTACGTGTAAGCAGAGACGTTCGGTAGAATATTTGAGAGTAGAATCCTCGCTTACCTTCGGCAACCAGTTGAATCCAAACTGCGTACGTGCTGTTTCTTAGCAAATATTCTCCACTAATATAATATGTTTTGTGAAGAGTTTTTGACAGATCGATGATATGGCTGAAGATGAGAGGAAAGATCGTTTGCTTTCGAGCAACGACGACAGGAGCGTAATAGACAGAGACGGAAACGGGTTGGTCATACAGGCAACCATCGCTGTCCCAATGTACTTCTATTCCACCAGACTTGTTGCTGAATACGCTGACAGACTTTGGAGCATTCAGACCTAAACATATCGTACACGTTAAATAAAATTTAGTTTTTGGACAACAACGTGTGCCTGCCTAAACACACACACACAAACACACACACACACACACACACACACACACACACACACACACACACACACACACACACACACACACACACACACACACACACTTAAAACGAGAGACTTACGTGAAGTTGGCGTCCAAAACGTATATGTATCCGCTGTTTCGCTGTCGTTTAATAAACAACAGCTAACGCTGTGCAACAAATTATATGACGTCACTTGCACTGTGTACTCTTCAAATGGTTTCAAGTCTGTAATGAGCCATTGTTGGTTGTCTATCACGTCAACGACACGCTCCTGGGCCTCGAAACAAGTATGAACAGATGAATTGCCGTAATACCGCAGACGATAACCAACTTGGCCGTTTGGATAAATTGGCGCATCCCAAGATACTTGAGCCACTGATGGATCGTTACCAAGTAGGACACGAATGTTCCTTGTTGTAGATGGAGCTGCAACATAAAACATTATTCTCTAAGATATATATATCTGCACAGACGCCGATTTTCTCACCTGATTGGTCAGTGAATTGATTAAAGTAGCCAAAATCAATTTCCGTTTTATTTAACAACAATACACTAAATTGCACTCTGTAGAGGTACCAAGGTAGCAAACCACTAAGAACCGCTTCTTCGCTTGACATATCAACTAATTTCTCGACATTCGTTGCGCTGCTGACTGATCTGCTTCCATGTGTTTGTTCCGTAACTATCAACCTGACAGATGCATTAACAGTTCTGTGCTGCCTTGGCACCAACCATGTGACCCCAAGTGAAGTAGAATTATGAGTCAAAAGCGTAAAATTCCAGTCATTCATATCTGTTAAAAACATTACAGTACACAGTATAAAATTAAAATCATAAATTTATTATGTATTGTATATCTCACGAAAAGTTTTAAATATGGTCTCGTTGGTTCCTTTGCTGTTTCCTTTCGAGCTGTTGATTGCTGCCTTCAAAGTATAAATTGTCTTAGGTGATAGATCCACAAGATTTAAGTGGCGTTGGTTAAAAGGAAGAACATGTCTCCTGATTAATTGGTTTTGCTTGAACACGTTGATAAAGATATTCACACTGGGATCATTAGCTACACCGGATGGCAATCTCCACGTAACGCGAGCGCTACGCCAGTCTAGAGGCACAACCTCGACGTTCTCTGGAAAAGGAATATCTGCAAGGAAACACGCGATAGCGGCGAAATACTTGAACACAACACAATGTGGGTCTCACATGCCAAACTTGTTCTTATCATCACCGGCCTGCTCCGTGGCCCTACGAGTTCTCTTTCTCTAGACAAAACAACCACAGCGGACACTTCGACTTTATACAACGTATCTGCATCTAGACCGCCGATGTCAGCATAAGTAGTCGAAGTAGTGAGATTGTAAGAGCGTGACGTAAAGAGAACGAGCGGCGTGCAGTATACGATGTATTGAGGATTCAGACCGCCAGCAAAGTTTGGGTCGATCGGAGTCCATTTGACGGATAACCGATTCATCGCCACCGACAGTATGATGACGTCATTCGGTTGTGCTGTGGGATCTGAAATAAAGTGACTGTTACCTGTTAACTATTTGACTACACACATACAGGCTTTTCACACTTGAAGTGCATCAAACCGCATTCAAACCATTTTGCAGCAAATGTGAATTGGATGCGCATTCAATGCGCATTGACTCATTTTACACTAGGAAAAGGCAATCCACGTGAAGGTCACAAACACGTCTACCCATGAAAGTAACATGCCTTACAACCTAGCTACGGCTGCCAGTCTCTTCGCGCAGACATTTCTCTATCTTTAGTTACAGTACGTCCATCTACGCCATAAGCACAGTATAGAGAGGCACCGTAGCTATACTGCTGCCTAGCGACATGAAGAGCTGCTTGCGTAGGCGTGATGTCACGTGCAGCCACCAAGGCGCCTGCACATTGAATGCGGTTTGACAGCCAATGCGCGTTAGGTGTGAAAACGCCAATGCGCATGATGGCATTCAATGCGCTTTGGAGTGCATAGTGTGAAAAGGCCTTTATACAGATAGATAGATAAATAGACATAAAAGAAACACACAAACTAACGAGAAATGTTTGGCGCAACAGCTCCTGACACATAGGAAAACTTGCTGCAGACGAGTCGATCCTTGTCATTGATAATTGAAGCGATTCCAAAACGAAATTCTAAATGATTTAAATCTTCGAGTACCACATTGGTGCCATTGACCGTAACATTTCGAGCGAACAAATTGTCGACTGTGCTGTATTCTAACAAATATCGTAGAACGTAAAATCTTCTTGTTTCCGGCTTATTGCTCGCATTCCGTAACTCCCAAGATACTTGAACTGCACTTTCTCCGTACGGGAATGCTCTAAGGTTGTCAAAGTCCGACACAAACTCGTCACTATGAATACCACAATATTGAAAAAATTCGCAATGGCGACCAATTGCTCCCGTCGGACACGAACACGTGTAAGACGGATAGTCAGGCACGCATTTTGCCCCGTAATCACAGCTTGACGAAACACAAGGGTCGATCTCACTCTCACATCTGTTACCCGTGTAGCCGTCGAGACATATACACGTGCCATTCAAGCACTTACCATTACTCCCACAATCTGATATTTCACAATCAGTCATTACTGTGTCACAGTGTGGACCGGTAAATTCTGGCGGGCAGACACACGTGTAGTTACCGATACCGTCGACACAAGAAGATCCGTTAGAGCAAGGACTAGAACTGCACTCATTCACTTCGACTTCGCAGTGGACACCGTGATATCCGTTCGTGCAGTAACAATGACCTTTGTCGGAGAGTCTGAGACAGACGCCGTCGTGTGCACACACGTTTTCGTCGCACGCGCTATGCACTCGCATACAACGATATCGATTCATATCATCTTGACATAATTCATTTTCTTTACAAGGATTGCTTGCGCATTCATTAATATTGATTTCACAGTTTGCTCCAACATATCCGTCTTTACAGGCGCAAGTGTATCCACCCACGTGACCAGAGCAGGTGCCTTGATGGCCACATGGTGATAACTGACATTCGTCTATTTCCACGTCGCAATAACGTCCTGCAAAACCAATCCTACAGAAACAAGTAGCGCCACTCTCTACCGGTACACATGTTCCGTGAACACAAGGCGATGGCCAACAACCGTCGAGATAAGTCTCGCATCGTAATCCGGTATAATTCGATTGACATTCACATGTTTTTATTCCACTGTACAAATGTTCATGACACGTACCGTTGTTATAACACGTGTCACACGTACACTTGAATATACAATCAAATCCATTGAGCGTATTAATACATTTCGTGCCTTGTGTGCAATTATCCTGTCCCAAAGCGCATTCGTCGACATCAAAACGACAGGTAGGAAACAAGCTTACATCATCGCATCTGCAAGTATACTTGTTGCTGATCCTAAACAAATTGTCTCTTTCATTGCATGTAAGGTTACATGGGCGTTCGATACATTCTGTGATTGTCATTGAAGAAGAAGAGTTTGCTAGAGTCACGACTTGATCATTTATCTCTATGTTGCTGATGCATCCGGAAAATCCTAAATTAATTGACGTAACCTGTGAAGAACACAACCATGCAATTCTAGATTCACTTCTATTCACACGCATACACACGTTACCGACAAATCAGAATGTCCACCAACAAACAGAACTCGAGGACTAGCATTCAATCTAATGGCATCTCCTGGTGACGTTCCTGTAAAAATTTCTCCATCCACCGTTAGCCAACCTATATGTGTGTACAAAGCGTAGAAATATTGGATGTGCGGTCAACTGAATTTAATTAGAATGCTAAGCATAAGATCAAAAGGCTAGGCTTGCCTTGTTGACGTCGACGTTCGGCTCTAATGGTGTGCCACGTGTACAACGAAAGCTTTGTGCTACTGTTTAATAGAAGCATCCCAGTGCCTAGTTCGAATCGAAATTGTACAAAGCCGTCGCTCAACACAAGCTCGAGAAAGTCTACAGAGGATGATCCGTAATGCACTATCAACCCATCCTTATCGTCTGGTCTCAAGGTAACAAAAATCTTGGAATACGACAAAAGATCACTATTTAAATCAAATGCTGCAAATGATCCATCTACTGCGTTGAATCCTCTCGCCATTGTTAAGTCTATAAAACACAAAAACCAATGCCACACATCTGATGTAGTTTGCTCTCATTGCATTGCTTGTCTCACCTATGTTGAAAAGGAATTGGGTTAGAGTACACGCCGCATGACGTAGAACAAAACTTCATTATTAATTTTATTTGGTAGCAATTCGTTACAATATTTGTGATAGCATAGCTACAGCTGTGTTGTATAGAGTTCATTTTATGTCCTTGATACGGTAAGTCTCCATGCACGTAAATGTATATTGTCTACTAGCCAGGGCAGCATTACAGACTTGTTCCCTATGCCCAAACGAATCGGTTGAAGAATTTTCGTACCATTTGGACACTGTCTGTTGACAGATGCGATGCTCGATTTCTATATATGTGTCATTCCTATGTGCCATATTTATGTGTTATTCTTATGTGCTATTCCTATGTGCCATTCCCATGCATGTGCCATTTCTATGTGTCATTTCTATGGACCATTTTATGTGCCATTGCTATGCGCCATTTTTATGTGTCATTCCAATGTTCCATTTCTATATGCTATTGTCTGTGTCGTTCCTAGTTACCTTTCCAAAGACGTTGTTGTCGTTGCAAGAAACAAGTGCGTTGAACGTGGCAGCTATTCGGCGCGCGTACACGGCCAAACAAAGATAGGCGTATTTTAAAAGACCCGGATACACTAAATAATATCTTGCCTTTTTCGACGTCGCAGGTACTAAGCGACAGGCTCCGTGCGTACAGTCCAAAGTCGATTTAAATTTGTTCGAGATACGATGCGCCGCTGTAGAAAAATTCACGCGCGAGTGGAGGCTAGCTTCAATAAGAGATCCAATTGAGTCGAAGGTCAAACTCATATATTCCATTGTGTTTTCCGTCAAACGTTACACCGTCGATAAAATTTTCAGCCCGATCCGCATCATGTCTTGCGTTGACAAACAGACAGAGGGATTAATTTCTATTAAAATAGATAATAACAGGAGCCTTCGGCGTTGTTCGGAAATACATATGTATTTATCTAGAGAACTAAAGATGTACTAGTCCTACCCCGCCCTATATGAGCGGTAGCATCTATCTTTGCGCGTTTACACTTATATTATTAACTAGAATGTAAAACTGAAGTTTTGCCACAACAGCCGTCACATCCCCATGTCAAACTCCTCCCACGTAATACGTCATGATCTATTCGTGGAGAATGACGCCACTTCCGCGAAGAAGACGCACCTTCCTACACAAATGCACGGACGGACGCACGCACGCGCGCAAAAGCGTCCCCGTGAGCTTGTTTACTCCGACTGCAGCGGGGCATCTTAAACTCTACCAGTTGTGGGAATTAAAGAATGATATACAGTGGCTGGCGAGCGCACGTGACATCCGCATACTCGGTTAAAATTTGACCATAACTCCGAAAAAGAGCACGATAAAATACATGCAGCCAACAGCCGATTTGAACGCTCTTAATTGCAGCTAACTGAGCAACCTATTTTTCTGCTTGAAAAAAGTACTATATTTAAAAAGTATCTACATGTTAGACATCTAGGTAAGTGCAACGTATACCGTATTAGGAATGAACTGTACCTCGATCCCGAATGTCAGATTGCAGACATGACGTCTCTCACCAGAGAAGCGTCGCCAGACTCTTAGCTACCAGAATCAGACGGCCCGTGTGCTTTTTATCGTTCGTCCGACATCAACTGGCATGTTTGTCATGCAGCATTATATAACATCTTCGCTTTTAGTATTGCTGGACCTTAATTAAAAGGGACCCCTTTTAAATTATAGCAACTTGCATAAAATTGCGAAATGCTTATTTGCATTGGGTGTGGGACGCAGTCTTCACCATGGATTCGTGGCGCTCGACCGTGATTGATGTTACAGACAGATAGACAGACAGACAGACAGACAGACGGACGGACGGACGGACGGACGGATGGACAGACAGATGGGGTAAGATGGGGGAAAACTTTCTGGAAAGGCTAGCCAAGAAGTCACGTGATGAACTTGGTCGACCTAATGCTGCTGAGTTTCTGGACATCTGGAGAAAGAGATTCTCAACTCAACTTTAGAAGTGCAATGCAAAGGTCATCATGAGAAAAGTCTCAGCTCTGACAAATGACATTGACTGTACTGTAGATTGCTCTACCCAGTTCTTCAGCCACTGAGTTGGCTCTGGGTAGTTTGCATTGTTCTCTATAAGTGTTACATGTTTGTTTGTTTTTAAAATCTAGTCCTAGTAAACTCTCTTTAGTTACAGAACTATATATAGTTACCTTGCTAACATTGTACTAGAAATGTATGTTTGAAATAAATGTTATTTGACAGACAGAGAGACAGACAGATGTACAGACAAACAGACAGACATGCAAACAGACAAACCAATCGACACATACACACACACACACACACACACACACACACACACACAAACAAACAAACAAACAAACAAACAGATTGACAGACAGACATGCAAACAGACAAACAAATCAACAGACACAGACAGACAAATCAGCCTTTGAAAATTACATACCTAGACTGATATTGGCCGCGTATGCATCTTGACAGGTTTGTAAACATTGACAGAATGGTATTCCATCTTCAACTGTACACACGCTTCCCGGGCTACAAGTAACTTGGTCACAGACATTTGGAGAAGAGCGACATAGTGACGGAAGCCGAGCACAAGGTCCACATACTCGAATACACTCAAATCCATCAGCAAGATCACGACAGTGCTCCTGACCCGATAAGCAAGGGTTACTCAGACATTCGTCTATATCAAATTGACAGTAGTCTCCACCATAGCCACTCGGACACTCACAAACGTAGTCGTGGTTCTCGTACTGGCACGTGCCGTTATTCATACAA
The DNA here is from genome assembly GCF_963422355.1 of Corticium candelabrum. Taxonomy (NCBI): domain Eukaryota; kingdom Metazoa; phylum Porifera; class Homoscleromorpha; order Homosclerophorida; family Plakinidae; genus Corticium; species Corticium candelabrum. The sequence goes on along the minus strand of NC_085093.1, from coordinate 4,201,929 downwards.
GGATTGGAAAGGCAAGTACCATTGTCTAATTGATATTGACACTTACTTCCTGTAAAACCACGCCCACACGAGCAACTTTCCCTCCCTCCATCCAGATCCAGAATCCAGCATTCTCCACGATCATTACAATTTACTGACGGGCAAATGCCAATTATATTGATGCACCTGTAACCACCAAACGTGTTGTTACAAAATGCACCAGGACATACCTCTCTTTCGGTGCATTCGTCTATGTCTTCGTTGCAATCTGATCCAGTGAACCAACTCGAACAAGCACAGAAATATTGACCAGCTAGGTCTTGACAAGTACCGTCGTTCTGACAGGGAGAAGACAGACATTCGTTCAATTCGGTCTCACAATGTAGTCCCGTGTAGCCTTTAGCACATTGACAACTGTAGCTACTAAAGTCTGGTGTCTGCTTGTCAATGTAGCAGATTCCTCCATTCTGACACGGACTCGATTCGCATTCACAAAACAGTCCACTACGACCGTCGACACACTCGCACTCGAAACTACACTCGCGGTCTACGCACCGTCCTCCATGTTGACACTGACTGTTGTTGTAGCATTCGTTAATGTCTTGGCACCACTCACCTTTGTAACTTCCGGGACATTGGCATGCAAATTCGACACGTTCATCATTGAAAACGCACGGAGCACGGCTGCTACAGACAATACTAGCATCGTTAGTGTCACTGCAGTTGCTTTTTCCAACAAAAATACGAACTCGCGTTCCGTTGCCGCAAGTTGTGTTGGTCTCGCCGATGGCCACAAAATAGTTTACTCCGATGTCGAGCTCGTCAACAAAGACAACCACGTGTGAGACCGACGTGTTTAGTTGTCCGACTTCCTGTGGCGTTGCCGAGCAGGAGTCAAACATGGACTCGGAGTCTACCCGGAAAAGTGACAAATGATGAGGGAAACTCTCATCCTTCGAGAATTTGAGTGTTGTAGCACTAACGCTTGAAACAAAGAAAGGACGGAGTTGAGAGACGGAGCAGTTCGAGCAAACATTGTCTCTGCTAAAGACGACAAGCCACTCCGATTGGGTGCCATTCCAACATGATGCTCCTAGTGGACATGTTGTATTAGCATGGACATCTGGTTGGTAGCACTTTGTGAAGGGGTCGTCATTTGATTGTGCAGCAAAACACGCGAACAAGAGAACAGCTAGAGGTTGAAACAACTTCATGAGACTCAGAGCCACTGCCCCGCAAGGCTTGCGACTGTGAAAGCGATTCTGCGATCCGATCGGGATAGCGAGTGTTCCCACTGCACTTTAAAAACGAAAGCTCCGCCTCAATTTGATATCACGTTACTGATGACCGATTTGTACGTGTGTTCTTTTCCTTGTAGAAAGCTCTGATACAGCGACGTAGTGTTAGATGTTCCAACTACAAGCGTAGCGTACGTGAAGGTAACGCTCAATATTTCTATTGCGATAGAATCGCGAGCGGATCGCGATCCAGTTGACCGTGTGAACAGATCGTAATTAATAATTTAAAATGCGGGGTCACTGTTCGGTATGTACTAACAGTAGTTGCAGGCTTCCTCTCGACCAATCAGCGCCACGTAATGTGGCGTGTGGTAAGTTAATATTATGTTACCTAGGTGTAATTAGTATTATCAACAGTCTAACATACAGTCAAAACCCTGCTGAGACTGCAGACAACATGGCGTCAGAATGTTCGCAGATGATGACGGAACAAGAGGTAGGATATACGTTACATCTATGCATGCACAGTATGCATGACAAGGTGTTTATATAGGAGTCTCTGGAGCGAGCAGCGCGGTCTTCTTTAAGCTTAATTCTCCTGTTCTTGTCTACTGCGGCAAACCTGTCTAGCTGCTTTCAAGTCTCTCTCCCTCTCTCTCTCTCTCCCTCTCCCTCTCTCCCTCTCCCTCTCCCTCTCCCTCTCCCTCTCCCTCTCCCTCTCCCTCTCCCTCTCCCTCTATATATTATCTCTTTCTATGGCCAGAAACGCTAATCTATAATTTTGTTCCATGTCAGCCCTAGGGCAGGTAGGTCTTCCGTCTTTTCAAAAAAACCGACGTTCACATGACGCGGTAGAGACACCTAATGTCAACGCAATTTGTAAGACTTTGAGCAGGTCTACGAAAGCCTCCTTCACTGGCAAGGTATGGTATATCACGTCAGAGAGAAATCTTGCTTCCTGTTTGCTCTTTAATTAGATAAAGTGCTGCAGACTCGGCCTGAAATGACTCTATTTCATGTTTAAGACCAACGCTTAGCCAAGGACTCCATAACTTTGACGTTAAATTTAAAAAGATGGTCTTTGGCTACACTCACTAGCTGCGGTCATCAAAGACCGAAAAACCTTGGTTGAATTTACTAATTATCTGATCCAGTGTTGCGTTGTAAATTAAAATACGATAATAGTTATCAATGTCTCTAAAATCACCTTCATTTCTTCGTGCTCCTGTTGTTTCCAATACATCAATCTCATCCATAAGGGTAGGTTGTTGCAATCTGCGACGTGGTCTAGGAGGGACTTCAATAGAAAGACCGTTGTCTTTTGCCGTACTGAATTAAATAGAAGCGATTCGATTAATATTATTGTAATCAACATCATTATCATCATTGTCATGGGCATTAACAATCACTAAGTGCTAGCTTATCCTAGAATTTGAAAAAATTTGGTTGCAATTTGCAAACTATACGATCAAAATTCAAAAAGGAGCCAAATTTCGGAGCACGTGTCCCCACCAGGCTCCTGGCCCATAGCTACGTCACTGCTCTTTCAAACCGGTTGACATACCATCGTGTCTAGAACACTATAATTTTAGTGTACGACATCCTAGATCTCAAGCATATCATCTATAGATCCCTTAGACTGCAACCATGTTAGCAAGCACCTAGGAAACCTAGTGGCATGTTGGTATTGCCAAAGTTTGCCCCCAGGTCCCCTCTCGCTACACCGCCGCTGAAAACCACCAGTCGTCAAGGAGAGCTTTATCTGGTAACGATGCAATCTAGCGCCATCCCCATGCACAAAGGCAAGTTAAAAAACCGTTACTTCTGCTATATATAGCTAGTGCTAACTGTAAGCGTAGTATCTAGATTAGATAATTCTAGACTAGACGTATTTACGATACCTAGGTACGTGCGTACGTGCGTGGGTGCGTGTGTGTGCGTGTGTGTGCGTGCATGAGTGTCTGCATGCGTGTGTGCGTGTGCATGCCGTGCGTGTGATTACTCCGCAACAGAATGCAAGTGCTGCGAGGCTAATGCAAAGTCCCGGATAAGAAATACCAGTGTTGTTGAGGTTGCTATGGAGTGCGTAGAGCACGGGGAAAAGCTGAAGAGTGTGCTGCGATTGGAATCCGATGTTAGTTCACCTGTTCTATATCACACTTTCTGTGATGCAAGTTTTACGACTTTGACCTCAACAGATTGCCAAACTAAAAGAGAAAGTCGCATTGCAAGAGACTCTAGTTGAAGCTGAGTTGAAAAGCGAAGAGAATACAATCTACAACATAAAACAAGAGCAAACGAGTCAGGTAAAAATACCCGAAATTACACCAATTAACTAACTATTAGTATTAATTAATTAATAATTACTATTAATTTATTATCAGTATTAATTAATTATTAGCCATTAAATAAATTAAAGTTAATGTATATTATATTATTTTTTATACTAAACAATATGATATATTTTTAAATATTGTCCATGTCAATAATACAGCAATCGCAGAAACTCTAAAAACTCATAAACTTGCTACTCTCATATATCAGTTTACTCAGTGAGGCAAACCTCACTGCTGATAATGTCAATTGCTTCTGCACGGAAGCGCCTGTGCTTTGCCGACCTGCTACCTCGGATCAGACTGAACGATAGACGGCACCTGATGATTCTTATGGTCTCTCAGTGTATGTCTTCTTTGTTATATATATATATATATATATATATATATATATATATATATATATATTACTAGTATTGTTATTATTATTACTTGTTTGATATTTCGTAATGTCTGATTATGGTGTTGAAATATGGATCAATTGATCAATTGGAAATTGATATAAACTTTGAAGTTGTCATTTGTCATGTGACACCTCACAGATTTAAAAACGGTTATGTTAGGTATATGGCAAATATGACAGGTTTAGAAAGACTATGTTACTGTCTCGTAGGTGAATCGTCTACGTCAAGAGAAAGCGGCACTACAGCAGGTTGTACAAGAGTTGCATTCTAAGTCAGAGGTTGAAAGAGAGAGGTTGAGGTACTGACGTACAGCTGTGTAATTTCAGTGGCAGAGCCATGGAATCGTCTGTAAGATCGCAAAATCTTTATAGTCTTTACTCTACTGCACAGCTGCAATGTGGTATGTCATGTTGCAGTGCTTGAAATAATTTTTTCTGCCTGCTTGGACTTATGTCTGGCCAAACAGAAAATTGTCTGGGCATCTAATAGATTTGATTGGACAAAATTGGACAAAAAAATTTAGTTTAATTTGCAGCAAGAGTTGTATTATGCATAGTACGAAGTATGAAATCTGGCTGTTTGAACTTTCACACATTCACACTTTTTTTATATGCCTCATTGAGAATGCATGCTGTTATTTATATTCTTGATGAAGTAGACCCATTGAAGGTAGAACGTAAATTCTTAATTTTTATATATTACTAAAATATTTATATAAAATTTAAATTTGGTTTAAACACAAGTCACATTTAATAGATATATAAAATATATAGTAATTTACTAATTATATATTTTTATAGTATTTTATATTTTTATGAATAAATATATAATATATGTAGTAATTTATTAATTATATATTATATATATTATTAAATGTGAATTGTGTTTAAGTCAAATGTAAATTTGAATATATTTGTATAATAATTTATATAGATTATAATAGATTAATTAAATTGCTAAATTTTAATGTTACATGTTCCAACTTGAATGTACAGGAGAGTGGTGACTGTTTAGCCATTAACATTAATTAGTGTCGGTGCAGTGCATAGTATCACACAATCTGTATTATAGAGTTTGCCAAGCCTATTAGCTGATCTTTCGTTTGTGTCCATATCAGGTCTCAGTATGAAGGCGAAGTAACAGAACTAAGAGAGCAGAACAAGTTGAATGAGAAGCGAGACATTTTACAAGCTAAATGGGTTAGACACGCATAATTTAGATTCATCTGGCTAGCATAGTATGAATGTTGGATGTACGATAACTTGTGTGGCAGTGTTCACGCGTACTAAATCTTTTATGTAGACTTTACACTAATCTGGATCATGCTGTGGGTTGAGGTTAACTGATCTTGATTGCTTGCACTGTTTGTGTGAATATGTTCGTGTGTTTCTATAATTAATATTGCTTGATCAATTTGTTGTTGTATCAAACTGACTTCTATCGTTTGACTCACCGTTGTGTCATTAATCGATGTTGTTCTTTTTGACTCCAGAAAGAATTGGAAGAACAAACTAATGAGCTACAGAGATTGTGGGATAATCTCAAGGAGCAGTCAGATGAGGTGTTTTCTATCGTCTCAGATCATTGTCATAGATCATGGCACTGTAAAGTAGAGAAATGGCATGTGATCCAAGTCACATTGTTGTCACGTGTTTCGTAGCTGGCACTGACAGGGGCCTTAATTTTAGGCAATCTTAGTTAACCTTTGTGCTTGCTTCTGGTGTTATTTAATTACCTCTTCTGGATATTCCACTGCGTGCGTGTCAAACCACGGGCAATAGTGAATCTTGTGCCCAGATGGGTTGGCACATGGTGGAGTACTTGCTGCTTTCCAGACTCTATTGTGTTAGGGTTTGCTGCTAATACAATTAGATGCTTTCACTGAAAGCAAAGATGGCATAGCAAAGAGATTGATTACTGCATGGTCTGTTTGATCTTTTTAGATATTGGAGTCTGAAGCATATTTTGCAAGGAGACAAGAGATTCTGACTCATAAGAAGGAGGAGCTTCAGCAACAAGAGCAGGTATACAGTGCAAAGTTGTAGAATAGTAGTTTTGTAGTGAAGACAAATGAGGAACATCTCTGTATTTGTAGGATCTTTTGAGTAGGAAAGAAGAAGTAGCAAACGCCTTGAAAACACCGTGAGATATAAGCGTGTGCATGCGTGTGTTGTACCCGAACCACTATTGTCTGCCATTAGTTTGATATCAAGTTACTTCTATTAGTTAATTAAACTAAGTAAATCACATTTTCATTATGCTTTGTTGATCAATTTCAAATATGTCACATGACCACAGTACCACAGCTATGGATGGACGCTTGTTAGACTGTATGATACTCTTAGCTTGATATATTAACAATGTTGCAATACAAATTGGTATTTTGGCCACAACCCCTTCCTATCCGCCTATCAGTGCATTACAAAAGTACACATACACCACACAACAGATAGTCTAGCTACTGACTGGATAATATTTGTTTAGGCCACGAACTGGAGGAGTTAGTGCAGTGTTGAAGCCCAAGACCGATGAGCTTCTGACACTAAAAGAGCAGCTGCTTGCCACCCAACTACAAAAACAAAACAAAGAGCAGCTGATCCGTCACCTCCAGCAAACGCTGTTAGTGTCGGAAAAGGAAAATGAAGAACTGGAGGCTCTCCATTCTCACTTTCAACAACACTTGCAGTTGGCTCTCGGTCAGATAAACCAATACAGAGACAGTAAGAGTTTTGGTGATAAAAGGCCATCTCGACATCGATCAGAGACAACAACCGGTGCTGTCTCATCGATTCCAACAACACAGCAGCAAAAATCATCGACTGGAAAAAGACGATTCCGACGAGAGTCAACCAGAGAGCAGCTGAGGTCATCGGCACTACAGGAAGACATCATCGAGTCGTCACAACACGAGCATCTCAAACGATCGAATAGTGCACATTCGAGTACGACATGCTCGGTGATGTAGGAGAAGGCAGGAGACAGGAGTACTACTGTATAATAGGTAGTAGTAGTAAAGTTTGCATATACGTATATATATATACATATTAGATTTATTTGGCGAGCGAAGCAAGCCTCTCTCTCTCGTCATGTTTATTGAGGTCGAGATATATTATATATGTATACATATCATATACATATATCCAGGCAGCCATATACATATATCCAGGCAGCAGAAACCTGGAAGTCATGTGCAGTTAGGTAACTTACCCGGGAACAGTTACCCGGATAAGCTGTTCTCCTGTATGCATATATATATATATATATATATATATATACAAACACAAACTAGCAAGATAAACTATATGCAGACAAAACGACTACAGTACACATAACAATAAAGTAACAAATGTAAGTAAATATTTTCTCTATAGGATAATACTCTCTAATGATAGATGATACTAAAATTCGAAAATGACTCTCTAGATCGGAAACTACCCGTAATGAATTCCACAGAGTTGCTCCTCTATATTCAGTGCCTCTGTTTGGGTCGAGGGATACAGAGATAGTGGTACTAGCACGAGTGCATCTTTCAGTTACCCTGAAAGAAGAAATTAGTGCAGGAGAAAAATTTGTGCGATTTTGTGCGATCACAAGTCCATCGCACAAAAATTCCACATCTAATTTTCCCTTGTGCATGATCTTATTGCGCATAGCTTTAGTGCCACACAAATTAATTCCGCACAAGTAGTGATGTTTCTAGAAAAAGCAGAAGTTTTCTCCTGCACAAATTTCTTCTTTCAGTTATCAGTTTGGTTGTCTTGTCTGTTATTGAATTGGCCAGACAACATTGTATGTGAATTTTGTGTCCTGTGTCTGCATTCAAAGTCAGCAAAGTCAGCAAATCTCAAGTGCTGAACAACGCATGGTCTGCTGGATTCCATGAATGAACAATATTTGTCTAACATTGTACAGCTTTCTTCTCTAGCGGATATGGAGGAGTAGCATAATGTCACATTTAGTGCAGCCGTCATTGATGTAGCAGAGTGTAACTTGAATGGTAGGATGTTAATGAGCAATTAGGATTACACATACGTAAAATATCTCACTCAAGTCACACCCTGACGTCCTGCCAAAATCCGGCCACTACTACATACCTCAAGTATCCACACTATGCTAATGAGTTACAACGCAAATCAGTCAGTCAGTCATGTCACAAGCAGTTGCGCGATCGCCGACCCCGAGAACCTCGTCGGGAGTCCCAACGACGCAATGACGCATTTTGCACCCAAACTATTCAAACTTCCCGTCTACGTCGTCTAGTAACCTGTAGAAATCCACACTACCGGTCGGCCGACTTCCGCTCGCGCCGGTGACGTCACCACATATGCAAACACGAAAATCTCTCGCTACCCCCAAGTGCCTGTGCCCTATCATTTAGCGTGTGTGCGCGCGGTGTAGCTCGTCAACATGCCAATCCGTCGCCAGCTGAAGAACGTCGTGAACAACTACACTGACGCGGAAGTGAAAGTGCGCGAGGCGACGTCGAACGACCCGTGGGGCCCCTCGTCGTCTCTGATGGCCGAGATTGCCGACTCGACGTACAACGTGATGGAATTCGGGCAGGTGATGGGCATGATATGGAGACGACTCAACGACCACGGCAAGAATTGGCGACACGTGTACAAGGCGCTTGTCGTTCTCGACTATCTGATCAAAACGGGTAGTGAGAGAGTCTATCAGCAATGCCGCGAGCACGTCTTCACCGTTCAGACGCTCAAGGACTTCCAGTTCGTCGACAAGGACGGCAAAGACCAGGGTGTCAACGTGCGTGAGAAGTCCAAGCAGCTTGTCGCCCTACTGAAGGACGACGACCGTCTCAGGCTTGAGCGTGAGAAGGCGATGAAGGCGAGGGAGCGATTCGCGCAGGCCAATCAGGCGGTGAGCAGCCAGACGATCCACGCGCAGTTCGGACGGGCGAAGAAGAACAGCACGGCGACGACGGGGACGATGTCGTTGGACGTTCCGCCGTCGCAAATTTCGCCAGACATCCAAATGGCGGAGCCGCAGTTTCCGGCGGCGCCGCCACAATTGACGGCGCCGCCGGCGGCCGCCGCGTCGTCGTCGGTCATCGAGCAGGCACGTCCATCCGACGCCGTCGAGGAGGACATGCAGTTAAGATTGGCTCTCGCGTTGAGCAAGCAGCAGGCGGAACATGACTCGGAGTTACGCATCAGCGAGGAGCAGCGCATACAGGCGGCCATCACGACCAGCCGACAAGAAGCCAACCACGAACATAATTCAACGCTGTTGAAGCTTTCAACACAAGGACTACCGCACAATCCAGGCTTCGAGAATGATTTCGTCAGCAACGATCCGTGGAGTGTCGGTGGCCAACCAAAGCAGCAGAATCCATGGGTGACTCAACCGAGTGTCGGAAATACGAAAAAATGGGAATCGATGGATACACCGTTTGGTGCGGGACCGATGATGTCACCAGAGCAAATGCCGGCCGAACGAGTTCAGTCGCCCGATGACTTCGACCTGCTTGCTTCTCTATCGTCGGCCACAAATGGCAGCTCTCAGCCTAAGCCGGTGGTCGATGCATTCAATATGTCACAGATGCAGCAGACTTTGCCACCGCCGATGGCCACAATGAACAACTCGATGTCTCACCCGCAAGACCATGACAAGCCGAGCTCGTTTCTTGGCGATCATTCCGGTCTCGTTAACGTCGACTCGCTCTTAGGCACCGGCCCGCAGAAATCGGTCGCGATGCCCGGAGCGAATCCATTCCTCAACGAACCAGTCGGCGCCACGGTCATTCCACCGTCCGTGTTCGGGACGTCGCTCGCACACCGTCCATCGTCACAGCCCGCCAACCCCTTCACTCAAGTACAGAAACCGAAAGCGAAGTCGCTCAACGAATTAAAAGCGACCAACACCGGCTACACGACAGGCGGCGTGAACGCTCCTCTTCTACCCGCCCCTCTTATTCCCGATAGCAGCCGACCGGCACTCGCCGCTACGACCCTCCCTCCTCAGCAGCCTCAATCATATATGGCCGCCCCTATGGCTCCAATGCAAGGCATGGCAATGGGATACCCTCAACAACAGCAACAGAACCCGTTCATGACGTCCGGGTGGTGACACAATAGCACATAGAGAGAAACAGAACACGTTTACGCATGCTCGGCCGTCTTCTAAGAAGGGATTTACAGATTTACTAACATATCATTTCAGGGCACCGCTATGATCATGTTGGGTATTGGGAAACAGCGATCGTCTTGTGTTAACTATTCCTCGGGGGGACATACATTAATTTGCTGTGATTATATATGTGTGCACGTTTTGTTGAATAATAAATAATAAATATTCCAGCAGTCGTCAACAGTGTATATGTGTACTCCATGTGTGGCCGTTGCCTAGACCTGTTTCACACACTTGGCATTAGAGTCAGTGCCAAGTCCTTGCCACACCACCTGCTTTATCTCTCACGTGTGCATGGGGCTATGTGGTGCTAGGCCAACTATAACACATGTAAAACCACGTGGTCCTATGCACACGTGACAGCTAGCGCACATGGTGTAGTAGTACTGTACATGTAGCAACCAGTTGGCTAACTTGGTATTACATGGTTTGAATACACTCCATTACTGTATGTACCTGACTGTTGTGACTACTACGATACTATCAGCAGTGAGAAAGAAGGAATTGCTATTTGATTACTACATCACCTGCACTAGCTGTCACGTGTGACGTTTATAGGACCATGTGGTTTCAGACATGCTGTTGGCTTAAGGGCACGAGTCTAGATGATGTCCATGTCAAGCCCTAGACTATAATAAGCGTAAATGTCGTGTACCAATAAGTCAGTCTACGTGTGGATACCTGCCACAAAAATACATCGATATTAGCACATACTGAAAACTTTAGTATTACTAATTGATATCAAGTCACTAATCGTCAAATGTGTTGGATATATATCGATGATGTTAGAGAAACCTGCTAATAAATGGTCAACGATGTCACAGATCATGTGACCGTTTCTAACTGGCTTAGACGTTCCAAATGATGTGCAGAGACTGTGGACCGTGAGTGACATCTCACAACAGCATAGCCAGACTGGCTCAATCAAAAATCCCACCCAGACAGTCACAGAGTCTATGAAACTAATACATTTTTACATTTACACAACAATATATATTATTTGATATCAATTAGTATACTAAAGTTTTCAGAAGTGGTAGTTATGGCAATACGTATTATAATGCATGTGTGGATACCTGCCATAACTACCACCTCAAAATACATCGATATTAGCACACTGGAAACTTTTAGTATTACTATTTGATATCAAGTCAGTAATCCTCAAATGTGTCCAATATATCAATGATGTTGAAAAAACCTTCCAATAAACAGTTAAAGATATTAATCTCAGAAGGTAGTTGTCACATCATGTGACCGCTTCGTTTCATCATTGGTTCTGAATGTCTCGTTTAGCTTAGACACTTCAAACAATTCGCAGAGACTGTAGACGGTGAGTGACATCTCATAACAGCACAGCCAGACTGGCTCAATAAAAAATCCCACCCAGTCACAGTCTCACACCGACAGAGTCTACGAAAGTAATCTACTTTTTACATTTACACGACAATATTATACACATTTCAGAAAGAATAGTCCAAATCTTAACATCAATAATTTCATTCCATCAATTCGGATTGACCGCCAAGATAATAAGCTTCCCGTCATTGAGACCAAGAAGCACATGCGTATTCTTACTGGTAATTGTGAGTGTTTGAATCGGCGCCAACAAAGACACTTCGTGGACGGGCAGCAATCTGAACACAAACACAAGTTGACCAGAAAAGTTGTTACCACAAAGGAATTAATATTAACTCACGCTTCCAAGCTCCTCACGATCAGTTTCTTGCCATGAGCGCCTACGAGCCACTGCCCGCTCACTGTCATGTCCGACATCGCATCAACAGAGACGAATGCTAGTAACTTTCCATTGACACTATACTTGTGTAGCATGCAGTTGTTGCCGTCCTGAATATAAAAAATTCTGATTGCATTAACGTCAATATTGGAACTCTCAACGAGAGTTGTGTACCTGAACTCCACTCTTTGACTGACCGGCACAATAGACTACGATGGTTCCAAAAGCTCCAATACCGAGTAGGGCTATCGACGATTGATGTGTCTCAGCAAAAGGGGAGTTTAGAGTGCAGACATATTGACCGGTCTGCACTGTATGGATGATACATGTTCCATTCAGCGAGCCGGTCACCGCGATGTCAAGCTCTGTGTTCAGAGCAACAGCAGTAACCTTTGAAGATTACTATTTCAATACGTTGACAAATTGAGATTAATTTTTAACAAAATGAATGAATGCCTAGTGTGTGTGTGTGCGTGTGTGTGTGTGTGTGTGTGTGTGTGTGTGTGTGTGTGTGTGTGTGCATCCGTGTGTGTGTGCATCCGTGTGTGTGTGCATCCGTGTGTGTGTGCATCCGTTGTGTGTGTGTGTGTGTGTGTGTGTGTGTGTGTGTGTGTGTGTGTGTGTGTGTGTGTGTGTGTGTGTGTGTGTGTGTGCATCCGTGTGTGTGTGTCCGTGCCTGTGTCTGTCTGTCTGTCTGTCTGTCTGTCTGTCTGTCTGTCTGTCTGTGTGTGTGTGTGTGTGTGTGTTTGTGTGCATCCTCTTACCTCCGAGTCGTGACCAAACAGAGTCTGGATTGGAGTTTCATCAACTGATGCTGCAAAACCGTGCTACACAGACAACAGGCAATGCACCATACAGTATACCTCAATTAATTAACCAATTGATTAATGAGCTAGTGTCCACGCTGGCTAAGTCACTTATAAACGAAAACATCCAATACATTCTCTCTGACTTATAAACCTATACTTGTTTGGGGGAACCAAACACTCGTATGGGATCAAGATGGTCAGATAAGTAAAGCCGTGTCCACACTAGACCAGAAATTGATCACAATCGTAATGATCGCAATTCAATCGGGATAGCAAGCATCCACACTGTACTTTGAAAATGGTAACTCCGCCTCTTTTGGTATCACGTGACTTATGACCATTGTGTACCTGTGGGTTCTTTGCTTGTGGAAAGCGTTGATACAGCAACGTAAGGCAATTGAAATTGATGGAGAGGGTTAGATGTTGTGACTATACTCATAGCACACATGAAAGGTATTGTCTACTATTTTCTAATTCGATTCAACTTGTGATCTGACGTGGATCAAATCCACCACCTCCCCTGTGGATTGGATTAATCCCAATCCAGTACCAGTGTGCACAGGGCTGCAGTCAATCACGATCGGAGTGCAATTCAGTTGCCAGTGTGGACAGTGGACAGGCCTTAAATATATCAACTACCCGAGATGTCTTCTATGCTGGTCAAGGCTGCAAGTCACAAAGTTCAAGTACCACAGCTCTCTTACTCAGAACATGCCTGCATCATTTTCAAATTGGAATCTCAACAATGTAACGATAATCTCCCTCATTTCAATATTCATGCCAGGGAGGGTCTGAATAGTGGTGTCATTTGTTATTCTCAAATACAAGTGTGAACGTATTTGCTAACACATTACAATAGTTGTGATTTGAAAGATGATTGTTGTAAGTGACCAACTCATGTGTCCTACCAACTTGGTTAAAGAATTATAATTATGTTAACCCGTGATCATGACCAACATCCAGCCACTATCAAACACATCAATCAGTAGGCATTGCTGCCGGCAGAGAGGTCCATACGATTACCACATGGGTACTTCTCAGTTCACACCAGCTTGCATATGCATCATGCCATGCATCAATGCATATGCAATGACAGCAGTTTGACCTGTCTGTAGCGGTTTGATCTGCCTGTATGACTATGGCTTCTCAAAGTACAACAGGAAAATAATTCACTAGAGAAACGGATGCAAATAGATGATGATGAAGGGCTACAATCGTAGTAATTCTAAATAAACTCGATTGTTACAGTCAAATTGGCAAACGAGATTTTCGGTCTTTGTTTGCTTGTTTTCATTGTTTTATTACTGCTTAGATGCTATAATAGTAAGAAGCTCAATAACTGGCTACTGAAGTTTCTGTTTACATTTGTTACTCCGTAAATCACACAAGTTGTGGTTGTACTATTCTTGATCTGCCAGCATCTATACACACATAGCATGCATGTGCACACACACTCGCTCATTCACGCAAGCATTCACGCATGCATGTGCACACACACAAACAAACAAACAAACACACACATGAACACCATCTAACAAACACACAGACACATGCCCTATCATCTACTAACATCTCTAACAATAAGTAATCTCTTGAACTAAATTTTTGTCTACACCCCTGCCGACACATATCTCAGAGTGCAAGGCTAACATTGCAAACACTACCCTACCACTTCTAATGTTTTTCGAGTAATAATCTTTTCAAACATATTGCCTTCCACCGTCCGGGCTTTTGGTTTCTGTGCGTGCGCATGAAACATCATAAAAATGGCCGCTAGACGGAAGTGTGCAGCTCAAGATGCAACTAGAAATGTTTAGCGAATTGAATCAGTTTGAAAGAATAAATAAACAATAATTAAATCAAAAAAGACTAATATTGCACATCAAGACCTCGAAAAAAATTACGATTCGTAAGAAAATTCTAAATTAATTTTGGAGTCTCAAAAGAAGTAGTCTCGAAGAGGAGCAGTAGGGTATAAACTGAACTGAAAACTTTAACCAAATCTCGTTACCTGATGTAGAATAAGCCACACTCTACACGTAGTGTCTCTGCTTCCAGTGATCAAGTACTGGCCACGACTGTCTGCTGCCACACACGTCACCACATCTACATCCAACCTCTGGCTACACAAACCATCATTTCACTCATATATCAAACACATACCGGTGTGCTTTCTAATGATTTGAGTCATCTTTCCCTTTGCTGACAACCAGACTCGAAAACTGTTATCCCAATGGCCGGCTACTATAAACATTTTGCCATCGCGTGTCAACACAAACAGATGCGACTTGACAACTAAGTCAGGAGAGAACGGAGCACCAAGACTTGGCAACGACCTAAACAGCAAAACATGTAACCTATTAACCCAACCCCTTTACTCTCAAAGTTAATTATGTATGTTCACTCAAAGGCTGAAGCCACAAACAGGCATTGGTTAGAGTCTCACAACGTGCACTCAGTTGGTGCTTTACCTGGAAGACGCAAGCAATGGATCCATATTGAACGTGAAAGGACATTTCTTTCCTGTTGAGTACGGTAGCCAGTCATGATTATGCCTGACGCCATACTCATTCACGGTCACCTTTATAAAACACACACACACACAAACACACAGACCCCCATTGCAAGTTGCTCTAAACTATTAGTGATATATGATACTGACAAGATCTCTTGGTAATCCTGAATGAAGGAACGACTGTGACTTCCTTCCTGCTATGCCTATGTACACAACAGGATCGCCGTCTTTGTAAACTTCGACAAAGTAAGCTTTGAGTTTCTCTAGATTCTCGAATACATCGGGTGCGAGAGTCGCATTCTCGGCTAGTCTCTTGTTGTAATGCGATGCCTCGTCAACAGACATACGCTTCGGATGTGCGTCCTATCACAACAGAAACAGAATCTTGAAACACAGTCCAATGCAATGTTAAGTCTTTGCTGCCACATAACACTAAATAATGTATTAAAACAACAAATACTTTGTCAGACAAAAATTTTTGTAATTTTTGTAATTTTCATAATATTTTTGACAAAACATTTTTGACAAAATAAAATACCCAATGAAATTTTTGCACAAGCTTTACAAGCTGCGCCAGAGTTTGAGGCACATGTTGATAACACTGATCTAGTACACTGATTTAGTCTCGTACTAGCAAATACAGTTTGCCCATAATTATTGATACTCTTCCGGTTTCCTACAGTCTTGCCAGAAATCGTGTAAATTTAGAATACAGCCACAATCTAGTGAACCAGATAATAATAAACACATGCCATACATACAAATGCATCTACCCTGAGTCAGCACGCAGCTGAGCTAGATCGTCGTCATCAGCTAGATGTATAAGATTTAAATAACATCTGCACCACCGCCATGACAGCTGACAGAAAACAATCTTCAGCGACGAGTGCACCTTCCAATTGTATCGTAACTCTCTTCGTATTGTGGCCCCTGTAGACAGTAACCCAACATCTGTTGCAATGAAAAGCAAAACAAACTTGTGGGAAGGTATTAGCACCAGAGGCATAATGGTACTAAAGATATTAGCGAAACCCTCAACTTGACTCTATCAATCCATCCTAGATGAATGTATGTACTACTCAAGTCAGTATTAGCTTCTGTCTCAGCTTCATTGTGGATTAGAAGAAAGGAATCTTTTCTTCCAGTAGGATTGCACAAGCTAAGCCATCCAATCAGTGACATCATATGTAGCAAATATACAGTACACTATGTAAGTTGATGAAAAAGAAGTAGTACAGCCACGGCTCTAATTTCAAGTACTTACTGTAAGGACTTGCATAGTGCTCAAGGGTTGGATGGACAGAGTACCAAGCACCTTTCAATACTCACCCAGGTGCCTTCCGCCCACACGTCACTAGCATATACCAAGTGATACTGTACTATACTACACGAGTAAGTACTGACAAAAAATTTCATGACGAACAGTGTATTGGTAAATGTTGACAAAATGTTGCATGACTAAATATTTGTCGCTTGCAGTAGGTATTGTTCACTGTCGATCACAGATGTTGCCTACACATCGTGTCACAATTGTATTCACCAGTCTCACCTTCAGCAGCTGTGTTGGAGTTTGACCAAAGTTCTTGATCATTCCTTCCAATGCCTCTCGTTCTTGTGGATTAGTAATGGCATCCAAATCGACGGCACCTACACGTCGGTATTACATCAAAAGACAAAATGAAAAGCATACGTGATGGTTTACTACCTTCGTATGTACAATAATAGAATACGTTCAAAGCCTCAACAGCAGCCGGCCCTCTCTGCTTGTATCCAAAAATGAGATCAATCCATTCGTGAAGATGGTCTGAGACATACTCTGACTCCTATGAAGTAATAGTTTTACTAGTTCCTGATTTTTTAACTTGCCTCTCACCAATGCTTGTCTGTGTTTCCATATGAAGTCTTATGAAGTCTTCCGGACTAGCAGCCCAAGCTGGTAATACAACATCGTCAACCCTCTGTCCGGTTTGCAATTCACCAAGGTCGATACCTAAACACAAACACGTCTGGAGACTACAGTACTACTCACACTGTATTAAACTGACGATTCTGATTGACCAAAAACTCAGGGAAATAAAAGAATTCTGGAATGAGTTCTTTGACGTCATTAGGATTCTTCAATAACGTTTCCCATGCGGCTGGTATTGAATAGAACTGACGATCGGCGAGATCAAACCTGCCAAACAAATTGGCAGTAGTCACACACACACACACACACACACACACACACACACACACACACACACACACACACACACACACACACACACACACACACACACACACACACACACACACACACACACACACACACACACACACACACACACACACACACACACACACACACACACACACACACACACACACACACACACACACACACACACACACACACACACACACACACACACACACACACACACACACACACACACACACACACACACACACACACACACACACACACACACACACACACACACACACACACACACACACACACACACACACACACACACACACACACACACACACACACACACACACACACACACACACACACACACACACACACACACACACACACACACACACACACACACACACACACACACACACACACACACACACACACACACACACACACACACACACACACACACACACACACACACACACACACACACACACACACACACACACACACACACACACACACACACACACACACACACACACACACACACACACACACACACACACACACACACACACACACACACACACACACACACACACACACACACACACACACACACACACACACACACACACACACACACACACACACACACACACACACACACACACACACACACACACACACACACACACACACACACACACACACACACACACACACACACACACACACACACACACACACACACACACACACACACACACACACACACACACACACACACACACACACACACACACACACACACACACACACACACACACACACACACACACACACACACACACACACACACACACACACACACACACACACACACACACACACACACACACACACACACACACACACACACACACACACACACACACACACACACACACACACACACACACACACACACACACACACACACACACACACACACACACACACACACACACACACACACACACACACACACACACACACACACACACACACACACACACACACACACACACACACACACACACACACACACACACACACACACACACACACACACACACACACACACACACACACACACACACACACACACACACACACACACACACACACACACACACACACACACACACACACACACACACACACACACACACACACACACACACACACACACACACACACACACACACACACACACACACACACACACACACACACACACACACACACACACACACACACACACACACACACACACACACACACACACACACACACACACACACACACACACACACACACACACACACACACACACACACACACACACACACACACACACACACACACACACACACACACACACACACACACACACACACACACACACACACACACACACACACACACACACACACACACACACACACACACACACACACACACACACACACACACACACACACACACACACACACACACACACACACACACACACACACACACACACACACACACACACACACACACACACACACACACACACACACACACACACACACACACACACACACACACACACACACACACACACACACACACACACACACACACACACACACACACACACACACACACACACACACACACACACACACACACACACACACACACACACACACACACACACACACACACACACACACACACACACACACACACACACACACACACACACACACACACACACACACACACACACACACACACACACACACACACACACACACACACACACACACACACACACACACACACACACACACACACACACACACACACACACACACACACACACACACACACACACACACACACACACACACACACACACACACACACACACACACACACACACACACACACACACACACACACACACACACACACACACACACACACACACACACACACACACACACACACACACACACACACACACACACACACACACACACACACACACACACACACACACACACACACACACACACACACACACACACACACACACACACACACACACACACACACACACACACACACACACACACACACACACACACACACACACACACACACACACACACACACACACACACACACACACACACACACACACACACACACACACACACACACACACACACACACACACACACACACACACACACACACACACACACACACACACACACACACACACACACACACACACACACACACACACACACACACACACACACACACACACACACACACACACACACACACACACACACACACACACACACACACACACACACACACACACACACACACACACACACACACACACACACACACACACACACACACACACACACACACACACACACACACACACACACACACACACACACACACACACACACACACACACACACACACACACACACACACACACACACACACACACACACACACACACACACACACACACACACACACACACACACACACACACACACACACACACACACACACACACACACACACACACACACACACACACACACACACACACACACACACACACACACACACACACACACACACACACACACACACACACACACACACACACACACACACACACACACACACACACACACACACACACACACACACACACACACACACACACACACACACACACACACACACACACACACACACACACACACACACACACACACACACACACACACACACACACACACACACACACACACACACACACACACACACACACACACACACACACACACACACACACACACACACACACACACACACACACACACACACACACACACACACACACACACACACACACACACACACACACACACACACACACACACACACACACACACACACACACACACACACACACACACACACACACACACACACACACACACACACACACACACACACACACACACACACACACACACACACACACACACACACACACACACACACACACACACACACACACACACACACACACACACACACACACACACACACACACACACACACACACACACACACACACACACACACACACACACACACACACACACACACACACACACACACACACACACACACACACACACACACACACACACACACACACACACACACACACACACACACACACACACACACACACACACACACACACACACACACACACACACACACACACACACACACACACACACACACACACACACACACACACACACACACACACACACACACACACACACACACACACACACACACACACACACACACACACACACACACACACACACACACACACACACACACACACACACACACACACACACACACACACACACACACACACACACACACACACACACACACACACACACACACACACACACACACACACACACACACACACACACACACACACACACACACACACACACACACACACACACACACACACACACACACACACACACACACACACACACACACACACACACACACACACACACACACACACACACACACACACACACACACACACACACACACACACACACACACACACACACACACACACACACACACACACACACACACACACACACACACACACACACACACACACACACACACACACACACACACACACACACACACACACACACACACACACACACACACACACACACACACACACACACACACACACACACACACACACACACACACACACACACACACACACACACACACACACACACACACACACACACACACACACACACACACACACACACACACACACACACACACACACACACACACACACACACACACACACACACACACACACACACACACACACACACACACACACACACACACACACACACACACACACACACACACACACACACACACACACACACACACACACACACACACACACACACACACACACACACACACACACACACACACACACACACACACACACACACACACACACACACACACACACACACACACACACACACACACACACACACACACACACACACACACACACACACACACACACACACACACACACACACACACACACACACACACACACACACACACACACACACACACACACACACACACACACACACACACACACACACACACACACACACACACACACACACACACACACACACACACACACACACACACACACACACACACACACACACACACACACACACACACACACACACACACACACACACACACACACACACACACACACACACACACACACACACACACACACACACACACACACACACACACACACACACACACACACACACACACACACACACACACACACACACACACACACACACACACACACACACACACACACACACACACACACACACACACACACACACACACACACACACACACACACACACACACACACACACACACACACACACACACACACACACACACACACACACACACACACACACACACACACACACACACACACACACACACACACACACACACACACACACACACACACACACACACACACACACACACACACACACACACACACACACACACACACACACACACACACACACACACACACACACACACACACACACACACACACACACACACACACACACACACACACACACACACACACACACACACACACACACACACACACACACACACACACACACACACACACACACACACACACACACACACACACACACACACACACACACACACACACACACACACACACACACACACACACACACACACACACACACACACACACACACACACACACACACACACACACACACACACACACACACACACACACACACACACACACACACACACACACACACACACACACACACACACACACACACACACACACACACACACACACACACACACACACACACACACACACACACACACACACACACACACACACACACACACACACACACACACACACACACACACACACACACACACACACACACACACACACACACACACACACACACACACACACACACACACACACACACACACACACACACACACACACACACACACACACACACACACACACACACACACACACACACACACACACACACACACACACACACACACACACACACACACACACACACACACACACACACACACACACACACACACACACACACACATACATGCACGCACACATGCACGCACACACACACACACACACACACACACACACACACACACACACACACACACAGTACACTGACAAACAAACAAACAAACACAAGTATCTGCACAGACATACTTTCCACCCTGGAGTTGAATGTGTAATGAAGTAAACGGTTCCAGCCTGACCAAATAGTGCATAACACTAGCTGCATTAGAGTAGTGTGTTCCGTAATGAAACTTATCCACAATACCACCAGGATCAAAGAACATCTCATATCTACAATGAACAACACCACACAATAACATAGCCAAATTGACTGACTTATACTGTATTTCTGAGCCTTTAATGGTATGCAAGTAAAACAAGAATTAACAAAATCGTAGTCAATCTTTACAGTAGCCGAGTCTACACTAGCATGCTGCTGTACCCAAGATATACTGGCAATCGCTTAACCCCACTATACTGTATAACCATGTTTCACTGCCGTCCTTATAAAAGCGCCATATAGCAGTCATATCCGACCAGACTAAATGCCGTCCTTACCAAGCAACATCCTTTTTTACCGACACACTATCGAGTCTCTGATTGTGCGGATTGATCACGAACGAGGCATACAAAAGCACACCCAAGCAGTCAAATCATAACGTACAGGTAGAAGCTGTCACTGTTGTTTCTCAACCTCTTGTATACTGATGTAGCATACAGGTATTTCATTTGCAAGCTAGCAATCACGTTTTTTCATAGATTTGTCCCTGATGTTCCTTTCCTTCCATATTAGTGAACGTTATAGGTACTTATCATGTACTACATACTGATCAGGGTTGTTGGGTGCATGGTTTCCATGTCAAATTACTAAGTGCCTGCCTCAAATTAGCGCTTCACTCTAATAAGTGTCTTCCTTCAAAGTTCGAGAAAAATAAGAGCCACGGCAGTAATAAAGGGTCATATGGTAAACTGGCATGCAGTTAAAGCCACGGAACTATGGTACCAACTTTTCTGCCACTTCTGCAACATGTGCTGGATTCCTACAATAAAAAATGTTTCTTGCTGCTGCAATAAGTGAAGAGTTCCATTAGGATTCTTACTGCACTCCGATGGGTTTAGTAAGGTCACGAAATATGTCCGGATTGTTAAGGTCCAGTTCTTCAGAGTGATAGTCTTTCAAAATCCATGGAAACTGCAAATAAACAAAAGTTGCATCTTCAAAAACTTCAGGAGAGCTAGTATCAAAGACCTCTATCTGTAATATATGTATAGTTTGCACAACTAAGTCCAAACAAGCATTACGACGTCAAATAAACTCAGAATACAAATTATCAATTGTAAAACAGCATCAGGAATTTCTGTATTCAACATCTCAATACGCACAAAGCAAGGCAGCTAGTTCCTATTTAGCAAACTTCACTGAATTTCAAGTACTATTAAGGTGTGACAAGTCTCCTCACTGGAATCCACAGACAATCACAACGGTAAGCATTAATTAAACCAATTTCATGCATAATACAGAACAAACTATCACAGAAAACAGACATAAAAATAAAGCAAACAAGAAACACAAACACACACACGCAAAAAACATGCAAGCACACCCATTGACAGCTAAATATTAAAAATGAGAAGCCAAGTATCTGGACTTACCACTGGATACTGGCTGAAGTCATTGTAACTTCTTCCAGAAATAGTATTCAACTGCATCAAATAGTCAAAGTTCGAAATCTGCCTTCTTACCCACTTCTATAGACGAGGCAATTACAGAGTCAAAACAACCATCAAACACAAAAACACACAAGCAGTAACCTGAGTTATTCCCGAGTCGGCCAACATTTCAGCAGGACTACGAGAACTGGCATAAATAAGATTGGGTGGATGTAGAGACAAAAGCTTTGAATAAATCTTGTTACGAGTCTATACACAAATGCACACGAGAATACACACAACATGACAGTTTATTTGATTTTATGTGGTGATTACTTGTTTTGTAAAATTAATAAAATAATTAGTTTGGTTGAGTAAAAAAAATTCAAGTGCACTTCGTCGCAAGTTATAGCGTCGTAAATGAACTTCACGTAGTTGAGACAAATCCCATTGAAAATCACCACCGACATCTAAACATGATTTCATTCAATTATAACACAGCTGACAAGTACAAATAGACAAACAACAAATAATAAAAAACAACAGACAGATTGAGAGTAAACAACACATGTGCACACACACACACACATGCACACACACACACACACACACACACGTGCACACACACACACACACACACGTGCACACACACACACGTGCACACACACACACGTGCACACACACACACGCACGCACGCACACGCACACACACACACACACACACACACACACACACACACACACACACACACACACACACTGTTTAACCAATTAACACTATGTTCAAAAACACATGTGTGTTATGCTATTTACCCAATTCTCTTTCTGAAGGTGGCCTTGTATCAAAAAAATACACATGGCTTCTAGTCATCCTAAAGGTGCCTGGCACAACTTCTGTATGAACAACAAGTTCACACTGTTCAAGAATAACAACTTCTGCAAGACCAGACACTGGTGAAGAGCTAAATCAACATGAAACTCTACGTTAAAACAATTAAATGCTTAATGTGCAATTGTAAAATACTGTCTAACGTTTCTGCATCTCTGAGCACAAGCCATTCATCGTCTCCAAGGCGATCGTCAGCCTGATTCCGAACACGAGCCTCTTCACCAACCGTCAGGTCAATGCCACCAGTCACGTGACCTGGTTCAGACGTACTGGAGCGTCCTATCACACAAATTCTTATCAAGCAAAATCCTTGCCAGGCCACATGACTGAGAAATAATCACACGAGCTAAGTGAACTGTCTTACAAGTCAACAAACAAAAATGCTGCCTGGTTCTAATAAAACTGCCTTATGCTAAAATATTGAGCCAGTAATTGCCATTTCGTGCAGAAATAAGGAATGAGCAGATAACCCTTAAGTATATACGTTTATAACCCTTACTTGATCTACATTCTAGTGACATCTACATATTAAACTGCCACCAATTACCGCCACAAGACACCTCAATATATTCAATGTACATAATTCAGGATGACATGCCAATGGTAAGTATGGTTTCACCCTGACTCCAACCAGAAATACGGTTGTTTCACAGTGTACAATGTTACATTAGTGAAATGTTATGATAAGGTATCATGTGACCATGCCATATTGATATCACCTGTTCTATCTCTTTTAAGACTGGCTTCAACATGACGATCATAGTTGAAGAGCCTTCGCAGTTTGAGATGCATTCTACTAAAGTTCTCTCGATTGTCAACCATCCAATAAGATTCCTGTGTTTCTCTAAAATTTAAAATGACTTGACTAATTCTACAGAGAAATAAATCTAGAATAGTTTACCTGTTAGACCATGTGCCTCGCTCACTTGTGAGAAACTGCTTTTGTTCCCTCCAGTATTTAAGAACTGTGAGATGACACTTTTTGTCTTCCGCCAATTCAGCAGCAAGGTGATCTCGTTCAGTTTCACGTCGAGCCATAAAAGGATTCATAACCAATTCCTACATCAAATGCAAATAAAGCTTGTCTCTGCTAGTAATGGTTAGTTATAGTAGTAACGTAGATTAACGTCAGGTCTGAAGAGTAGATTATTACAGCAATCTGGTAATGTTATACATAGCAAACTGTTGAGCCTTGACGTCACATGCATGTGTCACCCAAGCAAGCACAAATACACTTGTACTGTACACACACACACTTTCACACCACCTACGTACCTGCACCTTCACCATGCCTTCAGCAACACGATGCTTGCTCTTCTTGACTGACTCTGTACAAGCAACTTGACATTCTTGTTGCAGTCTGGCTACACGTGTCGTGGCTGGACCATGTAGATCCTGAGCATAGTTCTCCATCGTAGGAAAAATCTTACAATGTGATTACGTTACACACCAATACTGCAACAACACATCAAGAATCTACTTGCTCTCCAAGAAATGCTCTCCACTCATCAGACTTCATAAATTCTAGTAAATTATGAGTAAAAGAAGCATCGTCTTGTGAAGGCAGATTAGGAAGATGATGATCAATGTCTAGAACATCCTTCCATAAGATCAACAGCATACGTACTATGGGAAGAAGTAACATATGGTTGTAGCAATCGGAATCTACAGAGAAAAACACATAGAGTAGCCATTATAAAAGTAGTAGTATCATCTTCAGAGAAAACAGTTCTTCTATTAGCTACACACAATACAACCCAGTAGTACTGTTATGTTCTGTTCTATTGTGTTGGGTTGTTTCCTACATTTATAAAACAACACAACATGTGCACATGCAAACATCCATACACAAGCAAATAATCAGTACACAGAAATGCTACATCCATTACAAGTATACCGATTGTGTGTTACGTAGTGTTACCAGTAAGCCATAACACAGTCCACCAAACCGAACTGTATCATTGACTATATCTGTTCTAAAGCAGTTACAGAGTGTATAATTTTCTAGAAAGCGTTTACTGAAACTACTTGCAGGGTGAAATAGTGTGCCAAACTAATTAGTGCCAAAATCAACAAAAACTTAAGCTACAAAATTGAAATTGTTCTAAATTATAAGCAAGACAAACCTTGCAGAGAAAATTATAAAAATAGAATATACTCTCACAATATATTTCTAGAGAGACACCAAACTATATTGGCAAAGAGTCTCCATGATCTACAATAACGACCATAGATCAAACTCCACATCCTCATAAACTCAAATAGCTGCAGCAGTTATCTAGACTATGAGATTCAAAAGTGTGTACAAACCTGCTTCTCCCTTTTGTATAGCAGATGCTAAAGAGTCACACACTGAACCAAGAATGAAGCTTGCCTCAAGGAAATCAGGCAAAGGATGCTTCTGCAGCAGTGGCTGCAACCGAGATGTTGCCACAGCACACAACTAAATGACAGTTAGTGACATCTAATTACCATTCATACACTTGTCGTGTAAACAGTAACGTCACCTCTTCAACAGGTTGGTTTACAGCAGCCAATAGAACTCGGAGACCAATGCGTGCTAAATCTTTGTTTGTAGAATCAGTGGCATGCCAGACATGCAATTGATCAAGAACTTGAAAAATTCCTTTAATCAACTAAACAACGACATCTAAGACGCCGACCACAATAAAGCAATGTCAATACCTTGCCACTCCAGACTGTTGCAAACTCTCCTGACAGATCTAAACATATAAATCGTTTCATAAACACACCCACCTTATACAACTTGTGTATGCTTTCAAATAATAATTAAGATATAATACATTTACAATATAATTTTAGGTGTCATTTGTTTTATCTAACCATCCTAAAGGAGTCAAGGTGCATTTTAATTGATTGTGCATCACCCGCAAAGAACATAGAAATAATAAGTCAGTGTGTTGATCGAGTCTTGTACTCTACTCTCCACTCGCGTTGACTTGGCCAATGGAAGCAGATAATGAGAAGGGATCAAGACCTGGAGTACTGTTTAAATCTCTATTGCTACTTATAACGTGATTAGTGTCAAGTGTACATCATAGAAATGGACGATGGCATAACATTTAAGTAAATTACCTCACTTAGCCTAGTATGTAAAGATCATTAGTGGTTACAGGAACTCTAATACGCAGATGTCCTATCACTTGCTACCACTACTAAAAAGATTGATCTCTGCCATTTCCACTGGTAGAACTGAGAGGATCTGTAGTTTCAATTAAATGATACCAAGATCTCTCTCTCTCTCTCTCTCTCTCTAGTACACTGACAGCAAAGTGATGGAATTTATAATCAGCCAAGTCAATGCAAATGGAGATATAGCTGAATGACTGTTGCTGCACAAAGACTGAAAGTTCTTGCTCATTAACATATTGTACGTGTTTCTGTATGAAGAAAAGCCTAAATGACAGAGTGAAGAGAATGCGCAGACCACACAAAAAAGCAACTACAAGTAGTATTTTGCATGATACTAGAAATGTACATATTAAAACACACAAGTTCCGCTGATGCTCTCGCACATGCTCAATTAATATTTCATGACAATGTCCTAGTGGCAAGTGATCATTCAATGACCAATTGTAGTAAACCACCCCTAACTTCATGCAATTGCATAGATTCAAAACGATTGTGACAATTCACCTCCATATCCAAGTGACGACCTGAAGATGAAATTCTCAACAGCTTGAATGAGTTGCACAGCACCAGTTACAAGAACAGCATCTATTAAACCTGCAGCAAACAATAATAATCAAAATCTGTCAATAATAATCAAAATCTGTCAATAATACACAATATAATACATTACTATAACCTGCATGAGCCAAATCATCTCCTGCAGCATGTAGACAACGTTCAAAGAGTCTACAACAACATCATTAGTTCAATACAAGGTGATGAAGCTATAATAACTAACTCTCGTTTCAATGTAATTGCTGGCTGAAGAAGTTCATACTCGGCAGCTGTATTGTCTATACAAGCCATCACCTGACCTCGTTCCTATTCAGTGCCACTCACTACAACTTCACTTTCATTCTCAAATATAACAAAGCAAACCTTCCAACTGTCACAACCACTCAATCCTTGCCACATAATGAGAGCCAGAATGTCCAAAACCATGTTACACAGTTCACAACCGAGAGCCTTTGCAGTTCGATCCAGCACGTCTCTCTCATTTACATCCTCAATTGGCACAGCTGTGAGAGAGCGTTCACTACCATCTGAGACTTGTCTGGGCAACGGCGGTGTTGCCTGAAGTCTGACAGCTTTCCGAGCAGGAGTGAGCAATGCAACAAGACCCTTAAACCAAGCCGGCTCCTCCACATACCATTTCAAACCGATTGACAGTTTTGACAATGAAATTAAGATCTACGATATTGACACACAACGTGAATCACACACACACTGAAGTAACACTAATAACACAATCCTAACTCGTTGACATATTTCCAATCGGACATGGTAATCTGCATTGACTGCAATCTCAACAAGTGATACCACTAAGTCGTAGTTCTGTAGCACACCTGCAACACAACAGCTACAAACACTGAACTATAAACAAATACAATGCTTACCAGCCACATAAGAACTGCCAACTTTAACACTTGCGATCTCCATCAGCAACGTAGCTTCAGCGCGAGTCAAATCAAAAGCACTCATACATTGACACAAAGCTACATAAAATAGTTATATTATAAAGACAAAAACCATCCATTACAAAGTCAATATGAAGCAAAGTAATTAAACAAGCAGCTAACCTCCAGTGCTCGTATCATCCAGCAGCAAGCGTCGCTTGTTGCTCAGAGAGACGTGGCTTGATGTCATCATAGCCACTAGTATCTGCATAAGTACAACTCACTGATATTTGCAACAATCACAGACAATTATGAAAAACACAACAGAATACCTTCAGACCAATAGTTCGCACTCTTTCGTCCCCAAACTGAGTCAACGCCCACAGCAACTCACCTCGGCCAGTACCAGAGATCATCTCTATTATCTCAGCATGAGCAGGAGCCTTCGTCATCAGAGAGTACAGCATTCCCAACACTTCCATTAGCTGACCAACACAAGCACATAATCACAAAAACTTTTTAGTAAATACAAGAGAGATGACACACGTGTGATGGCTCAACAGAGCTGGCAATAAAATTTAACGTTGCTTCGAGTTCCTCCATTTTCATACCTTTCTGCATAAAATACTTGGTCGAACCTACAACATACGCAAATCCTTGATGAGTAAAACCAAACCGCTACAGCTGATCTGCATACTAAATAGTGCCCCACGAATAGCTTTCTCTTCATCACTAATCTCTCCAAATTCAAAGACTTTAGGAGTTGACGGCGTAGTTGGTGTTGAACTGTAAACAAAAAACGAGCTTGGTTTAGACTGACTGATTGTATCAAGCACATGTAATTAAGTTGACAAGTTACCTATGAAATTTCCGCACAACACCGAGTAGGAAGGATACACCATATCTACTGCGGCACATCTTGAAGTTGTCCTTAATGACTGTAGCCACATATTGAATGTGCCCTGACAAGGAAAAATGGAGCCAAAATCAAACCATCAACCACGACATATTGGTGTGAGTTAAATAAATTACACTGAACCATCTATCGTCAGTTTCGTTGCAGAAGCGAGCAAGTCATATTTTAATTCATATCCAATAGTGTCTGCACATTGATACTGCGTGTAACTAATTTTTTAACTGGGCAAAGATCGGGGAAAGCAGCTAGTACACATATAAAAGTCATTTAAACACAAGCGTGTTTCACATAATACAAAATGTTCTTTTGACATCATATCTGCCGTCTTCAAAGCCAAAGTGGTGTACGTTTCAGCTCCAAATAGAACAACCTCCAGCAGCAAGCATAACACTAGAGCGCCCTGGAATCCCAACAAAGGCAAATGTGTTCAGCCACTGTATCACAGAACTGACTGCTGAATACTCTGAACTTATCACTATATCATTGCCTGCTGCTAGAGAAGTTCTACGTTTAATACTCAAAACAAAGCAAACCAATGTGCACTATGTTGCCTTCAAAATGGTAAATACAATGACAATGACAAGAAACTCCCGTATTAATGGCCGAAACAATCACATAGAGCCACAATAGATTTACCGATTTGTGTGTGAAACTTTGCCCGAGTCCAAATTCCAAAGTTGAATACCAAATGCTCGTAGATCTGCCCTACAAGGCGAGTATTAGTAGACGCCACTGTCTCAACCAACATCTGCACGACAGATAACATTTCTACATTGATGTGACAAGCATCAACCTAAATTGCACCACAAACAATTGTTAATGACAACAGAATTTCACTGTAAATCGTCACTTGACCAGACCTTGTGCAACAAAGCTCCAATAACTGCCATCCCATTCCGTTCCTGAAGAGCCGATTGGTTTGATGGCGATTGAAAAAGAAAGCTCCTCAACAACGACAAAAACCTTGCTACCTCACATCGTTCATCGTCTTCATTCCGAAACGTCGGCCGCCCTAGATAATAAAATACCAACTTTGTATCACAAAAATGTCAATCATGTGGCATACATGCTGGAGGTTTCCATTGTAGCTGTTGCCCTCCTTCAGGACTGTCAACCTCATCAGATGTGGTAGATATTGGTGTGAGAGCGTTATCAGATACAGAGCTTCCTGATGCTGTCACTCGTTCACAAACATCATTTTCGACATTAAGATTCAAAGTTTTACTACATTGAGACACTACACCGTGTGTACCATCTGTACTACTCAACGTAACTACAGGCTCAAGACACGGTTGAACTGGTAGGTCAACGGTCTCCAATAATGGAAACAGCACCTGAACACCTCCGAGAGTTCCTAATGTATCCTAAACGACACACATGAATATATACATACACATATATACAAAACCAAGAAATAACACTCTGCAAGACCTTAATGTTCTGTGTCACTGCTTTGTGTCCAGTCAACCTGCATTAACCAAAAATATTAATACACTACACAAACACTAGGACGAATGCCTCCTAACCGGCCATGTTGACTATGTTTCCCACGTGGCCTTACAGTGATATCAAAACACAAGTGATTCTTGCAAGCCTGACAAACAAGAATATCAATCGACAATACCATATTTTCCAAATATTAACAAACCAAATGCATAAAGGAAACTCCACAAGTTTACCAATCATCCATTAATTCTTAGAAATTAAATTAACAAACTCTGTTATCCTCACATAGAAAGCGTTAATGAGTTAATTACTTTAGACAAGGCGGTTGTTAGGGAGAAGTGTAAAGACTAGTGCAAGGTAAAACAACACTGAACAGGCATTTAGTACTAATCTCTATGTTCATCGTCTGTCTCCTCTTCTTTGCAATCTTCTTCTGCGTTGTTTTACCATCTTGACAGTCTACTTGGTGCTATCTACCTTCAGAGTAGACTGTGTTGATGGCTTCAGTGGCTGCCAGTTTCTCTGCCACAGAATAGTCTTTGTTCGATGTGAGAGTACGATGAAAGATCTCGGCGTTGTTGCTGCGATTACTATTACAATTGTTGTACATTTAGGCTTATTGAAATTTACATGTTGTAGGTGGTGTTCACTTAACACCTTGCACTAATTCTGAGGTGTTACTGACATTTTTCTCTCAAATAAATATTACGAAAACCTTAACCAAAGTCAAAGGTTTACTGTCAAAGCACATCCAAAACCTACATTTCATTATTTTTGAATTCATTAAAATTCGGAAAAAAGTAGTCAGTCATTGCTAACTCACCTTGGCATGATAAAACAGTAACAACTGTGACGACAGAGTACTCAGTTGAGAATTGGCATCGCCAGGCTGAAACAAAGTCACATCGTCCGGACCTTGACAATACGAAACAAAGTCAATTAATTAGTATTTATATCTGGATTGGTAATAAAAGTGCCTCGTGAGTAAAGGATCTTCATTTGAGTCTCTGAAATAGCTTCAAAGAACACACAAACTGGACCAAGCTGACCGAGTAGAGAACATGGAGTACCCCATTCGCTGTCTTGGCTGCCAGCCTGAACATTGAGAAGACATGAGGTCATGCTGGTGTAACAACTAAATAATCAACTGGTACCAGTATAGACGATGGATATTCACTACCAGCACCTGCATCTAGAGAGTCTACAGGCGAGTCAGGCCAGTCGATATTTGGAAGACTGTCCAACTCGTTTGTTGTACGATGTCCAGCACATCCAATGTGGCACGATCCAAATCCCTAAACAGCGCAACCACTGTAATGTTTCTGTTCATGTCTGTGTACTTCTCTGCATATCTGTGAGTGTGTGTGTGTGTGTGTGTGTGTGTGTGTGTGTGTGTGTGTGTGTGTGTGTGTGTGTGTATGTGTGTGTGCGTGCGTCTGTGTCTGTGTGTGTGCACATACATGTGTGCGTCTTTCTGTCTGTCTGTCTTTGTTGTTTGCAAGGACTGGTTTATTTTCACAAATTCCTAACATATGTACAAGTAGAGTCTATATAAGAATAAAGAATCTGTCTGTCTGTCTGTCTGTATGTATGTATGTATGTATGTATGTATGTATGTCCATCTGTCTGTCCATCTGTCCATCTGTCCATACACCTGTCTTTTTGTCTGTCTCTGTCCGTCTGTATGTCTGTTTGTTATTTGTCTGTTTGTCTGTCTGTCTGTCTGTCTGTCTGTCTGCCTGTCTGTCTGTCTGTCAGTGTTTTACTCATTAGCAATAGTCTCGGACTACAAGTAGAACATTTCATTTTAACAATAACTGTTTGTAGTAGTGAAGATTGTTGACAATAAACTTGATTCTGTCTGTCTGTCTGTCTGTCTGTCTGTCTGTCTGTCCATTCATCTGTCTGTCCATTCGTCGGTCTGTCTGTCTGTCTGTCTGTCTTTAGGCAAGCAT
Source organism: Corticium candelabrum (assembly GCF_963422355.1). Classification (NCBI taxonomy): domain Eukaryota; kingdom Metazoa; phylum Porifera; class Homoscleromorpha; order Homosclerophorida; family Plakinidae; genus Corticium; species Corticium candelabrum. The sequence continues at coordinate 4,167,675 of NC_085093.1, read as the reverse complement.
GCATGCATGCACGTGCTGCACAAACCAACAAGAAAGTATTCACATTCCACTCTTCACTTACTTCACTAAAGTCAGGCAGTTTCATACTTGTCTTACGACAAAGTTGGCCATCAATAAAAATCAACACCTCTCTAATGCCCCACGGACGTCTCTGGCCCACATGTACAATACCAACATGATGCTATAGAGATTACACTCAAATCACACACCAACACCAACACTCACATCCTTCATCTCATGTTATCACCTACCCACTGCATGTCAAGAATTGGTTTATCTGACACAGCCACAGTAAGGTACTCTTTCTTCAGACTAACAGCAACAACCAAGACTCCGGTTGTGGCAGTAAAGAATGCCTCGAAACCAACACCAGACGGTGAAAGGAAGCTGTAAATAAATCGTATTTTATTGTAATACCATACACTGAAACAGAAAACTTACCTATACAGCTGTCTTCTGTACTGCTGACCTCCTGGTAAGTGCTTGGGAGCATCAAGACACAGCCAGGTGTGGAATGAGAAGCCACGCCCACTGCCAGGCCATCTTGCAATTCGACGAACAACAATACCCTGTACATATGCAGTAATCTCTACTGAAATACCATACTTGCTTGATTATTATACCCCAGGGCTCATGTAAGCCCCCAGCCCCAACTATGTCCAAGGCACTAAGATTTTCACACCTCTTAGTACTTTGTGACTGTTTGCTAGATTTGCATCTGTAGAAACGCTGATATTATTCAACTTGTGCATGCCTGTCGACTTGTTGAAGGTTTTCGTGACTCAGATACGTACAGAAGATTAGGTTTCCAGATTTTAGGTAGTAATGGTGGTTTGAAGCTCTAGTGTAGCAACATGCTGTTTAAGTAATAAATCAATCACTTCCGCTAATGAACAACATTAGGTGGCAATTTTTTTAGAAAGATCCCGTCCCTACTTAACCTTTAACTCTGGCCAACCATTAGGGGTCGGGTAATAACCAAGCGAGTACGGTACCAGTAAAGGTAATAAAAAAGTCTTTAGGCCTTACTGCACTCGGATGGTGAAGATCAAAATATTCTTTTGGAGCATGTCGTCCATCAGACAGCGAAAGTCTCTCCATCATCTCAAGTAGCTTTGGTGTGTAATACAACTGTACAATTAGAAAATGATAATTACATTGACAAGCATCTATAAATTAGTACTACTGTAGTAGTTAATCACCAGGCAGCCATCTCCTGTTGGTCGAAAGAGACTAATGAGCTTCTTAAGATCAAACGATGTCACAGAATGATTAGCCAGTGTTTCCAAAAGAGTAATAAGATATTCTACAAACCAACAACATCTCATAATGTGGCACCGACACTATAGTAATCATCTTCCAAAGTCTCCAGTTGGAAAACATCACATTGAGTGGTAAATACCACTTAATTTGTCAACATATCCATAGACAGACAGACAGACAGACAGACAGACAGACAGACAGACAGACAGATACTTTATTCTCATACCAACTCTACTTGTACATGTGCTAGAAATTTGTAAAAGCAAACCAGTCCTTGCAAACAACAAAGTCTTAGATTTAACTAATGGACTTGACCTTGAATATCAAAATCAAATAATTTATCTAAATCACCATGATTAATTAGGTGACAGTTTTGAAAGTTTTCTGAGGACAACTTTAGCATTATGTCTTGTTCAATGGTAGAAAATCTTTTCCACCAATACATCACAAACATGAAGACATTAAAATTGGCTACTAGATTTAGTGACTGTTGTGACAAATGCTGCAAAAATTCTCTGCTTTTGTGCCCCACCTCCCAAAATGTTCTATCACAAGAAAAACTTGATACATACCCTCCTGAAACAAGCTCTTCTAAATATTTTTTCAATTTCTTTTCTTCTCTTGTCACGGCAGCATGACCACTTTCCCTGCTAGCCCTCTTAATTAATTAATAATGTCCTGACTCCATGGACAAGCAAGTGAAACGTCAAGGTCCGAATTCTGTCTAGTATTTGGATCAAACATAGATAGACAGACAAACAGACAAACAGACAGACAGACAGACAGACAGATAGACAGACAGACAAACAGACAGACAGACAAACAAATAGACAGACAAACAAATAGACAAACAAATAGACAAACACCTCTGAAAACGTTCAGATCACCAACCTGAAGCCTGTTTGTCTATCTTCTGGCCAGTGGCAAGAACATCCAACACGGCAGCAATCATTCCAGCTCTACAGCACAGCATCTGGTTGTGTGGGCCATACACACAAGTGCCACTCATACATCCTCCCAGCCAACGTTGCAGATCAAATGACAACGAAGGCAACCAATTGATAAGAAGCAACAACACATCCGTGTTACACACCGAGTTTGAACCCTCACAATATGCTCCTTCGACAGCCTAGCACATCAACATAATAGCCAAAAAATACATTCCGTGCCCCAATCAGCGTCTGACCATATCAAGAAATGCCTCGAGAATTTCTTTATTGGGACTGCATACTGCCAGCACATGATCCTTCAGAGACGCGTATCCAACAGTCTCCACAAAAGTGGCCTACAGCAAAAACAGTGGAAACAAAAGCACTAAAGTGGCTGGCACCTGCTAATTAACATGGAAGAGTGTGACAAGAGGGCTTGATACATTGACTGACAAGTGGAATTGTAGCCATCTCGCAGGCAAATCAACACCAGCAACAACAATGAGTACATGCACCGCATACCAAGTGTCTGTTCATCCGTCCTTCGGTCCATCGGTCCATCTCTCTGTCCATCTGTCCGTCTGTCTGTCTAACTACTGTAACCATAGCATATGTGCGCCTCAAGTTAATTTCCGCAATAAGCTGCAAACATACCTTTGCTGATACCGAGTCACCCATGACTGTTGCTACTGCCTTGACCACAGCGACACACAGTTGGCTCAACTGGTGCGATTTAGACGAAGCATTTTGCTAAGTTCGAGCAAGACAGAATGTAAGCAATACCGTAAACCTAACTGATGCACAGAACACACTTGTGCAATACTCAAAACTTCAATCATTCGTTGAAAACACCCGACGTTGACAAACATGGCCTACAATGAAGCATGTGTTAGACGAAATTCAATCGAAAGTCTGCAGTGAAAATTACCTGAAGTGCAGCAACATCGTTGCATGACATCAGGAAACGTACAGAATCTGAGCAAACAACACAGAGTAAGACAATCCAATATGGTAGCAATTCACACAAAGCTTACTCAACATTGCAATCCAAAAGTCAAGCATCTCAATGATCGAGTACTGTGTGTCACACCTAAAGTGCATCAGCCAATAAAACAACTGTCTAGTTCATAGCACAACATCTATACATACTCGAGATTTAGTTTGTCTAAGAAGGCAATCAACAACACAGACACATCCACCTGACGCTATAAAGAAAAATAGAGCACGTTACTGAGGGCAAAATGTAGAAATTCTATGCCACAGTAAAGTACCACATCGGGCGTACAGCCGTGCATTAGGTGAACACACTTGACAAAGAGCTGTATGGGCATGAATGCTGACGAATGAGCATCCGTTGTATGATGACATTCCTCGAGAGAAATCGGAACCAGCAGTCGCAGGACTGCACTGCTTGATTCTAGAGTTACAGCATGAGGAGCACTGTCCTACAACAAAAATCTACTTAAGGCCATGCAAAATTAATTACTTCGATCATCAGAATTGGGGCAGACAAACGACTTTTATTTAATTCTACATTTTCATATTTTCAAGAGAAAAAATCTTTGAGTATGCGGAAAGCTGTGGGCTCAGTATCAGTGCAATGGTACACACGTGTCACTAGAGACATGTCACACACAACTGTAGACACCAGTCACTACTACACAAACAGCACATACTATTTATAGTTCAAACCCACACTAAAAATAAAAATTGAAAATAGAAATAAAAATAAATATTAAAAATAGAATATAAAAATAGAAAATTAAATACAAAAATCAAAAATCAAAGATAAAACAAAAAAAGGAAAAAAATAAAGAAATTGAATATAAAATATCAAAAATCAAAACTAAAATATAAAATAAAAATTAAATATATTGTGGAGAAGGACGACATCACTGTTGTGAGATATAGCCATCCCTACTGCTAGGAAAATCGGTGCCAATTGTCTTGACATCTGTTTCAGAAATAGGAAGACAAACACTTGTCTTCGTATTGATATCAGCTGTCCTGCTGATGGTAACATCACCAGGAAACATGCTGAGAATTTGGCGAAGTACAGAGACTTGCGAGTGGAGATAAGCCGCATGTGGCATTGTCAAACACTGGTAGTTCCGGTGGTCTTGGGAGCTTTGGGCACAGTGCACGCAGGTAATGCACGGTAGCTGGACATTATTCCAAGTCATCACAACCTGCAGCACCTACAAAAAACAGTGCTTCTTGGATCCAGTCGCATCCTGTGTAAAGTCATGTCTTCTGTTTAGACAGCCATGATGGTCTAAGCACCTTTGAGGCAGGGTTTGCCTCCGGTGCTTACAAGAGACCTTACAAACCAGACTGATCTGGTTGAGCACGGCAAATATAAAAAATAAATTTATGGGGTAATCCCAAAAATTGAGACAGACGCTGATGATCAACAAGTAATTAATTTTGCATGGCCTAATAACAAAGTCCCATTCACAAAAACTCGTGCAAGGAAAAAGACCAAAATGACAACTAACTTGTAATCCATAAAGAAGACTACCAAAGAAGTTGAGAAGTGAGCTCTTTACAATATGTGGTAAGTGGAGAACATTGTGTTTCTTCAAGCCTTCTACAATGAGAAAACACGTTAACTCATACAATTCAATTACTAACAGCAAATTCCTACCAGTAAATATTTCTAAAATACGCGAATCAAATCTAGCAAGAGTAGAACTGACATTGAGAAACAAAACCGAATCACTACAGAAACGAATTTACAAAATGTTTGTAATCACTAATATCAACTACTATAAGTGGTATATCGCTGACTTTGCTATAGAATGTCGCCAGCGACGTCCAGGATCAAAAATGTAATCAAGAAATAAACAAGAATTACACACAAGTGTTGACAATTGATCAGATATCCTAGAAATCAAAGCAAATGTTATAAACAGAAAGCATGACGTTGAAGACGTTGACTGGCCTCTTCTTCCCCTCATGTGGTACCTCACAAAGCTAAGGTTAAAATTAAGAATAATCTTTTGACATAGGAAATACAAACACAGGCTGATAGCAGATTACCATTCTAATTGCAGCCGTGCCAATTGATGTTACTGCGTCAACAGTTAGGTGGGAAGAAAGCACCGCAACGTTAGCAGGACACCTACAAATACAAACAGTCCAACCGCCCGACATAACACTGCCGTGTGTGTGTGTGTGTGTGTGTGTGTGTGTGTGTGTGTGTGTGTGTGTGTGTGTGTGTGTGTGTGTGTGTGTGTGTGTTGACGTCCTAAACGTGAACAAATACTTTGCCATTAGAGATAAGCAGCCAACAACAGCAACTGTACTCTCAATAATTCCACTTGCACCATCAGCTACAGTCGCCACACCATCTACAACAATTCAACCACTTTACAAATTCAAGGTCATTCACATAAAAACAAATATATTACCTGTTGTTAAATTCATAGACAAAGTTGAAAGACTTTGTAGCACCAGTTTCAGAATATGTGGTTGGCCAGCCACAGCAACTTGTCGTAATAACTCCTCATTTCTACAAAATTCACCAAACTATTATAGCAATAATAACGTATTATTAACCTGATTCCACACTCCCTTCATAGTAATTAGTATTTACTCATGCACGATACACTACTGTGTGTCGTACATACTGGCAACTACTATAGTGTGTGTAAATAACTGTAATTAGAAAGTGTTGCCCAACATACATTTTGCTATGCCAGACATAACATTTTTCAAGCAGCTGTTTATACCAAAGAAGGTTGATGTTTAAGTCAACAAATATAATGTGTTCAGTCAGACCAGCTCTACATCTGTTGAACCGATGGCCTTAATGTTAACAACAAATGTAAATGTCACATTTTGCAACTCAAAGAAGACCACATCGACCACAAAAGAACAATATCTTGTATCGGTTTTATGCAGGGTTCTCCCTAACATGTGGTAGCATGGTGCAGTGCCACGAGGAAGATATCTCATGGTGATGAAATGGAAGGCCGTAATGACTTTCTTCTTTTCCGTCTAGGGCAGACGGCTTCAGTAATACACAGTTGACCTACAGTTTAGAGTCTTACTGTAAAGGTCTGGGTATCCAAGGGGCATGTCTTGTCACCATACATATATGTACCGTCAACCTGCAACACTACTCTGAAATCCTGGCGAGAACCCTGGTCACTACACACTAGGACATTAAACAGAAATCCTTTACCAAAGAATCATAACATGTGTGCGCCAAAACTGTATGCCACATTCTGCAATGTCCCTATCCCATCAACTAATGTACTGGACAACATATTACTCACAAAACTATATACCACGTTCTAAAATGTCCCTGCCCATTAACAAAACTGATCGAAGGCTATGACCAGCCTCATGATTCATTGGAAAATCAAATACTTTTGTCTGTGATACTACCCCAATTACCCAACTTGAGTTAATTAACCAATCTGAAGCAAAGTTTGCTTCCCGTACTTGTAATAGAGTTTATAAACCAGACTAGTCTGGTTGAGCACGACACATAATACCATCTACATATCGCTCAGGGCACTAAGGTAGTGGTGAGATCCAGCACAGCAGTCTGCATGTCAGCGATGAGCAAGGCGATACCCTAGGCAACTTGTGACAGAGCCAGTCATAGTCGTCTTAAGGGGTTTTTTGCTAGACAGGAACACTGGCTGTTCGAACCTGCAACTGGTGAATGAATGGCAGACGTCTAACCATGCTATAGTATAAAGGCAAGACAGAGCAACATAGTTAATAGAAGTTGTAGCTTTCTTAGTCTGCTCTTTCAGATCACAGACCATCAACAGTGTGATACATTCTATTTGGCGCTTCTTGTCTGTTTTGTGACAATGCTTGATTGTTCCGGCGTTTGCTCTACTTCTTTCTACAGTACAACCTCAATTATCCTTACTACTCCGGAGACTGGTTAGAAGTCCGGATAATCAAGTGTCAAAATAATCAAAAGTTGATAAATATTAACTATTTTCCTGCACTGTGCAAGATCACGCTCTGTTTCCACACTTACTGTACATTTGACAAAAGAGTCATCAACAGCTGCCTATTTATTACATTAGTACGTACGTTCTCTGTTATGTATTCGCTCATTTGTGTAAGGCTGTACCTACAGCATATTAGTACGTACGAAGTGAAATATATTATAGTCCCTTTATCCAGAAACGCAAAAAGTCGGGAGACACAGAATTTGCCCGGATAATCGAGATTGTACTGTATATATCTAAAATAAACCACACCCCTTAACGCAGCGGATATCCAACCACCACTCCAAAAATCCTGGGCAGAACATTGGATTTGTGGCGATCAGATCACGATCCAGTTGCCAGTGTGGACAGGCCTTAAGTAATAAACCGCACTACAAGAACTAACTAATTACTTTTTGCTATTTAAATTAATTACTCAACAACAATCAATATCCAACAAATTCTCATGTAAATGTCACATATCAATTGTCACCTTTCTTGACAAGACTTTGGTGTCAACCGAAACTGCGGGTCTAGAGGGCAAGATATGCTGCCATAATCTCGAACGAACTGCTGGCAATACTTCAAAACCTTAGCACAAAGTGGCAATTACTCATCCATCAGTATGAGTGAACGAGAAAAAAAGTGGAATTTTGTCGTGGCGACACTCACCAGATCTGTCATTTCGTCTGAGCTTATTCCGTGTTCAAGTGCTACAAGTAGTTGCCGTTTGGCAGCTCTGATTACACAATACAGTTCACCGCTGTTTCAGAAAGGAACTACAAGCATGTCATGCCCACCTTGTCCCTTCCGCCATGTTCGTCTCGGAGCGCGCGCTAGCACATCATTTACTACTACTGTACGTAGAACGGAACGGTCGAAGTGTTTTTAATAACTTAATAAACACGCGGTTATTTTTATTGACTAGCATAAACAAAAAACTAATAAAATAAAGTGTCGTTTCTCTATAACGTCGTTAGTTAGCCTCGCATTAGCCAATTGGCGCCTCTAGGCGCGCACTTACAAGTTCTAGCAGAGTACTAGCGCGCGTTAACAGTTTGTGCTAGATATTTAGTAAAATTTTAGTTGGATTGTTAGTTTCGCGTAGCCAGACCTTGTCCCGCTGTCATTCTTCATTGTGTGTGTGTGTGTGTGTGTGTGTGTGTGTGTGTGTGTGTGTGCGTGCGCGCGGTGTGTGTGTGCGTGCGTGCGCGCGCGTGTACACTTCAACCAAGCCATGGTATGTAGCACAGCTTCATGTTGACATCACACCGCAAGTGCACACTGTACAAAAACAACACAATAGAAGTCTTCATGTACAACTATCACACAATGCTTAATTTAATCCTCAATTTCAATGTGACACTATACATAAATTGATAAATCTCCATCACTACAGTATTCTGCTAAAGACCTCCTGCACTTCCAAACTCAATGTTAAAAAGAATCTCATCGATTTTGATTCTTGCCAGAGCCCTCTGTTGAGGTGTAAACCTCTCAAGAGTGGCACTGACCAATCTACCATACAGCGCGGCCTCTGATTCATTGTTAGGTCGCTTTCTTTGTTCATGAAAATTTTGCACTTTTGCCATAATCACACCATCATCACATTCTGGACTGACACGCCTCTTCTTTACTTTGAGATACAAATCGGAAGGGTCGAAAGAAGAATCTGTAGTAGTCGCAGTAGTACACGCAATGTTGTTCTCGGATGAGGTCGAATGATCACCTTTGTGTTCCTCCGAATACGTACCATTGTCACTATGTGCTGCATCTTCAGCTTTAAACTGACCACAACTGTATGAACAAGATGTATTTTACAATTGCAGAACTATATATCTACACGTTAAATGGCTTATGTGTGTTGAATCAGATGCACTTACCTCGACTCTTCTACACTTGATTCGTCACGACCAGGTGCCATAGACTGTGTACTGAAACTAGTCTGGCTATAGTCAAGATACCTTCTCCTGCAAACAATCATAACTAGATACTCGATTCTCTTTCTGAAACACTTAGTGACATTCAAGAACAAAATTAATATCAATCTGAGTAATATGGTAAAGATGCAGAGCAAGTGTGTGTGTGTGTGCGTGTGTGTGTACTTCTACCCTGCTTTCTTTTCTCCTCCCATCATGTGCAGAAAGCAGTTTGGAATACCGAGGCTACACGTCACAAGTAGCTCGTTAATACCAACAAACTCTGCGCATGCGGCGTACACTACTCTGTACGCGACGTTGCAACGTTTACGGCTTGAAATATGGTAAGCAAGCAAACGTTCGCGTAATTTCAAAAGTACAAGGCACACAGTACAGCCTACAGACTAAAAACATCGCTCGAAAAGACATGAGCCACAAAATGGTGGAGCACAAGATCTCCGGAGCTTCAAACTAGACAGACGAGGCGTGCACTCGGTCTCTAGACGAAGCCACTTACGCTCTGTGACGGACGGAGTCATTTAGGAACGACAGTTGATCGTACAAATACCAAGATGTCGCTTTCACTTCCTCCCCGTCTCTGCTTTTCTCACGTCTATTCCTGAGTTTCTTCAATTCTTTCACATATCTGTCTCGTAAGCTTTTCCAGCGTTTTCTACAGCAGTCGAGTGATAAACACTCCACCTCGGCTGCAATCTCGCGCCAAGCGTACTCCTTGGCTATCTGGTCTCTGCGCATGTCGGTGGATACTTTCCAGATGCATGAGAAGTTGCGCACGGCTGCGATTAGACGTTCGTCGACGGTAAGCGTACGGTCCATGGTTGCGGCAAAACGTACAAAGAGATAACCACGTGGTTTTATCTAGAGGAGATGATTGGCTGAAGGGCAGGCGCAGGCATCCGTTGAGTAGTGCGATGCGACACGCGATAACGCGCGTTGCGTTGACCTCGAAGTTCGAACAAAAAGATGCGCGAAATGGCAGTAGTTAGCGCAAGCGCTTTCACACAGCTAATATGATTAGTAAGTCACGTGGGCACATGAGTGTAACTAGCCTCGACAGTTTTCATCCGTCATATCCAGTAAGAATTCGCGTGAATTATCTTGACGAATCCATTGCTTTAGGTTTTGAAGAGGAAAACAATTAGTTTGCTTTCTCGGCAGGGACGTCACGTGTACAGGAACGTACGTAGTATACATCTGCATGCCCACATCGCCATGTTGTTGCTGTGTTTTTAGTACGTTTAGATATACAACACCAATTAGCTAGAAACATCGGCGGCATGCTCTTTGTGTATTACCTCGCGTGCCAAAGTCACGTGCAACCACTAACGCCACTTATGTGGTTGTAATAGTACAGTACTCTTTGTGGCGTTAGAATGGCGTTACGAGTGGCGTTAGTGCACTAACGCCAAACTAATCATGATTAGGTCCGGTGTGAACACACTCTATGTAATGTGACCATGTAGATACTATCTTCGTATCATTCTGAATCAATGAGACATGTTAATAACTGTCTAGACATATAAAATGTATGGCTAGCAGTTGCAATGAGACTGGACAATCAACTGACGAAACCTCTAGACCGTCGATCGCTACTACGTATACCTAGACTATAACACTAGTGTTCTAGAATACTAATTATTCAAGACTGTCAGTAGAACTATTCCCGTCATTCTGACCTTGATCTTGAGTAACTAAGGGATCTGTCTCCTCCCTTTGCTGTACACTTCCTGCATTGCAGCCCTGACGCACTCGAGATCTAGACGACCGTGCAACAATGATAATTATCATGACAGTACATGTAATGCCGACTAAACAGATGGCAATTCCAGCAAAAATCCAGATGAATGACTGGCGTACATACGTCTTGATAACGAATATAAGATTTTGATGGGCTATGCCGGCCATTTCTACGATTGCCACTGCAGAATCAGTCCAGGGAACCGGTAGATCACACCAAGCATTACCATCCTCTTCATTAATATTAAGTGGAACACAGCTTTTTCCTTCTGTTGCATTCAAGTTGTACTGCAATGAGTTAATAGAATAGACAATACGAGTCACATTGACACTGTCCACGCCGTCTGTTTCAAAGCAGAAATGGTAGAGATCAGACTCAATGCTGGCGAAGCTCATTTTGCACACATCAGATTCCGATCGACAAGCAGCAGGTCCACATACTTCATTATGGACCAGTTGAAATGGTGACCTGATGTTATCAAAATCAGAAATTGTGCCTTCTCCTTTGATCACCAATAACCGCGTCTGGCCATCCGCACAGAATGTTAGATTGACGACAGAGCCAATATTGAGAAAAAATTCTCTAGGAAAAACTATCCCTGGAGATATATAGAAATATTTTGCTCTTAGATCGACATGTCTGTAGACATCCAGTGGTGGTGGTTTAGAATAGACGTGGAGGGAAATGCGATGAAACATTTCTACTTGACTTGTTACACTAATATTGACTTTATCGTAAAGAATTCCACTAATTGAAATTGCTCTGGTAGTGAAGATCTGGTTCGTCGTTAGTGTTTTTCGACTCTTGCTCTTGACTACGCACCAAGGCACTAGACCCAAAGAGAATAAACCTAGGCCAACAATTACCGCAATCGATATCAATATCACAGGACGACGCCATCTGAGCCATGGAGTCCCGGATAGTCTTTGAGAAGTCCCGCTGCCGTGTGTCTGTTGCTCGTCGGTTTTAGTATTGTTCCCCATCGATCGCGACTGCCGCTTTGGTGCGGAGACCCGAAATGCAGCTGTAAACAAAGTCAAAAACCGTGCAAAGGTCAACGGGGGAAATCCCTTTGGTAAGGCTAGACCAGATTGCGTAATAACAACCGACAGTGGCGTAAGATGTTCACGAGAGGGAGTGATGTCATCATGAGTAAGCAAATACCTCGCTTGCCATGCAGACAGATTTGCTGGCACAGGAAATTTCAATTCGTAACTACACATACTGAGCGAGGGGCTTCAGCTCCCCCCCCACGCCGATGAGGGATATCGGTTTGAAGCAACCACGTGTTTGCCAACAATCTACCGTCCGAAAGTGAGATGGTATCTGCGCACGTTCAGAGGCGTGGTCGTTTTAAGTTTGAGTTTACAATAAACGTCAAAGCTCAATCATTCTAACTAACCATGTTAATTAATTAAAATGAAGGCCGTCATGCATATATGTACGTTTGTTTAGACTGCTCCACTGACTTGTGCTGACCGATTACTTGTGAGTGATAATTGTACGGGAACCGGACACGAGAGTGTATAGTCACGAGACTACTCTAGACAGTAAGTAGGCGTTCAACGCCTAGCTAGATGACAATGTCAGCGACTCGAGAATCAATTGTTTGCATCATAACTTTCGAATAATTTAATTTTTGTATCAATCCACATAAAATTACATATCGCAAGGTTCAGCTTAGATCAACATGACATATGGCTCTTTATTTCTACCAATCACAGCAAAGAAAAAAGCCAATTTGACCTTCGCTTCCATCTTGCTTGTGTAACACAAAATTTGTAAACATCAACCTTTGCAAGGTCTCGTCCATTTGGGAAATCATTCATCCTAATGAGTTGGCTTGTTAATTAGAAAGTTTCTATTTAAGATAGGACAAAGTAATTTTGAGTATTCTTGCAGGTGCAGTAAAACATACGACCACAGTTTCGCAAGCCACGCCTCTTTCCTTCTCGTAAATGGGGCGTGGCTAGCGAGACTAAGACGACCGTGGCAGGCTCATTGTCATTAGTAGTTGTCACTGACCAAAGTTAAATGGACATATATAGGTCCTTTTAATATAGCATGCACTGACTAATTATAAGCGTCATACTCACACTAGTAACGAGCAAGAAAGCGCGTCGTCCCCTCCAAAGACGACAACAGCCTAGCTCACTCGTTCCGCGTGATACCCTGGTATATATACAGAAAAAGGAAACAGAATACTCTAAAAGTGTCAGTCTTTCTTGGTTTTGATTTCCCACGGTAATACTACGCGACAATCAGTAGTTCTTACCTTGTACTCTTTAATTAATACACCAATTAAGGGTTTTTTAGTAATTACCATGTTTACGAATTATAATGATTTTCCTACCAGTTTAAATAAATTTATAGTACATTTTAGCAAACTAACTTAACATAGACTCAACATTCGTAGCAGCTATCTAGATAGAGTAAGACAGCCTCAAAATATGGATCTTCTAGTTGAAACTACTTTTATCTGTAATTTAATGATAATTAAAGAAACACGCTAATCTATTAAACTCGTCATCAGTCCTAAAAGTATGGATACGATATCAGATTTCTGACTCTAAGAAAAGAAGCGATCATCATTCTTGATCGATGCTGAACGTGCACATGTCTACGCCATGCATTGTACTCTAGGAGCACAAACAAGATAAATAAAGGCTTTGATGCAAACCGACGTTACTAAGAGTTTTAGAGAGTTGCAGAAGCCAATAATAGGGGGTGTCTACACGGGTGGGCGTGTCTATTTGAGTGGACGTGTCTTGTAGCATCGTGAAGCCTATCCCCCCTTTTTAGAAGTCACGCTACGCCCCTGAATCGTCTATTGTCAGAAAAAGCGAGTTTGTCCAGAAAGCAAGACCAGAAGCACAACTTGTTGTTTCTCTTCTTACTTTATCGTGTTTTGATTTACCATTTACCAAGGTGATGGGTAACAGGCCCGGCAGAATGGCTACGGCGCTACGGCCATGGCCGTAGCACTTTTTCGAGTCCCAGTTGAGTTTTTCTTGCTCTCAATGCAGAGTCAGAGAATGGGTTGCTGTCAGCGCTCGGACTTCGTCAGTCTGCTGTAACGTCTGGGATGGACCTATTGTATGGTGCACGTGTAGACAGCCTCTTCGTCACGAGGCACGACAATGTCACGTGAGCTATCTTTTAGCGCGCGCTAGACCGTAAAGGAAAGCGAAAACGCAAATAGAAAACCGGATCACAAAACAGAAACCAGGAAACGAGAATGGGCCATGGTATGTTTAAATTTAAGATTTAGTCAGTATTTTCAGTTTAGTAAAGTTATAGTTAGCTGGACACATAATTTACATTTGCTCTTAGTTGCCTTACTAGTGAAGTGTTTGCATGTATAAGTATTTTATCAAATGTGTGTGTGTGTGTGTGTGTGTGTGTGTGTGTGTGTGCATGAGAATGAGAAAGCGCGCTCTGAGAATCCCGCTGCATGCCAAGTTTACGGTAGCTAGAAGTCCAAGAACCTGCCTGAACAGTAAAAGTATGAGCAGTCGGGATCTTGCAAAATAAGTGCAAACTAGTTGCCCGGATAACGTTGCAAATGGCACATCGAAGAACGAGGGAAGGAAGTGACGAAGAAGAAGGAAGTCCTCTAATCATGATCATGACAAAGAAGAAAAATCATTTGCATCGACGGAAGAGAATGTGTTTCTGGTCATTTAGTGTAGTGCATGGCGCATTTGAATATTCTTAGTTTCTGGTTTGTTCTGCAACCAGACAATTGGAAGCAATGGTGAGCAGGATTGAAGGCAACGGCCAAAAACACTTTCCACCGCATACGAACTACTAATTAAATAAGATCCTCAAAAACTGCTTTCCTTTTTACGTTTCAGTTTGACTACTCGTTCATTCTTTTCCTAGCTGCTCGACATCAAAGACTTGGACTACGTGCCTTGTCGTTGGATTAATCGGGATGGCCAAAGATGGATACGAACGATCACAGAAATCCAAGAACTTTAAAAAAAGAAGTAAACCAAGAAGCAAACTGAGCAAACTGCTGAGCAATCAATACGACTCGTGGAAGCGGATGATGCGGCCAAGAAATTTCGTAAACGTGTTAGGGACGTCTGTCTGGACATCTTGGAAGAAGTTTTAATCTACCCTGCTATTCCAGGCAACGTGTTTGGCTTGTTAGCGGTTAGATGTACAAGTATGAGTAAGGGACTGACTATGTGGACACCATACTTCTCATCTACGGTACCGCATTAGATCTTGTTGACAAGCAAATTCGTCGCATCATCCTTCTTTACAAACATGGAAGGCATTGTGTGACGCATATCCATCTGCCCGAACACTTGGCAAACGCATTCTTTGCTGTGACAACGGCTTTGTGCCTTGGTCTAATGTTTCTCGCCGTTGTGCATTTCTTCATGATAGGCATCATTGGATTTCATTGATTAATGACAACATAGATGAACAAGAGTACATGACATGTACACAGCAGAAAGTCGATTTCTTATTGCGGTGGTCCTATCTCACACTAATCAGCATCATTACGTATGTTCTTTCGAACAAAGTTTGAATCGTCAAAATGTTTCTCAAGATAAGACGAGTAAAGAACCCCGATTATTGCAATGAACGAATAGAAGCAATGGCCAAACAAGGATGCTGGAAAAAGACAAAGGCTCCGTACGTAGACGTCAAGGCTGTAATCTTTGGAGCAGTTTGGATTTTCATAATAGCCGATGTTGCAATCTCAAGGGACATCGATAATCGTTTCTCTTCTACTCTTTATGATACAAAATCAACAAATGCCTCTTCTACTGGTCTTGACACAGCAGTGCACGGTATAGGTAACGACGTAGCGCGAATTGCTGTGTCTGCATACTCTTCTGGCTTCTCCTTTTTTGCACATCGTTCTAGGACAAAATATTCCGCTGCATGACGAAGAAAGTAAACTGTAATTGCATTTCTTAGCTGTAATTGATAGCAGTTTCAATAAAGTATGTACTATTTTATGTATATCACCTGGTTATACAAACCAGTTGCCCGGATAACGTTTGCAATGGAAAATGAAACCACGAGGGAAGAACGTGGCGAAGAGGAAGTAATACGTTGGGAGGAATTGACGCCAGAGCAAAAGAAGTTCGTACTTCTCGTCTGGCTGCGTGCGTATATCCTTGCCCTTGCTTTCTGGACACGCTGGCTTCTTCTGAAGCCTGAGGATTGGAAGCAATGGTGGGAAGGGTTGAAAGCAGCAGCCAAAGAGCTAAAGACAAGACTTTCTGATAGATACGAACTAGTCATGAAGATCGCAAAGCTGTTGTTCTTTTTGTTTCAGTTTATCTACCCGCTAGTTCTTTTCCTGCTCGACATCGAGGACTTGAGCTACAACATCACGTGTCTTGTCGTCGGCTTCATCGGGATAGTCAAAGATGGATGGGAAACGCTAACAGAAATTGACGAACGCCGAAAACAGAACAAAACTAAAAAGCAAATTGAAGAGCAAGAGTCGACTACTGGGGCAACTACAAATCAACGAAAAGTAGAAATCAATGTGTCGACGGCGGATGAAGCTGAAAAAGAGTTTCGTAAGCGCTTCAAGGACGTCTGTCTGGACCTCTTCGAAGAAGTTCTAATCTACCCTGCTATTATATGCGACGTGTTCGGCTTTGTCAACGGTGAGGTGTACAAATTTAAAAGAGGAACTGACTATGTGGATACCATACTGCTCATCTACGGTATCGCATTAGACCTAATTGACAAACAAATCCGCCGTATTATTCTTCTCTACAGAACATGGAAAGCTCTATGTGACGCATATCCATCTACCCAAACGCGTGGCAGCTGCGTTCTTTGCTGTGGCAATGGCTTCGTGCCTTGGTTTATTGTCCAGTTTGCTTTCCTAGCCGTCGTGCATTTTTTCATGATAGCTGTCGTTGGCTTTCGTTGCTTCTATGACAACAGAGAAGAACACGATTACACAACGACACCTGAAAGTCGATTTCTCATTGCAGCGGCCCTCTGTCTCCCACTAGTCAGCATCATTATGTATGTTCTCATGAATAAAGTCTGGATGGTTGAAATGTTCATCGAAATAAAACGGCAAAAGAACAAAAGTTATAAAAACCGTCGATTAGAATTTATAGCCAAAAAAGGATGTTGGAAAAAAACCAAGGCTCCATTTGCAGACATCAAGGCTGTAATTTTTGGAGCAGCTTGGATTTCCATGATAGCATATGCCGCATACGCCAGCGAACTCAGTAATCGTTTCAATTATGTTACTTTAGTTTTGAGTATTTTTGATTCAGACACCGAGTCAACGAATTTGAATGCCACATCTAGTGCAAACTCTACCGAGAAGATTTCAACAAGCGCAACTCCACCTGAGAACACTAGAAATTCAACAAATCCAACTTCTAAAAACATTGACAACATAGTGGTAGCTAACGACGTGGCGCGAATTGCTGTGGCAGCCGCACTAATCTGTGCCAATCCTCAAACAGTTTTCTATTCAATATACGTGAGTCTGATTCTTGCAGTAATAGCTGCTATCCTCACTCCTCTGGTTTTGATCTGCATTTTTGCTCCGTTCCTACTCATAATCTACTGCTTTTACATTTGTTTTATCTGTTTGAAAACAAAAGACTGTCACAACAAGTTTTATTCGTTTATCAAACAGTTCATCGAAGCTCTCTGGATCTCTCTCATCACGTGACCAATCTACTGATGGGCACACAGACTCAAACTTTGGAATATTTTCATATCGAAACGATGGCAATCTAGTAGTTCAGGAGCACGATTATATATATGCATGCATTATGCTTACTAATCAGCTAGCACGTGGCATTGCTTATGTTTTCATTTAAGTCAATTTTCTAGTCATATTTTCAAGTATATTAGCTATTGCAGACTTGAAAATAGCGACAAGACGTAAAGTTCCTAACAATATCTTTGAAACATGCACATCACAATATTTCCAGCGTTGTACTTGTCAGTATATAATCAACATAATCTGTGTCGACATTTATTGATCATCAAACTTCGTAGATATTACAAGACAAAAAGCTTTATGTACTCCCATAGTCCAAACAGTACTAATATGCTTAACCTTCAAGTGTAGCCTTCCACTGTAGACTTTCATGGTCATACGCGGCAGAGCCGGCCGGTACTTTGGATTAGTACGGCAGGCCAATTGCAAGGATGCTGTACACATTGTATACGTCTATAGTATACTGGTTACTGTACGTATACATATAGCTACTACAGTGTACGTCCCGCAAACGAATGATAAAAGAAAGTAGTTGGTGTGGACTGTTGGTTTGGGACGGCCAGATCACGTTCTTAATTAAAACCGTGAAGCCACATGGTTGAACAGTTGAAGACTAGACTCCTGCAACTACACACACACACACACACACACACACACACACACACACACACACACACACACACACACACACACACACACACACACACACACACGCACACACACACACACACACACACACACACACACACACACACACAACAATTTGAGCTTTATCTAGACAGTATCCTCAGTTTTGAACGCCTATATAAAGCGACAACTCTGCAGTCTAGAGCATTATGGCCAGAGCGTAGCGTAACCTCTAGAAATGGGAGGCTAAACTTTACGAAGCTGCAAGAGACCCTACTTTTATTTACCACGCCCACTTTTATGTACACGCCCACTTTATGTACACGTCTACTTTTATTGGCTTCTAATTGACTGATACGGTAGAATCAGTGGCAGATCCAGAGTAAAAAAGGGTGGTGTATATACCATATACAGCTTTGGTCTTCACGCGTATTTACAGTCCACAAATTATTATGACCACGCCTACAAATGATGGAGCTAGAGCCCGGTCTAGCCCATATGCCACGCTATACATCCCTGAATTGATGCATTTGAAATTGCTGTGCGACGTACATATACTAAATTTCAGAGACGGAGCAAGAAAAACCTTTGGGTAGTGTCCCAACTTTCGCAAGATTTAAGGAAATTAATTAATTAAATTGCCAAGCACATCCGTAAAAATGTCACGTGGACTTTGGAGAGCTGCAGCATACTAAGAGCTGAGGAACCGCGGGGCTTATAATTGCTTTAAGGTTAGTCAGATGGCTCTGTGTTAGGCTGTTCGTTGGGCACTGGCGACAGCATTGAGAGTGGATTAGTGACGAATTTCAGTTTGCTCTTTGGCGGTTGCGAGATGTCCGGTGCACCATGAGACAGTCCCTGGACATAATAAAACTAGACCTACTAGTTAATTAAGCGTGTTGGCGTTTGTCTCAAAGCGGAAACGTCAACCACTGGCGTAGGAAGCGGGGGACTGGGGGAGCTTCATCCCCCCTCGCTCAGAGTAGGAATTAATTTTCTGTGCCAGCGACTTTGCAAATCTGTTTACGGTCTGACAAGCGGGGTAGTTTTTGTTTACTCATGATGACATTCAATGTACTGTACAGCACCCTCGCTCGTGAACATCTTCCTACGCCACTGTCAACAGTGTTCAGTGATGGTGGTGGTGATGCCAACTTTGCACTAATTTATAACTAATAGAGATCGGATAATACATACGCAGACAAAGACTATAGCTAACGTACTGTGTGTTACGAGCTGGACGACACCGTAATGAGTGCACCAAACACGACGACTTCTATTATCACCCACACTCAAACTCTCCCCTTCACCGACTGACTACTATCCAACCCCAAATAACTAGTTCACTCAAACCAAACGCCGGTTCAGTCAAATACCGGAAAAACGCAAATTATGTATGGCCATGTATGGCTACACAACTCAGGCTTGACCAATTATGGCAACGCAACTTAATTAATTAATAATTAACTATACTTATGCCTTCCCATAATTAACTATATATATGCCTTCCCATACAAATGTGTAGGTAAGAACGTTACACTGTGTTGTATACGTTTCAAGTAAAATACTATAATTTAATATAAAGTCGTGATGTCATAACATTCCCGTTTCTGTTGATTGTCGTTAGGGTTAGATATTGAGACAAAGTTTCTCACAGAAATCCTGCCCTAGCAATATTCTACAATCATGTTGAAGACATCCAGTAGTGGTGCATTGGTGTACATTTGCATGCATGTCATGACGATGCGATAATATATATTTTGTTTTGTAAAATTGATATTAATTAGTAATTATACTTTAGACTAATGTAATGTACACCTTACTCCTAGAAACCGTATAAGGCAACTTTACAATTAAACGTTTGTTACATCACACTCTAATTTATTGTAGTTTACTTAGTTACAACTAAAACGGTATTTAATTGAAATTGAATTTATCAATCGATGTCAATACATCCGGGGTAATGTAACAATCTCTCTAGCTAGAAGAACGATCACGTGCGGTTTCATGGCTGGCAAAATCCTGTCTCTGTTGAAGCAACCACGAGGCTACCTCAAGCTCTTCGAAACAGTAAGGCATTTGCACACACTCCGTAGAGCCCTCCCATTAGGCGTGACCTAGCCCATCATTTCTTGGTTCTTACAGATCGCGGCCATTTTGACTCTCGCTCTTACGTGTTCCTTCAGCAGCCAGTTGCTCGTGTACCATGTAGACAACCCAAACGAGCGATTCATCGCATCTCTTCGCTTTCCGTTCGCCAGCCCCGTCGGTTCGTTCAACGACACGGAAATTCCGGTCTATTTAAACAAGTTCACTATCTCTATCGACGGGAGCATACGAACCGGAGGCATTGCAATGGCTCTCGTCACCGCACTGGCTCTGACGGTGGGCATCGTTTTCTTCTGTATCTACTGTAGCGCACAGGAAGACTCACAAAAGATCGCAATTTGGGTGAGGGTTGCGTGCATGTGTCACGTGCCTGCATGTCTAGCTATACCGTGCGTTGCATTGCAGGATGTTTTTACTAATTGCGTCGTGGGTTTTGCCGTGGCTATTGTGATGATTGGTTGGTCGGTTCAGTTTGGAAGGATGACGGATCAGGTCGAGAACTGGGTGGATGTCGTTTTCTACAACGCGACGAACTTGTGCAAGCCCAATTCGGGAGAGGAAGTTCCGTGCGCCACAGAATATCCTAATTACGCTCCTCTCATCGTTGGATTGGTATGTCTGCAACTATATCTTGTCGTCACACGCTTTCTACCGTAGAATCTAGAAGCGTAGGAAACGAGAGCACGGGGGCACGGTGACAGTGGCACGGGGGGCACGGTGACAGTGGCACGGGGGCACGGTAACAGTGGCACGGGGGCACGGTGACAGTGGCACGGGGGCACGGTGACAGTGGCACGGGGGGAACGGTGACAGTGGCACGGTGACAGTGGAACGAGGTCACGGGAGGGATTGGAAGAACGGGAATAAGGGCACAAACATTCAGCTCCTACTCTAGTTAGCTAACTTTTCAACAACCTGAGTAAACAAGCTAATCTTACTACATCAGAGAAAACGAGAACCTCTAAGTTGTAACTGCATGAGGTATAGCTGGTCCCCTAGAATAAGTTTACTGACTGGAGGTGCAGGGACACGCTTGGGCATGCGCACTTGAGCTGATCTCAAGTGAGGTAGCGTGAATGTTCAAGTGTCCTGGCAAGAAAATCAGTTTCTATCGCCAGTAAGCCCTTCAAATGCAGTTTGTGTGTTGCGCATGCGCAAAGGTCACTAAAGTCCATTCAAACAGTAGGTGCAGTGTGGGAATTGTGGTTGTGGACTTTGGCAGCTGAGCTGTAGTGGAGAAAATAGGAAATTGAATTAGCGTAACTACTTCAATGACGTCTGCTAAACACAATGGAATTCTAGAATGGCTGCAGAAATGCTACTGACAAAAGTAGGTGCAGGTGTCTCCTAGAGCTCTGAATTGAGTTCACTTGTGACTCTGGAGAACTAATTGGCTGTCTGATGTATTCTAAGGAATGCAATTAAGTTTATTACATCTACTCGTTAGTTAGAATAGGATGGGCCATGTCAGACTGGGGTGGAGTCTACCTAGGTAATAATATTCCGGAAGCTGCTCGTTCCAACGTATTTGAGCATTCATTCTGCCTGTTAGAATGCCCCAGTGTCTCCACCTCCTCACGTGCGTTCGGGAGGTATCAATTTCATGTTTGTAAGTGCCCAGGATACCAAGATCTGCTAATTTTCCCACACTGCACCTATTGTTAGAATGGACTTTATACGATACTACTGCAAAACTGGCTATTTAGGAGTCGATTGACGGGCACGGCAGCAATGTAAGCTTTAAACAAATTTTTGGTGCTCACTGTGAACTGAATGCGCTTGGTTACTCTGAGAGAGAAAGACGTGACTACGGCAGATGCCACATACGTGAACGTGACGTGTGCGTTCTGGTCACGTGCAGAACATAAGGACTCCGATCTGGTTCGAAGTACGAGAGTGCTTGTCGAATTTTGACGAAACTGCAGTGTAGCAACCTGAGTTTGAGGTTTTAGAAGAAACATCACAAGAACTATCTAAGCACAATACTTGCTACTTCAGCTATCAATTCTAGCTAGTCTTGCGTGTTACTGCACTATACGTCTTAGTTTGGAAATCTTCTCAGAGATACAACAAGGCTTTTCTGGCGAGGATACACGGTTATGATGTCTGAAGAACTAACCCAGATCATTTCAGTCCTGCAGGAACGGATTCGTGTGACACAGCATCAACATAAGGAGGAGATGGAGCAACAGCGAGAGTTGCACATGCACCAGCTGGATCTTCTCAGGAAGTCAGCTTAAGGCCAACCATTCCGCTTTACATTGGTCCAACCTGAAATTCCAGTCCTTTGACTCAACGTCAGAGCTGTGGAAGGACTACAGGTCAAGGTTCCAAACATTTACGGAAGCTAATTCCATTCCTGAAGACAAACTAGTTCTTGTCTTCTTAACCAATCAAACGAGTGACTTAGATATACAAGATCATCGACAATTTTGCGTCACAACTGCCGAAACCTACGACAGCAAATAAACTTTCTTTGCAGTCTATCCATGACTTCATGTCACAACACTATGATCTCAAGCGCTTCATAGTCAGAGAACGGTTCCGATTCTGGAGCAAAATTAAGCGTAAGCCAGGTGAAACGCCTCACGAACTCGCTGCAAGAGTACGACAGATGGCTACCACGTGTGATTTCACACCATTATGGATCCCCTGGACGAAGCCATGCGCACTTGTTTTCTGTGTGCCAGTAACAACGAGGCTGTGCTCAAAGCTGCATTCAAAACCAAAGAAGATGAACTTACGTTTCAGAACGTTGTCCAGATCGCGACAGAAGTGGAGGAAGCAGCCAAAACAGCTAAGGCCCAAATCTACGCTAAACCGGAGGAAATCAACAAGATCACCAAACCGCGAAATTCTCCACAGAAACCGCAACAGAAGCTCCAGTCTTCCCCACCAACTGACCACAAACCATGTGGAAGCTGCGGGAAAAGGGTCATCCCAGAGGCAAATGCCGTTTCCAGGAAGCAGAATGACATTACTGCAAGAAGAAGGGCCACATTGAAGCCGCCTACCACAGCAAACAAGCTAGGAAGGTCAGGTGTATTACCACAGTCTCTACCATAAATGAGAACGATACACCACAAATACATACCCCGATCACTCAACAGGGGAAACGGCACCTGTTTTTGATCAACACGGGCGCCAGAACCAATTTCTTCTCACTGGCAAGATGGAAATCAATCGGCAAGCACCACTCCAGCCGACCACTGCAGAATATCGTTCAGCATCGGGTCTCACTCCATACCTATTCTCGGTACTGCATGCGTGGACTCATTGCTACAGACCGGAGACGAGACAGTTCACAAGCAACTGGTGTTTACAGTTACGAAACTAAACCTAAATCTTATCGCATTAGACACAGTTTTGGAAAGCGGCATCCAACTCGACCGCCTTCTTCGCAAGTCCACAAGTAACGCACCGGTACATGTGATCTCAAC
The DNA here is from genome assembly GCF_963422355.1 of Corticium candelabrum. Taxonomy (NCBI): domain Eukaryota; kingdom Metazoa; phylum Porifera; class Homoscleromorpha; order Homosclerophorida; family Plakinidae; genus Corticium; species Corticium candelabrum. Next base: position 4,143,932 of record NC_085093.1, on the reverse strand, counting down.
TCACAAGTCTCTCCAAGCAGCCTGTGAACAACTCACACGGGAGTTTCCTGACTTATGGAAGGATGAACTAGGATTTTGAAGAACTTTCAGTTGGAGATAAAGTTCAAACCGGACGTCACACCGGTCTTTCACAAAGCTCGTACTGTGCCATTTGCAATTCAGGACGACCTATCTCGAGCATACGACAAAGGCATTGATCGGGGCCTTTCAACGATTCAACGATTCAACGATTACGGAACTCCAGTCGTTCCAGTCCGAAAGCCACTTTCACGTAGTCACCCAAATGGAAGTATACGGGTATGTGGAGATTATGCAGTAACGGTGAACTCACAGTTGGAGACACATCGCCAACCCTTACCACTTCCGGAAGATCTTATGCACAAGCTAGGAGGCGGCTACTATTTTTCAAACATTGACCTAGCGGATGCGTATAACCAGATTGAACTTGCACTAGAAAGTCAGAAGCGACTCGCAATCAGTACACACAAGGGAGTACTCTTAGAAACTCGCCTTCCGTACGGTATCAGATCAGCGCCAGGATACTTATAAGAGATCATGGAACAACTAACCAGCGATCTCCCCGGAGGAGCTGTCTACCTCGACGATATAATCGTGAGCGGCAAAGACGCCGAAGATCATCTGCGCAGTCTTCGAGAATTACTGAAGAGACTGGACAGCAACGGCCTCCAATGTCGATTTAACAAATTCGCCTTCGCCCAGCCGCAAGTCACATATCTAGGCAGGCCCGGATCCAGATGGGGGTTCAGGGGGTTGCAACCCCCTCTTCCAATAGGCGTGGTTCAATAATTTCATATTTCATTAGAAAGGGGAAAATTAGTAATGCTATAAATAACTGCTACCAGGCCAACCCCCTCTTTCAAAAATTCCTGGATCCGGGTCTGCTAACATACACCCTGTCACGGGACGGATTAGCCAAGGGACCAAAGGTGGACGCGGTAATGAAAATAGAACCGCCAAAAGACGTTCCGACTCTTAGATCATTTCTAGGATCAATTCAGTTTATGGCAAGTTCCCACCAGATCTAGCAATGGTCATGGAACCATTGACAACTACCCAGTTGCTAGAGGAAGATTTCTCACACTTTGGCTACCCGCACGTCATAGTTTCGGACAACGCTACCACCTTTTCCTCACAGGAGTTCAAAACCTGGTGCCATGAAAGAGTAATGGTGCATCTGACGGGAGCACCTTATCATCCAGCCACCAACAGTGCCGCTGAGAGACTTGTCCAAACATTCAAGCGTTTCTTGAAAAAGTCCAAGAAATCTCCTAAGGAACCTCTTCAGGAATTTATTATGCAATACAGACGTTCGCCATTAGCTAATCGATATTCGCCCAGCGAATTACTCAACAATCGGCAGATACGAACCAAGATTGATACACTATTGCCGTCCCCGGCACATGAAGCTCAAGAACGCCAAGCTCGAGAAGCCACGAAGTCAAAGGCCAAAGAGTTTCAACGCACGGTACAACGTCCATAGGCACTACCAAGTAGGAACACCATGTTATGCACTCTACTGTTGGCCAAGACGCACCAGTGACCCTAGATGAGTTCCAGCAACCGTAATCAAAGTACAGGGTTCCCGGAGCATGAATGTAAGGGTACATCCGCGTGAACCTATCTGGCGGCGTCACTTAGAACAACTCCGACCACAATATGGAGTAAACGAAGATAATGATCCAGGCATGGATCTACGTGACTACCTACGTTCTCCCTCACAAACATCGCCGCAGTCAAGTACAGATGTCGAACAGACGAAGACATCAGATCAGCCGGTTCACCAGAACTTACCACCGCACTATGGTCCTGACAACCCGCGACGATCTACCAAGATTAGGAAAGGAAAAGCAATTTGAGATTGCTGACGTTTACCTCTGTCCGTCTTCTGGAGACTTCAGAGCTGGTGGGGAGGTGTAATATATGACTGAGAAAATCAGAGTAATTGCGGTTGACGACATCATCGTGAACTCTGGATGACTCACCTAAGGTTTCATGTCATGTAGATTAACTCACGTCCTACTGTGGTTAGGTATAGAACATTCTAGAACTTAATTTGACGCTATATAAGTCCGAGTCTCACCTTGATCAGTCTCACCTTGATCTAACAGTGTACGTGTAAGCACAATACTTGCTACTTCAGCTATCAATTCTAGTCTTGCGTGTTACTGCAATATACGTCTTAGTTTGGAAATCTTCTCAGAGATACAACAAACTACATCTAAAAAGCCTAGAATTTAGCTACCAGAGTCACGGTCTAGCGCAGCCTCATACTGCAACGTCTTGATCATTCCAATTCAGGCCATAGAGAGACTTCCGCCAGCTTTGCCTTCAGTGCAAATTAGAGCGTCTAAGTCCTCGCGGTTACTGAGTGTTTGAAAAATGCACCCTTTTCAAAGGGATGCTGTGCGCATGTCCGAGCGTGAACCTGCACCTTTAATTAATATTGATACTTTATTTCCGCAAATTGTGCCCCATGCTCAAATAATGGCCCCCATCGTGACTCTATAACGAAATAATGATACCCCGTGCTCGACTAGTGCTCCACTGTACGCATACGTGTCTCTACCGATGTGTGCGTCTGAGATGAAATGCACACCCATGATAGAACCTCTGACTGACGATGAAGATTCAAAGTATGCAACAGACGACTCAAGTGAAAGCGAAAGTAGCCAGGATACATACCAGTATAGCTTGTTGAGACTTTAGAACAATGCGACAGTCTCTGTGCTTGCAAATAATGTCCCAGAACTTTAGCTAATTAGACAATGAATGTCTTAGCATGTGGTGTGCATGTACTCCAGCCGAGGGTTTAGCATTGTATAGTGCTTCTCTCTATTCATTGTCTAAAGTTCTTTAGAGACAAGTGTAAAGTGTATGTAAGGCAGCTTAGGATCAAGAGGTACGAACGCTCATGAATTTGACACCATTGAAAATCACCTCACGTGGTGGTTACGCCTACCGTATTTACACAGCTATCCGTCTAACCGCAATCATTTAAGACCACAGCTAACTAGGCACAGGTTGTCGTAATGAGGTGACAGCAGAGCCAAACTAAACACTAATGTGGGAAAACATATACGTGCAAAAGTAGATTATGCGTCTCTGTTCGCTCTGGATACCGCAACAAAAATGAATAGAGATGCACTAGCGTGCTTACAGGTCAGTCGCTTCGTCCGACAAACAGACGCTGTCATGGACAATGCATGTTCCCCTTAGCAAATTCCCACGGAGAGCCAAATTTCTGTTGAATGCGACACTAGTAATTTTTGCAACAACACCTCGGCCGCTCAGCCACGCACACCGAAAATTCAAGCTGGCAGACTGCAGAACCACTATGCAGAAACACTGTGGAACAAGCAAATTGTTACAAGTCAGGTACGGCTACATCTTCGCTCTCTAGACGCCTGCTTGTTGGTGGGCAAATATACACGTGCAAATGTAGATTCTATATGCGTTGTTTCTATGTGTTAAACACGTAAAGCAAAGGAATAAACACCATGTACAGGACTGACGGACGCCCGATGTAGCACAGCTGCCAAACGAGAGGTGGAGCCTTATGATGACATCACATTCTTCTATTCGTCGGTATGACACCACTTCTCGTCTATTGGTCGGTAATGACATCACTTCTCGTCTATTGCTCGTAATAGCTTCATTTGCATCTGCGCTACTCGAGTATAAATACTGTCGGTCGCACGTCGGCCCACGACAATACCCTTAGCCCGGATATCCGGGCCTCGGGTAATAATACCCCAATGGGGCACTATTCGCAGAAATACGGTAGTTTTCTGTTCGCGTGGCTGTGTTACATGTATGACTACTAGGACTTTCGGCCCGTAGTTTGTTCAGTACAGCGTCCTCGTACATGCACAAACTTGTGCTTCCCGAATCCTACGCGTACGTATACGTCTAAGCAATTGTCTTCTGTTTAGGTGTTTGGATACTTGGCTGCTGTGGCGTGGCTTGTGAACGTGTGGTTTGTCTACAAGAACACGTATCTCCACAAGTACGAGATACTAGGAAGCTCTGGCAGAGGAGGCAGAGAAGTTGCAGGTGGAAGAACAGTAACTACCGACACAGGCGCATTCCGGATGACAGGAGCGATGACAGGGCGGGGAAGCCAACAGCGGTATGGCATTGACACAGTTTGAATTCAACCACATTCCGCGTTAATCAATCTGAACTATTTCGTTTCAAACTTCTCGTTTTGCAAATGTCAGTGTTATTGCGAATAAATCAAATGAAACGGTCTGTCCATGCAGTTTGCATAACCTGTGAGCTCGACAGCAGACTGCTTATTCCGTAATTAACGCAAGCAATATACCTTATGGATTATTGGGCATGTGCTAGGATTATAGTAATGCCGCTGTAAACCAGCGACTCCGTGACTCGCCACGCCTTCTGCGCATGCGTTCATTGGTAAGGATGCCGCCAATTATCTAAGTGTTGCAATGACGCACGAATGGTATTGACACCAGTATACTCCAGTGTGGCTATGTCAACAGCTGTAGACTAGCTACTCGCTCTAATGAGTGACAGTAAACGTTTAGTGAGAAAACAAATGCAGTCTAACTGGTGTAAAATTAATGAGAAATTAACAGAACAACTGACTAGCAGCTGAGGGTCTAACACTTCAGTCCTTCTTCATTAAAACAGTATAGCCTTAATTTTGGCTCACCATTCTAAAATCAATAGAAAGTATTAATTAATTAATATATTTTTTCTAAGCTAGAAATTGCAAATGCATTAGAATTTTGCGTTACCTCGCATCTCTAGGTATCCATGCAATACAAATTGGTAGATGCATACAAAACCTTGCGTATAATAATAATCACTAAGAAAAACTTTCCATCGCAGCAACAATTTAGAGCAAACGACACGTACATACATACCATCGGTGCTGTAACAGTAAAGTCTAGGAAACATTCATGAGTTTGATAGTCCACTGATACATCGATGGCAGTTCGCTGACTGTCAGAATAGGCCACATAATGCTCATTCCCGCCTTGCCTGGTGTGCCTGTTGCACAGAAATTGTACAAACGTCATTGCTAATGCTCAAACTGTTAAAGATAAAGTCATCATAAACTGTTCCTTACCAGTCCACTTCAATGATCCTTCATAACCAAGAATGGAGACTGCTGTGGATTGGCTGGGAATCGGGCTGGTGAGATTTAGTGAATTGCCTGTGGGCCAGTCGGTGATGATTGCATAGACAGTCTCTGTGTTTAAAAGTAGAAATCATATACCAGGTAAACAATTTCACTTGGATGTGAATTGACTACAACAATAAGAAAACATAAAATGTGCAATAAATTGCAGTGTGTGTGCGTGCGTGCGTGCGTGCGTGCGTGCGTGTGTGTGTGTGTGTGTGTGTGTGTGTGTGTGTGTGTGTGTGTGTGTGTGTGTGTGTGTGTGTGTGTGTTCATATCTCAGGAGATACAGAACCCTTGGGTGAGTATACAGAGAAAGAAAGAATGAGAAAAAGAAAAAAAGTTATTCAACTCTACTGTATTTCTTTAATTAAGTCATTACAATATTTATGCAAAAGTGCAATATAAATATCTATGCATAGTAACTAGTGGACTACTATAGCAACACGTACTGCTCTGGAGTTTGCTGGCAGTGTAGCGAATTGTGATCGAATCTCTGCGTCCACTCACGTGGCCTTCTTCTGAATCTGGATGCCAGTAGAGGTCAGTTCGACCAAAGCACTGATGTTTATAAGCATCATCAGTACTCTGAACCCACGTGAATGACTTACACCAGGAATTATTCTCACAACTAGAACATGCACAAGACCATCTCATTAAGCAAGTTAACTTTTTACATGCACATGAAGTATAACGCAACAATATTAAAAGCACCTTTTTAAACACTCATTAGCAGTTTCAAATGTACCCAAATATTTGATATTTGATGTATTGCTGTCAGGAGTCACCTGGCCATCTACGTTGTTGGTATTATTGAATACAACCATATGACTCAAATTGACAGGCACTTGTTCCTGTAGCAAATCAGAAGAACCTACTACAATTAGCAATTTCTAAAAAAAAGTTGTCTTACATCTGGTACTTTCCACTTGGTGGTATTGTAAATGCCTTCACCATTGACATCTAACCAAGCTCCTATCTGCAGCAAACGTTCTGCCATGATGTTTGGTATTTTACCATCATAACTGATGCCGACATTCAGACACAAATTGCCTGTATGACAAAGACTCATTATGATATCGTCATTTCTGGTGTGTGCTTTTCAAACAAACCTCCATAAGCAACCGTCTTTGTGAGAAGATCAATCAAATATGAAGCAGTATAGTATTTATCTGGTGGAGTATTCCGATTGTACCCTGATGCATATCAGCAGCAAACATTACACATTTACAAAATTATGTATTTTTGACTATAACTACCATAACTGTGGATATCAATGCCACTGTCTTCTTCCCACTTGTGATCAGCAACTGTGTGTGAACTGTATTCCTCAGTGTAAAAGCCGCCATGTTTTCCTCGGCTGCCCGATCCCCAACGATCATTCACTACAATCTTCTCTTTAACAGGCTAGAATTAAACAACAAGATTTCAATACAAATGTGGTGTACAGGCAATGTAATGATCAAGTATGAATTTACTGATTCATTGTAGAGCCAAGCAAGAAAGTAAGTTGAATTCCAAAAGGAGGGCGGTTTTTCCTTATTTATTATAACAATGCTACAGTATAATGGCTTACGTATAATAGTTCAATTTATCAAAAATACCAATCTCCATCTGTCCACAATATGTCAGGTTCATAGTTGTGAATTAGTTCCATCAACTGTGGTGTCATAACCTATATGATCCCAAACAGACTAAGTTTATCAATTAATTCATTAAAAGCACAAAGTTATTGCCAATGCTTATAAAATGACATTAATACGGCAAATATAAAGAGTGATCAAAATTTACCTCTGTGACATAGAGCTCTGGTTGTGAGCCAACATAAAGAGGATGGTACCTACAAAAGTAAATTTAATATAAATATACACAGAAACAAATCCACAAATAGCCTGCATGGTACTAAATAATTTCTCAATACAAGACAATATGCATTCATCATGTCGTAAAACTAAATATTTAATTACTAAATCAGAGTGTCATTCATAACTGTAGCATATATATCACACAATGCAATGTATAAAAGTTTTAGTTAATTAACAGCTAGTGTATACAGATATGCAACTAAACAGTTACGTACACACACCAATCATAAAGGCTAAAGTACACTCCAGCGTGAAGTCCCTTTGCTCTCAAGGCAGTAGTCAACTCTCCGATAATATCTCGGTGAGGACCAGTGTCTACTGTGTTCCTGTTATAGAACAACCAGCAATTAGAGAATGCATTACAAGCGACTCAATTGATATCGTGTTTCTAACCAGCCCCAACTTGTCTTACTTGGCCAAAGTGTGTACCCATCATGATGTCTACAAAATCCAAACTTGAAGCAAACTTGATAATGACGATTTACTGTTGCCTGTATGCTTACTTAGAGAGAGGTACAAAATACTTGAGACCAGCTTTGTAAAAGATATCTGCCCATTCGTCGGCATCAAATAGTTCTCCTACAGACAGTGAAATATATCAAGACGTAATTGATAAAGAAATATGGTTGTGTTTGAATCAACCTGTAAGCATCGGTAAAAAATCCTCGTACTTGAAATTCTCTCCATACGTTTCTATGCAGAAAGACATGCATAAAAAAACGACTTGCATGTAGCAAGCAATGCTTTAACTATCGCAAATAAATTGTTATAACATTTATACATTATAACATTTATTTCAACTCTAGGTATTTCAACACACAGACAACCAACAAGAAGCAAGCAAAAACAAACAAATTGTTGCAGTAGATTAGAAATTGTTTTAGTAGTTTAGAGTGCACACATTTAAATTGCACTACTGGGGTAAGTCGATTATTGCAATTATCTTTTCAGAATGGAAAATATGGTTGGTCATTGGTCATTGACCGACCACCTGGTGTTCATGACTGACCACAATTTTGCTTCGGTCAGACATGCTACATAACTGATCAAGGTGTAATAGCTAATCATGAGCATGTTGGCGTTAAAAAAACTTATTCAATCTGTTTTGTCCTAAATAGCACCATTCATGTATTCAACATCTGTCTAATATCTAACAGGTGTCTTAGTCTGTCAGTCTATCACAGTATTGTAATTTTGCATTAACAATAATTAATGAACAGTTCAAGTAGGCCGAGAAGGAGTCTACTAGCAGTCTCTGATCTTTTGCCCTAGTCATCATGATCAATATCAATGCAACAAAACAACAGCAAACAAGCACAATTTTATGTGTATATTTTGATAGCAAATAAATACAGTAGTGAATATGATGCAACAAATACAGAAATTGAACTAAACTTGACGTCGATAATTACAAGAAATTTGTGAAATCAAATAAGAATGAATGCCAAAAATGTAAATGTCAGGTCAACCTCTTTTGGTAGAGCACGATGTGTCCAACCAAATATTTTGCCTTATATTCCACTCTGTTGTCATTATTGTTTTGTTGTAATAATTAGTATTTGATATTAAACGTAGTTATAAAATTTGCCTACATAAACTTAATTAATTAATTAAAAGCTAAACATTTACATGCATTCATATTAGTAGTAGTAATCGATTAATTACTGTAATGCCATTGCTGAGTCGGACTGCCTTTACTATTGAGCGCGTGCCAATACCATTCTTCGTACGTTCCCACAGGAGCCCAGGCTGGCACAGAATAGATCCCGTATGATATCATCAGACCAAATTTCACTTCATCAAACCATTCTCTAGTCACATATTAATTAATTAAAGAACAGCACAAAACCGTAGATAGAAAACACAGCAAACCAAGACATAAAAGTAGCTCACGGTATAGGTCTTTTGTCCAGAGAGTCCTGATGTTTGATAGAAAGCGTAGAAGTTAATGTTTAATTTAGAAAGAAAACTCCAGGCTTGTATTTAAGTACGTACCCAGTCTGGAGTGTACTGAGAAAGAGAAAATGCGAAGGTACTCAGCAACAGAAGAGGAAGACGCAGCGCCATCGTGAGTTCCTCCCAGTGCACGTGATCTCCACAGAGCGAGAGGTCTGGACCAAATCAGGAATATGCGAAGTCTCAAGAAAATTATACAGCTCGTAAAATATTTTATGCTTGGTTACCAAAACCCAGCTGTCAACCACTTAGCCGACTGCTGACTGAAAACCGGTCAGTTTAATTTCTAGTGCTTACTTCAACATCCGGGTAGTGCTAGTGTCACGTGTTTTCTACTCCGAGGTCATGTCCCGACGGCATAGAAATGTGCTGCCTGACAACTTGCCGCAGCTGCAGAACCTCATTAAACGAGACCCACAATCATATGAAGAAGAGGCAAGAGTTTAATTTCTAGTATCTAGTAGACGGTTGGCATAATATGGTAGCACGTCTGTCTAGTTCTTGCAGCAGTATCGTCATTATCAGGCGCAGCTTCAAATATTTCAGTTGAAGCCTTCGGACAACTACAAATCTCTGGCTGAAGTTGTCACTTTCATCTGTCAGGTAGAGCTGTCTAGTCGATTAATTAGAAATTAATTATAAATATGTGCACGTGGTTACCTATTTAATTGCTACATATACACATGTACGTATATATAATTATAAAAATATATCAATAAATATACATATTTATCAAATTATAAAAATATATCAATAAATACATTTGCATCAAATTATATAAGTGTGGAAATAATTACATAAAATGAGGAACCGTACATGTCTGAAAAGAGCCTCAGGTGCTTATTTGTTTGGAATAAATCTAACCTCCATTACATTGAATGATCACCCACAGGTCATCTTTTGGGCAAAGGTAGTTAATTGTACGAATCATTGCTGCATTCATCCAGACCATGCCTGATAAAGTTAAGCACAACGAAGATGCAGCACTGTAGACTGGCAGTGCATGCTGACAACAGTCAGATCAAAGTACGCACTTATGCTTTTCATGCACCAGTTCACACTCTACAACTAATAATAAATTAAGAATTAATTAAGGCTGAACTCGATAGCTTTGTTATGTTATACTAGGTTGTTTGTTTTAGGGTGGTGTTTGTTCAAATAGGCTCTTAATTAACAGTGGAGTATCCAGGGTTTGAAAAGGGGTTTCCTATCATAGTTATAACTGCTATGATGCCTAGGAATGGACGACATGCTGATCAAGCATACTAATACTGTTGTCCAACAACGTAACAACATCTCAACACGTTTGGTCTCTCCACTCTTACCTTTTGATATCGAGAATGTGCTTTTTATGAGAGGGGTAAGGGTAACACCCAAGAAAAAAGGAGTTTCTGCCGGGCAATGCGGAAACATATCTGGCTACACCACTGCTTAATCAGGCATATTGATTAATGATTTTAATAAACATATTTCGCCATTTAGTCACCTCAGGACTGTTAATCGAATCGACTCTTTCGGACATTATGGTATTGATTTATGCATCTCAATGTCAGATCCCATACAGTGCAATGAAGCAGATGTCATTTATAATGCACGAGTTCTTTTATTTTGTTTGTTTAAACAAGCTGTAACAAGGAATTCAGGAGTGAAGCAACAGGGTTACAGAACAGAGTACAGATAGTAGAAAGTGTGTGTCTCGGTAAAATGATTGGTCATGCAGCCTTACCATCTTATGCAACTCGCAGTAGGTTGTGAAGGTCTGACATTAAAGGGTTGAAGTTTTAAGTCACTTATGCTGCAAATGAGCCCTGTGCTTTCCGTAGTTGTCTCCCAGTTGAACGTAGAAGCTGGAACACTTTAAAACATACTATTTTAACATACCTGTACTATTGTTACTCATAAGCAAGTAAACAATATGAAATATATGATGTCTAACATAATAATACAAACAATATTGTGTGTTTATGTTTTACGTTTTACTGCGGTACGACATCGTGTATTGTTTCTATATAATATTTTTGTATAACCGTAACCTTCATAGTTTTTCTTAATTGTTAGGTAACACAGTGTTATCCTCAACACTTGGCTGACTTTCCACAAGAGATTATAAATCTATTAAAGCGACATGGCAGACTACTTGACCCTGAGTTGCGAATGGTCAGTGGGAGAGACTTGTTCTTACTTGTATTCTTGCCATTTTTCTTCTTTGCTGTTTTCTGCTTGTAGACACTGTGTCGAGGGCTAATCATGATCAGGAACAAGGGACTTGTGCGTCCCATAAGGTTTCTGATATCCTTTGATAAATTGGCTGCTCAAGCTGACTTGACAACTAAATGTCTCATAGACTATTTGAGTTGTTTTTTGAGCTGTTTCGTTGTCAAGACAAACTGCTTCGTAAAGTGAGTATAGTGTAGCATATGATCAGTGACATTATATTGATACTTATACAATGAGAGGAATTATAAGTGCATTATACTTTCATGGGGGAAGAAAAATAGGTACACATTAAATTTCTATTGCAAAATACGAATTTTGAAGTTCAAATTGATTGATTGATTGTTGCATCAACTTATTGTCTTATCTAACTATAGATTTTAATGAGCAGATAAGGCATTGGGGTGTCGATAACGTGCCATTTGGTGCTTTTATCACATTGTAAGCATGTAAAGAAGGGTAAAAATTGAACTTAAGCTTATTGTTTCTTTACATTTGCTCTTGGTAAACAGGCCAACATTGACGTAAGTAGGATTCAAGAATTTTTATGTATTAAAAATGTTTGCGTATTAACATTATTGTTGATGTAGACCAAAATGCTTATTGTGTATCTATTGAATCAAGTAGGGTTGTCAACAGATTATTACAAAATGAAGGATAGTATTGTCAAACGTGTTGATATATGTTGATATATATATATATATATATATATATATATATATATATATATATATATATATATATATGCTGCGACTCTATGTCTCATCAGTAACCATACATGCATTCATAGATCGTTTGACATAATCATAATGCCATCAAACATATTCAATTTTACTACCCTAAACTAGCAGTATCTTGTGATTCTTTAGGCACTTGTGGCACACAAAAGGGCACCTTCTTGTATATGTACTATGGATGTGTTTTGTATGAAGTCAAATTGAATGACTGTCTTTACAGACATTATATCTGCACATTGTTAGTGACGTCAAGAATATCAATGCAGGTCATAAAGACAATCAACTAAATACTGTGAGTCAAGCTGATCACGCTGATTCATTGCAAGAAAGTCACTTCCTATATTTATTGTTTCTTATTTGTGATGTCGAGCAGCAGTTGCAAAACTTCATGTACACAATGCTGAGAGATAGCAGTTCTGTTGCTGCTAAGATGTCTCTGGTGAGTTGATCAACTGTGTCACAAGTTTACTTATAACTGGTTGGTGTTGTTAGGATGTGCTAACCGACCTGTACAAGAAAAACGTTTGGTAATAATGTTTTCGTTGACAGTTTGCCTGTTTGTCTGTTTGCTTGTTTTGTGGTCAATTGTATAAAGTTTAATAGTAATTTGTGTTGTGTAGGCACGATGCTAGGACTGTGAATGTGCTTTCCACTGCTTGCTTATCTTCTGTGACCAAAGTAGTGTATGTTTGATTGTCTAGATTGTTACGTCCATCTAAACAGTGCAATATGACAGGTGATGGTAGGAGCTATGAAGTTTTTTCTTGGTGCTGATGAGGAAGAAGAAGAAAGTAGCGATAGTGACGAGGTGATGTTACATTGTGGTATTTGAGTATGTGTATGGCTACTCATTGATTGTGTGACAATCATGTGTTTATCCATTGTTTGCACACTCCAGGGTTTGAAAAAATGTGTTTGAATCTGGTCGCCAGTTTGGCCACGTAGAGAAAATGTTAGTCGCCAAACTTTCACTAGTTTCTAGGTCAAAGATTCCAGAAGTAAACTAGACATTAATATAACTGTTGAGATCCTTTCCCAGATTATTATGTTTGACATTAAATTAAGACCTAACTAGGAATTTGCAGTAACATTGGATGAACATTGTAGATAGCAAGTAAACACATCAATCTACAGTATTATGCTTGGGATTCTTTCTATGTAATACTATGAGTATTCATATTTTATCCTAACTTTTAACTAATTGTATAGCTACAACCAAATGAAAATGTGGTTTGTCATCATATCGACATCCTGGCAATCCATCCAATAATACATGAGCATTCTTTGGTTGAGTAGATAAGAGCGTTTCTTCTCTTATGACTCAGTGCCACTATTGTTGTTGAGAACAGTACATCCGGCTACTGCATGTAACCCCACCTGTCTTATGGCTAGCTGTGCTAATCTCTGGAACACAAGTGATAAACTTTTGTTGTTGTAGCACGTGACATCATTCAACATCTAGATTTCAGAACTGGACATGCAGAAACTTTTGTCTGAATGGACTTTCCTACTAGCACTAGGAGACGTACGAGCTCTTGGACGTACCTGGTAGTTCTTCTGATAGAAAGGCACTCAGGCAGCTTGCTGTGAAAAAAGCTGTTTGTTTTGCCACTTCCGACGCCCGCCGTTTGCAAAGATCTACGTAATAGTTTTCATTTGTCTCAATTCAAGATGGTCAGATTCTTCGTTCCCTTGAACAGTGTAGAAAAGGATCTAAATAAGCAGTTGCCGTCACTTTCAACTACGATTGACTGCAGATTTTGTGTTTCATTCAGGAGAAGCTGCTGCACAATGGCGCCTCATCTATGATAGAGCTGTTGACTTGGATTTGCTTGTGTAGCGTACGAAGAATTAGAGTGACCGTGATTGTTTGAAAAATTAAACGCGCCTGCAAGTCTTTCGTTGGGTTTGTCTGGAGCTGATGGCAGGGACCAATGAGATTGGTACAGGCAGTAAAGTCCATAAAAATGATGGTCAACCAGACAATAGCAACAACTCATAATAGATTGCTAGGTGATACGTTGTTACACAATATGTACGAAGGTGCTAAGTAGACGGCCTACTTCGCTTTCATGTGCCACTAAATGGTAGACTTAGAAAGTGGCAACATATTGTAACGCAAAACATATCTGCTGAGCAGATGGTTCGCATCCAAGAGCCACTGCCACAAAAGACTAAAAACTACCAAATATTTTTAGTTGCCAAATTGGCGACCACACCGGTCGTTTAGTCGCCAACACCTAGAAATGGTTGCCATATGGCGACTGGCGACCGGATTTTTGAACTCTGACACTCATACATTTTCTGACACTTTTCTATTGTTTGGCTTCTTTGAATCTGTTTATCTGTCTGTCTGTTTTTGTGTGTCTGTCTGTCTGTATGTCTGTCTGTCTGTCTGTATGTGTGTATGTGTGTACGTATGTATGTATATCTGCCAGACTGTCTGTCTGTCTGTCTGCCTGTCTGTCAATTTCATTTATTGAAACACAAATTCTACGTTACATTTCTAACACTAAATGCAAACAAGCTACTGAGTTCAGCTTAGTTTACTGCAAAGCCACTGTTTGGTAGTTTTTATGTTCTGTCTGTCTGTTTGTCTGTCTGTCTGTGCATGGCTGGATTTTATCTCCACTTCTGCTAAGCACGCTTTAAAAACAAACGAATTTTCTTTAGCGTCTTACCTGAGGTTGGGAGTGGCTCTACCTTTCACCAATTGGATTAAAAAGTGTGATTGTGGTCATGATTGTATGAATACGGATACCATCATTTAACCTGTAAATATAGGGGTGGACCTGTGTGGTCTCACAATTCAGTTCTAAATGGATGGAGTGAGTGCCTGTCTGACCTTCACCTTTCCCATCAAACAGAACCAAGACATCAATACATCAATACTGAAGACCGTCCAGACATTACAATGTTTGATCCAAATACTGGACATAATTTGGATTTTGATGTGTCCCTGACTAATCCATGGAGTCAGGACATTATTGGGAAGGCTTGCAAGGAAATGGTCATGCTGCCGCGACAAGAGAAGAAAAGAAAATGAAAAAATATTTAGAAGAGCTTGTTCCAGGAGGATATGTATCAAGGTGTGTTCCTCTTGTGATAGAACATTTTGGGAGGTGGGGCACAAAGGCAGAGAATTTTTTGCAGCATTTGTCACAACAGTCAGCAAATCCAGAAGCCCATTTTAATGCTTTCATGTTCATGTCGTATAGGAGAAAAAGATTTTCTACAATTCTGCAAAGATGCAATGCCAAAGTTATCCTTAGAAAACTTTCAAAACTGTCGCCTAATCATGGTGATTTAGATAGATTATTTGATTTTGACATTTTGAAGTCAAGTCCATTAGTTAATGACTTTGTTGTTTGCAAGGACTGATGTGTATTTAAAAAATCCTAGTATATGTACAAGTAGAATCTGTATGAGAATAAATTATCTGTCTGTCTGTCTGTCTGTCTGTCTGTTTGTCGTTTGATCTGTTTATCTGTCTGCCTGTCTGTTTGTTTGTTTCACTTTATGTGTTTCAGTTTTTAATGTGTGGGAGTGTGCAATGTTATGTGCATGTACATGTTGCTGGTGTTAAAGTCCAGATCTTTAGTTTGTGCTAGAGCTGGCAGCAATGTTATTAAGTGTAGCATAATGCCATTTATTGTATGCAATTGTATGGAAGACGATAGCAAACTGTTTACCTGTTCATCCATCTAACCACCCATGTGCTATGTACGGATCATATGTCTCTGTGTTACCTTTCTGATGGTGTACGTATCTTTTCTTGTGTACTATGGGTCTGATCTCTTTTTTTCAGGATAAGCCAACAGCCAAAGAGCTCGTGTTCAAAGACAGAGTAAACAAGAAAACACGCAAAAGAAAGAGAAAGCTTGATAAGGCCATGACTGTCCTGAAGGTATCACATTATGCATCTTTACATAGTGCGTTTATTCAGTGTTTCTATTGTTCATCAGAGGCACAAAAAGAAGAGAAAACGTTCTGATACATCCAGTTTCTCCGCTTTACATTTGCTGTATGATCCTCAAGGTACAAAGGAGTTGAGGCTGGCATACTATCTTTTTTAACGGAATGACTTGTTGTTATAAGGTTTTTATCTTCAAGCATGAATGTGGGGGCTTCTTTTAAGGGGGTGCCTTAATTGGGTGTTTTTGGTAAACCATTACCATCAAAGATTTGCATGTGGACTACCTCTGGTTAATCTATAGTGCTGAGACAAGTGCAAACAATTGTTAGTCTCGATCTTGAATGTCTGTCACTGTTTCATGCCATTTATAGACACATGCAGATTGGTTTATTGAAGCATGTTGATCTATTTACGAACGTAGGGCCATTTTAGAAAAAACGTTACATTGTTGCTGTTTGATACTCTTATTATGGTTAGATCATGTTGTGTCATATAAGAAAAAGCATATTTAGTCCTACACCAAGCACATGCACGCACGCACACACACACACACACACACACACACACACACACACACACACACACACACACACACACACACACACACACACACACCCACACGAGCAAGTGCACGCATGTATGTGTATGCATAACTTGACAGAGAAGTAGGTTGTTATGCATTTGAGGTGTAACAGAACTACTGTGTAACTCATTTACATCTTATTGACAATCGAATACCAAGACTGTATACCTGTTCTTGGAATCGTCTTCTTTAAAGGTTTTTGTTTTGTATGTTTGCATGTTTTATATCTGACTATGAGAAGACGACAGTTTTGTACTGTTGTGTTTATTGACAACACATTCCTTGTGTAGTGCGTCACACAGCATAGGCATTTAATATGGAAATCAAGTTTTAGTAAAAAATTTGGAGAGACAAGAAAGTTTAGAATAAATGCATTGTGTATGTCACTGTGGAGTAAAATATCGAATGTCTACTTGTTAGATGAGTGTTTTCGATCTTCTTTCTGCCATAGATTTTGCTGAAAAGTTGTTTAAACATCTGGAGAAATCAAAAGAACGATTTGAAGTCAAGCTGATGATGCTAAACCTCATCAGTCGCCTCATTGGCGTTCACAAGGTAGACTACCTCTTGTCATGTGTTGTGTCTTAAATATTTTAATATCTATTTTGATGCATTAGCTTTTCCTATTTAATTTTTATCCATTTATTCAAAGATTTTTGCAGCCACATCAGAGAGGTGAACTCGAAGTTGAGATCGAATTTTTGTGTGTCTGTTTATTGAGTTTATATCATTTAGAAGTCACTAAGCTGTTGATGTACAGTGCACAGGCTTGTCATGACCTTGTGCCATCCGAGGTTGAATTTGACGCTTTCGGTGTTTTGATATGTGTGTGTGTTAGTAGTTGGGTTTGGTTTAGGTGGCAGAGCCGGCACTGATGGCTGTTGTTAACAACTTTATTACTGAGAGAAATTCAAGTGAAGTGATGGCTGTGGGGTAATACAGTTGTTGTATGTGGTAGACATGTGCTTATGTATGGGCACATGTGCGCACACTGACACACGCATGCACGCACACACACACACACACACACACACACACACACACACACACACACACACACACACACACACACACACACACACACACACACACACACACACACACACACACACACACACACACACACACAGACACACCACCGGCGTAGCATCGAGGGGATGGGGAGGCTATAGTCGCCCACATTTTGGACATGTCACTTTGTTTCAAGCAAAACTATAATTTTAAGTTACTAAACAGTGACAGTCTGCTTAATCTCAGAGTAGTATGTTGACGATCGATGACGTTAATTAATTGACTATATCTCTTTGACAATACACATCATCATTTCAGTATGATAAACCAGTGCCAAGAAGTCGTGGACACGTAAAGTGCACACGACCATTACTTATTTGAGGTGTTTACTACGCCATCCAGCAATGGTAGAGTCAAAGAAGACCGCATCAAAAAGGCATGCAGAAGCCTATCCATCAGTTACTTTTCAAGTAAGTCTAGTTAAGGTCGACAACCCGATTGACCGGAGAATGGAATCTCCTGTGGCTCCACTATATAGCTACATAATGATTTGCTTGCACTCCACGGTACTTTCTCCACATGTTGTTCTAGCTAACTCTATAGCTATAGACCTATATTGCTTGCTATATTACGAAATGCTAAAATTGGTCAATGCTGTTTGCACTGTATTGGTCTTCTAGATTCTATTGTCATCGATATGCCATTTAATTTAACGATTGCAGCGAGCCATGAAAACCATATTAGCACGGACTGTAACAGTGTTTCCACTTCTTTATATGCACACTGACGGCTGCAGTTTATTTATAACCTGAAATTGATACTAAATTACTTAGATGCCTACAAATTGCGAGCTGAAGATTTAGAAAAGTAGAAAATGGGCGTGGCTTTGCATGTGAGAAATGACCATGGTTTGCGGTCTAATTTATTCGCACCCCAAACTTGAGGACCACACTATGCCGGTGCACACACACACACACACACACACACACACACACACACACACACACACACACACACACACACACACACACACACACAAACACGATAGTAATGGAGTCTGGTTTAGTCTTAATGCAGTTCGTGAAATGTGCGGACGTTGTCCATTGATTATGAAGGAGGATCTGTTGCGGGATCTGGCTCAGTACAAGTCACATAGGAGCAAAAGTATTAATTGCCCAAGACTTGTGATTCATTAATTTTGTGATTTTTCTTATTTGTTTGTAAGATGTAGTCATGGCCGCTCGTTCACTTATTCAACTGTACAGAGACATTCATCCAGATTTGTTACACAAGAAAGATCGAGTTTGCTTTTTTGGTTAGATCATCTATATTGCCCTGTCTAATGCAAAGTGACTGTTTATAGGGTCGTCCCACTGAAGCAGCTGTAGGTAGAAAGCCTTTGCAATATGGAGAAGTGGCAGCAACATCGTTTGTACCAGGGACAGAGGTTTGAATGAAGAACTGTACATAGTAATAGGAACACTGTTATTGGTGTAGCAATGAACTTTTTGACAGAGGGCATGTAATGTGTGTGCATGTGTGTGTGTGTGTGTGTGTGTGTGTGTGTGTGTGTGTGTGTGTGTGTGTGTGTGTGTGTGTGTGTGTGTGATGTGGTGCGATAGCTCAGTTGGGTAGAGAGTCATCTTATGGAGTGTTTACATCCGGAACCTTGAAGGGTTGCAAGTTCAAGTCACAGTGATGGCGAGCTATGGCATAATTTGCTTAAGCAAGAAACTAACACACATTTGCTTCTCTCGACTCAGGAGTATAAAATGAGTACCTGGTCATTGACTGGGGTCCTAAGCGGCCATCGGCTGTGACATGACATCAGCCACTGGGGTCCTCGTGAGACTTCGGGTGCTCACACCACTGTTGGCATCACAAATCGGTGCTCCTGCGAGTGCGTGGCCCGGCTCTAGGAGTTTGCTATTACAGGCCCAGAGTTCCCTGAGTAGCACACAGGGCCCAGCTTAACAGCTAGGGGCATGACCTCTTGAGAGGCAGCTCCTGACAGTTAGGATTTTTAGGTGTGTGTGTGTGTGTGTGTGTGTGTGTGTGTGTGTGTGTGTGTGTGTGTGTGTGTGTGTGTGTGTGTGTGTGTGTGTGTGTGTGTGTGTGTGTGTGTGCATCTGTCCTCTGTTTAGAAGTTTGAGGCTATGTTGTTGACTGTAATGTTGCTCTGTTGTTGCTGCTAGCTGTTAACTAAAAAGGATATGAAACATGATGAAACAAATGAAGGTATTTGGTTTCTTTGTTTGACAAATTGTTAGATTGCTCTGTGTGTGTGTGTGTGTGTGTGTGTGTGTGTGTGTGTGTGTGTGTCTGTGTGTGTGTGCATGCATGCACAATCAAGGTTCCTGCTGTATTTTCTAGTTCATATCAGTGATGATGACGAATTGGCACAAAGCGATGAAGAGTGGCAGTCCATAAGCGACTCAGGAGATGAAATCATTCTCAACGATGACACCTCAGATGAAGCAGACAACAATGAAGAAGAGGACATTCAAACTGACAGTGAAGACACTAAAAACGAACAAGAAGACAAAGACGAAACAGAAACAGAAACCATAGTGGAACCAACACAACACGTTGCTGCAGAAGAGATCAGTCAAATGAGAGTAAGTATGTATGTGTACAGATCCAATTTATTGTTTAGTCAAAGTTTCCTTTCAGTACGTACTTGCTGTAGTGCATGGTGTAACGTCTATTGGTATTCTACGTATCACTCTACTGCGCATACTCATAATCTATGACATCACATGACTATGCTACACATGGCAGTGTATGCCAGTGCTGCCTCCATTGGTGAGTCCCACCTGGTTTCATTTGTGGACTTCAACAAACAAGAATGTGACAACTGTAGTTGTTGTTGCCAGAATGAGTTTTCCACATTGATGTAGAGCAGGCAAAATGTAGGAAACCAATGACTTGTGTTCAATACTGTAAAACCAGAAATTCATGCGACCCTAATACATTTATTAAGTATTAATACAAATACCCTAATACAAATGTATTGTGCAAATTTGCTCAAACAAGCGGCTTCAAAATTGCTATGCAGTTATCGTTTGTGTGATATCAAGACAGCTTGAATATCTACTCAAGTATACTGGTAACAGTTTTATGTTGATCAATCAACAGAGGCGGGGAGCACTGGGGCACGTGCCCCCTCAACTTTTCCAGCAGTCAAGTGACGTGCTAATACCCGTATATAAGGATGACAGACGTACAAACTAACACTAACATGACACAGTATTACTGTACTACGTAATGTTAATGTTGGTTTCCTGTCTTTCGCGGTATAGCATGCATATACATATATTATTACTTAATAATACATTTAGCCTTGTTGTGCAGAGCCACGTTGTCTTAGGCAAATGTGTGCCCCCTCAACCAAGTCTAGGTTCCTACGCCTATGAATCACCACCATAACAGCAACTTACTATAACAAGAAAGAATATGCATACAATAAACGTTTGCTGCCTGTACATCTTCATTTGTACGTGTGGGGAGAAATGTGCCTTTATCTTTTAATAAACTATGACGAGCAATTGAAATAGTCTGAGATCATAGCGTTCACAGATTTACAAGAAACAATGAGAGAAAGATGGAATGAATATGCATGCACATATCTATGCACATGATTCGCACGAGTTAAATCATTGCACGAATTTTTGGTTTTATGGTAATTAGATGAGATATAGAATGTTGCATGTTTAAATTATAGATGATATTGAAGTTTTGGGACATCACTTTTTGACACTTTATTGTCATTAATAAGCCTGTCTGGACATCATAGTGCAAAGGCAAATGTTTTCTTGTGGTTGTTGTGCCTTGTTTCTGATGTTTTTTGCTTCTTGTAGCTGTTGACACAGGAAGACTTTAAGGTTATTCGTAAGAGACAACTGGAGAAGGAAATAGAACCACGGCTGGCAAAGAAACGTAAGATGATAAACCTTGACACGGAGGACAGAACAAGGTCTAGTTGTACTGAACTGAGAGCTTGGAAAGCGTTTTGTGACAACTTTGTGGCTGTAGAGGCGAATTTGTGTCGCTGGAAAATATAGAGAGGGTACACAAGAGTGCAAAGCTGGACAAGCAAGCCAGACTTGCTAGCATTATGGTAAGATGTGCGCGTGCACACACACACACACACACACAAACACACACACACACACACACACACACACACACACACACACACACACACACACACAACACACACACAAACACACACACACACACACACACACACACACACACACACACACACACACACACACACACACACACACACGTGCGCACACAAACACACACACACACACACGTGCGCACACAAACACACACACACACACACACACACACACACACACACACACACACAACATCCAGTTCACTGCTGCTTGACATTGCATTGCTGTGTTACCATAGGCAGGAAGGGAGGGTCGCCCAAAGTACAAAGGTGGCAGGAAACGCCGAAACGAATTTGCAAGCACGTCACACAAAGACAAGCAGAAATCAAAAAACTTCATGATGATGAAAACAACTCGTAAAGTGAAGCGAAAGTCTCGACGGTCGTTCAGAGAGAAACAGGTGAGAAGTCGGCCTTACTAGTAGAAGTCCATAGTGTACGATATTCACTCTTTGTACTCTCTAAAGATTGCTCTGAGAAACTCACTCATGAAGACCAAGAGATCCAATAAACGGAAACATTGAGGTACAAATGTTATAGGTTGTAAGTAAATGATTACTATATAAACAAAAATGGAAGATATACAGACTTTTGTGAAGGCAATTCAAACTGGACACAAACAGCATTTACAAACTAGAAGCCATTAATGATGGGATTACACAACCCGCATGCCAACTGTAAAGTGCACGTGTTTTTGTTTGGGTGACCTTGACCTTGACCCTGAGTACCATTTTCGAACTCATCCAAGATTTTGGCAAGGTCTTCGTATTCTGAAAATGTTTTAGATGTTGCTGTTATCATTATTGTGATAGGACAAAGTGGTTAGCTATTTGCTATAGTATTGTAGCTTAAATTTGAAAATATGTATTGGACAGACAAACAGACAGATTCAATTGCAGAAAATGTAGTAGAGTTTTGAGAACACTATTAGCGATCAGTAGTTTGTGTTTCATTGTAATAGCTGTGATTTATGAAATATACATGTACTACCATTGACAAACAGACGGACGGACAGACAGACAAACAGACAGGCAGACAGAATGAATGGCTGTAGTTGTAATGATGGAGTGATACTTGGAAAATTGCAGAAGATAACAGGAGGTCGGGGAGATGGGGTCATAGGTGAAGAATTGGATGTGCAATAATGAATATAGTTAGTTAATTACATACAGTTGAGTAGTAGTTGACTCTTTGTGTTTGATCTAAATGGCATAGGCAGTTTAGTCATTTTCTAGAGACAAGAATTAATGTATATTGATGTTTGTAATTTGTAATTGTGCTTAAAATGTATTGAAAAAGTCAAGACACACAAACACACAGACAAACACCTGAAAACATTACAACCTCGCTCCACTGTGATATAGATTGCAACTAACAGACAGCGGGA
Source organism: Corticium candelabrum (assembly GCF_963422355.1). NCBI lineage: Eukaryota > Metazoa > Porifera > Homoscleromorpha > Homosclerophorida > Plakinidae > Corticium > Corticium candelabrum. The sequence continues at coordinate 4,120,901 of NC_085093.1, read as the reverse complement.
TTTTTTCATTGGGCCAGACTGTCCTCATAGCAATAACTATTGTTTGTGGCCTCTCCTACACTCTCGTGTGTTACTGAAAGATTCTCTTGCCATCCTTGGGTGGCATCATTCCCAGATTTATGTTCCTCTGCTGCATGCTGTGACAGAGAGGAGAATCTGGAATGACCAACGCAAGACCCATTTGTTTAATACATACGGTCAATTCAGAGTTATTCGACCCTCACCACTACCACTAGTACTGAGACTTGGTGTAAAATATTGATCACCACAAAGTAAATGTAAAGCAGCTTGGCCGGTCAAAAATGTTTCTAGAAGCTACGATTGTTGATGTAGGATTACTGGGTCGCAAAGACAAAAGACGTGTTATGAATTTAGTGTGAAACGTCAGCAGAGTAAAAAAGATTGTAAAGTTATGGCAACATTCAGTAAATGCTGTAACAGGGACAGCTGTAAACAGATGTCCATCTCACTGAAAACAGACATGGTAGAGAAGTGAAGAGTCCCTCGTGTCCACCATCCTCCCAACCCCTAAACTTGCCTAACACATTCACCCCACCTTCTGGTGTATGATAGCAGTACAGTCAGCCTATAATGAGGCCTTGTGGTTCTCTGTTTATGTATACATAGCTGTTTGACTGTAATCTGGTCTCTTTGAGTTCCTACATGATGTCATTCGATGCTATTTTCCTTGTAACTGTCTATTTTCCCTCAAAGATTACAAGAAACCAAACGATTTCTCTGCTGTTTGTCTGTTATGAATTTGATGTTGACCAACAACTACACTTATACATCTCAAAGCTAATCAATTTACTAGTATATTGAGACCAAATTGATTGACTTTTTAGCAGCTAGTGAGCCCATGGCTGGACCTGGAATACGTCTTCAATGACGAGCTGTTAGACTCACCAGTCTGTCTCTCTTTGCCCAACATAACGTTTCAATCAAGTGGGCCTGCCACACGCCTATTCAAACATACCATATACAGTACAACCCCAATTATCCAGAAATTTCGATAAATTTAATTTCGCCCCAAAAGCACGAGTCTTTCACGTGTTTCCCACGTGACATCATCACAACATGAAAACCTGTGAACCTACAGGGGTGCCCATCTGGCACTACTTTTACAGCGCCAGAGTAGCACCAAGACTGTAGTAATGCTTTGGCATGCCCATTACCAATAATTGTGTGCAGTATTGGTATGTCAGTATGTCAAAGCGAAGAACGATTGACTCCTGCCGGCCAAGCAAAAGTAGGTCTGCTGACTCTGGTCCTGATACGCAGACAGCGGGTCCTGATACGCAGACAACGGCTCCCATACATTTTACATACTTTAAACAAACAAGCAAGAACACACACACACACACACACACACACACACACACACACACACACACACACACACACACACACACACACACACTTTACCAGTATGTGTGAGAGTGTCCCTTGAGTCAAAGTAAGTGCAGAGCCAAGTACATTTTTGGCGCTGCATTCAAACTTGGGCTCCCCTGACCATAAAAACACGTTGAGTCATTGTTAACCTAATATTGCTGTACAATTAATTAAAAATATTTGTTCATTATGTCCTTGACTGAGCCTCAAGGAAGTCACCACACCATCATTTCATTTATTCGGACAATTTGGCTTCCACCGAAAAAGTCCGAATAATTGGGTTTATGTACTGTGTACTGCAAGGGAGGCCTACGTTGTGACCACGGGTTTGTGACTGCTAATTATCTTATTCTCTGCAGACAACATCGCGTAGAAAGATAATACAGTCAGCAAATGGCAAAAATAAAAATATCCATCACATTGTTGAAAATTTGCACTCGTTATCTACCAGTATCGTCACATATGAAGGAAGTCTTGCGAAATTATGCTAAACACTTAGGACTATATGGGAAAGGAACATCAGTAGCTCGTTCTGTGTCATGGAGTTAAACTCAAATTGTGAATCGTATGAGCGACATACATAATCCAGATACTGGCTTCGAGCAGTAGTGCAGACAGTTAGACCGTACAGCCTTCGGCCGTCACTTCGACTCTCACTTCTTCACTCGAAACTTGCACCTGCTCTGCAAAGGCAGGCGAGTGAGGCGTGAGGTTGAGACTGCTGTCTGTAGTCGTCGTGGCCAACAGTTCAGCGGCTGCTATGACACCTTCGACTATCACCTCTCCATGTACTGCAGGCATGACTATCGTTACCGGCTGTGACGTCTGCACGATGGCCTGACTTTGTTCAGGTTGAGGTTTAGATTCCTGAGTTTGTGATTGTGACTGTGATTGTGATAATGTCGTCTCTAGAAGTTGAGGCGTGTCCGCCCGTTGGCGGCGACGCTCATGCATCTTCAAATGCCTGTGCAGCTCATCGGAACGAGTGAAGCGTTTCTGACAGTCAACTAGTGGACACTGGTACGGCTTTTCACCAGTGTGGGTACGTTTATGGGACGCTAAGTGGTCTGAACGAGAAAATGCACGATTGCATTGGTCACACACGTGAGGCTTGAAGCCACTGGAATAAACATAAAACTGTTACTTGTGTAAAATTATAGTAACGAGTCAAACATAGGAGAACTAAACAGACTACAGCTGCTTACCACATAAACTGTAGAAAGTCTTATGTCCTTCTTACTGTGTACGTTAGGTTAGTCTTATCTTAGTCTTTATCTACTCTATCTACTCGTATAGACAAGTTTGATGTTATTGAGATTGAGATGAGACCATTGACATAATCTGTAAGATCTAATGTCTTTGGCCACTGTCTTCACTGGTGTGTCAGTGTGTGTGTGTGTGTGTGTGTGTGTGTGTGTGCGTGCGCGTGCGTGTGTCAGTGTGTGTGTGTGTGTGTGTGTGTGTGTGTGTGTGCGCACGTGTCAGTGTGTGTGTGTGTGTGTGTGTGTGCGTGCGCGCGTGTGCGTCAGTGTGTGGTGTGTGTGTGTGTGTGTGTCAGTGTGTGTGTGTGTGTGTGCGTGCGTGCGCGCACGAGAGAGAGAGAGAGAGAGAGAGAGAGAGAGAGAGAGAGAGCACGTGTACAAGCACTCATATTTACCCACCAATATCTAGCAATCTTTACACCCTCAAACAATCCCTTGATCACACCTCAACCTCCTTTCAAACAATTCCCCATACACTCACTCTAACAGATCACCCTCCTCACACCACATCACAATAAGTCCCAGTATTCTCTCCCAATTTCCACATTGTAGTCTTTCCTTCCTACAGTGACAACACCCTAACCACAAGATAGGAAACCAAAACAACAACTTTCCTCTCCCCCTCTCCTACAAGCATGAATCACCAAAGTATTTCAATTAATTTTAACAATTGATTTGAATTGATCCACACCCTTTACCTTCCCCCTACACACACACACACATTCACATTTTAGTGTCTATCTCTGCATTCTATTTTGGTAAACGCACCAACCTAAATACTGTGGTAGACAATATTCCCACAGCACAATATATCATATCTATATCTATATCTATATCCTGTTTCAATACACTGTCTATACATTTTTACACCACTGTACATCACCCTAAACCTTCTAATAACATCATCCACAGCAAAATCAACCAATCGATCCAACCGACATCACTAAGAGCGAAAACTCACGCTTGCGTCATTAGCAACACAACCACACTGAGACAATACAGAGACAATACAAAAGCATGCGCGTGGGCGTGGTGTCACCCCATCCCGACAACACAACACGCCCTCCAATAACAACAACCTTCCTGGACGGATAGATCACGAAAGCGACCACCAATAGCTCATCACCCGATTCAAACCACTCTCGCATCTCTCAAACCTCCACAAGACGAATGTAGCAATACAACCAACCAGACACACCCATACAGCCGGGCCACGCCCCCTTTCTCATTACATCTACAGTACACACTCAACGAGCAGACAGACAGGCTGAGCTCACTTGTGCTTCCTCTTGTGTCTCGTCAGCTCGTCGCTGCGCGTGAAGCGGCGCCCGCAGTCGGGAAAGTCGCACACGAACGGGCGCTCGCCCGTGTGCGTGCGGTAGTGCGAGGCAACGTGCGACGACTTGCTGTACAACTTGCCGCAGTCGGGATACGAACACATATACTGTCGCACACCCTGTTTGATATACGCCGACCCGCCGCTCTTCCCGCCATCCTTCTCCCCGTCACTACTCGGGTCGGGGTTCCCTCGATGAGACTCGCTCGCGTTCATCTTTCGCGCTCCGTTGATACTCACAGGCACACTCAACGCGCTCGTTCCCGCCAACTGTCCAAGAATCGATGCAGCCTCGAGGTCTCGTTCGACCATGCCAATTCCGACAACTAGAGCTTTGTTGGGCTGGCACACGAGAGGAGAGCTCATGCCTAGGACAAAGACGGGGCTGAGCTAGCGAGTAGGGGTGGTGCTGGCTGCCTGCCACTCAATATGCTTGGTCTAACCGTTACCTCATCAAGTAGAACGCATGCTTCCTGGCGCGATGCGTAACCTCAGAGTAGGCGTGGGTCTCTTCGTCGTCTCGCTTGCGCGCGCTGCGATCACTGATTACTTCACGTCCGTCGGTGTCGTCTGATTCTGATTGGACGGTGAGTAGACGAAACGGAAATGTGGTGGTAGCCCGCGCGACAATGACCAGAGTTGATCACGTGATGACCGAGTAGAGATGGAATTGAATTTAATGATATATACGGGACTTTGATATTTATTTTTGGTAGGTATAGAGTCTATTAATTTTACGTGTAGATGTCATGGATATTCTACAGTTGTTTAGTCATAGTTGACAGTTGTTCATTGCTGATAATAAATAATAACAATACTAATACTAATTTAATCTAGCTAGATGTACTATCTAAACAAAATTAGCCTCACCCCAGACGCAGTGTGGATGGAAGCGCATCCGGGTCTGCAATCTACACTGCGTCTGAGGCGAAGTTAAAAACAAAATAGTTTTTTCTAAGATTCTCTAGTTAGTTAGTACTATCTTATTGCATATTTAGTAGATGTTGCTAGCACAAACACTGTAAAGTTTTAGTGCGAAGGGTTTCATTGCACATCTCTATCAGTACTGACGTAGTCACTACACGTTGTATAGCTATAGAGTAATTAAAAAGTAATAATAATTAATGACGATATAATAAAAATAAGAACACACAATATATTATTTTGCAAAGCGCACAGAAAATAGTCATAATTGTTTATTTGCAATATACGGGACCTTGCAATTTGATATACGGGATTTTGAAAGTTTTAATACGGGAACACTCCAATACGGGCTTCTACTAGCTGCTATTAGTTAATAATTTTGCTAAACTTTGTATCAATAGTTTACGTAGCTAAATGGCTAGAGCTTACTTCCAGCCAATTGTTTTGCCTAAATCTGAAGAAGAGCTGCCGAAATCGGTTCCTACGTTGGTCAACTTCTTCGTCTACAATTCAACTTTCGGTCCTAAAGAAGGCCAGGTGAGGTGCACGCCAATCAGCGAACGAGCAAAGTAAAATGGCGGTGTTTTGTACTCTGCTGGCACAGGAACACGAGAAAGTGTTGTTCTACATGCCCGATAAGGAGACGTTAGACAACAAGATCAGAAACATCGGATTGTGTGAAGCAATGGTGCAATTCACAAGGTCAGATACACTCAATTGAGTTCGCATTTGAATAATTGATTTAGACATGGCATTAAAAATAATTTAATAATTTGTCACTACAAGCATTTCAATTAATTAACTATGATAATTTATTTAAAATAAAAAATGATTGTGAATTAAACAATTATGCTACAAAAAAATTTTAAGTATAAAAATATTTAAAATAATTTTCAATAATAATGACACAATACAATTATTTCTAAACTAATTTTAAATAGTTGCCATTTTATATATTATTTATTGACACAGTAGTATAAATATGTGTTTTGAATAATTTAAATAATTTGGCACTACAAGCATTTCAATTAATTAACTATGATAATTTATTTAAAATAAAAAATGATTGTGAATTAAACAATTATGCTACAAAAAAATTTTAAGTATAAAAATATTTAAAATAATTTTCAATAATAATGACACAATACAATTATTTCTAAACTAATTTTAAATAGTTGCCATTTTATATATTATTTATTGACACAGTAGTATAAATATGTGTTTTGAATAATTTAAATAATTTGGCACTACAAGCATTTCAATTAATTAACTATGATAATTTATTTAAACTAAAAAATAATAATTAAACAATTATGCTACAAAAAAATTTTTACGTACAAAAATATTCAAAATAATTTAATAATAATGACACAATACAATTATTTCTAAACTAATTTTAATAGTTACCATTTTTATAAATTATTTATTGACACAGTAGTATAAATATGTATTTAAAATAATTTAAATAATCTTTGGCATTAAAAGAATTTTAATTAATTAAATAATATTTTAAAAATGATTTTCAATAATAATGACACTGCAATTATTTCTAAACTAATTTAAAGAGTTATCATTTTGAATAAATTAGTTTTTGGCACGGCAATAAAAATATTTATTAAAATAGTAATTTTAATATTTTTGGCACTCAAAGCATTTCAATTAACTATGGTAATTATTTTAAAATAATTGTAAATAAATAATTTTCACAAATTAGTTTAAGTAAAAATATTTTGAAATAATTTTTAATAATGACACTAAATACAATTATTTCTAAAGCCATACAAACTACATAATTGAGGGGTTGAGAGCTAAAGTGGCGTAAGCATCAGGTACTTAGTTTCAAGAAAATTGAATGCAAAGTTTGTGATTTACATAAAATCAAAGACACTTCTTTCTAACTAATCAACTTGAAATGAAGATACACTAGTGCAGTGAAAGTCTACTAAAACAAATTAACACATTATTCTACTCATTTGATATCAACACGATATTGCCTGGTCGACTGATGTGATTGTCCAAGGAATCTCTTGTCTCCCACCAACTCATATGCGAATGCACATCAGAACGTGGATGCACGAGATGGACACGTGATGGTGTCCAGGGGAGGGGTATGTGGGAGGTTTGCTGCAAGTGATGTGGGCGCTGACGGTAAACTAATATGTACTTTGTTTGGCCTAAACTAATTTTAAAGAGTTACCATTTTGAATAATTAGTTTTTTACACAGCAATATAAATGATTGTAAATTTAATGATTTTACCACAAGAAATAATTTTAATTAAATAATATTTTAGAAATAATTAAATAATGTCTGGTACTCAAAGCATTTTATTCACAAATAATTATTTCAAAATCATTTATTATTGTAATATTTATTTATAATTTATTTATGTATAATTAATAAATACAATTATTTATAATTATTTTGCCACAAAAATTATTTTAATTAAGTAATATTTAAAAATATTTTTCAATAATGTTTGACACTAAATACATGCAATTATTTCTAAACTTTTAATTTAAAAAATGTAACACACTTAAGTTAGCGAAAATGATGAAATGATACGTGAGTATGATATGTGAGTGAACTTGAATGTAGTAAACAAGTTTTGTGTTGAGACAAATTTGGGTCATTCATTGATTACCATTTGAAATAATTATTTTAAAATAAATTTTGACATAAAAATTAACAAAAACATTTTACATTAATTTCAAATATAAATGATCTAATATTATTTGTACATTGTTTGTGACAATGCTCTTGTGTTTTGTTGTCATCATCGCACTCACTCACTCGACTGTTTTACGTTTAGAAAGTTCTCTCCTCATCGTCCATGTGAGGCAGTGCATACTCAGAAGAGAAAACAACTTCTGTTTCAAGCCGAACCCGAGTACTGGATGGTCATGGTACAAACTCCCGCCTGCTTGTGTATTGAATCTCTTACCAGTAAAGTGTGCAATTTGTATTAAACCTAGACTGTCAGTCTGCCCGGTTTCGAGGCCAGAACGAAGGATGATAAGCCTGTAGTTGAATACAGAGAAGAAGAGGTGCAGGTTAGTGTGACTGCCATTTGAGATCAATAGACGAGGTTGTAGGTGTCGTGTTACATACTGTACAAGTCGTACATTGCAGTACTTCTTAATGGTGATGTAAGCTACAAGCATATGCAGTTGTTGATATCAACTTATGCAGGGCCGTGACACCACACAGCCTATATGGATGGCTGCTCAGGTTTTAAAAAGTTGACATTGTCGTTCGTCACAAAAATGCTACTTCCAGTCTTAGTGTTAGGTAATTAAATAAATAATATATTTTTTGAATGTAATACACATGCATAGAAAGTATGTTGTCTAGCTACTCTGTCTGCTGCTTTGTCAGAACAAGTTGTACGATATGTGTGAAGCGTGTGTGCAGGCAGGTCACTATCTAACAGTATTTTACATGATCGGCTGCTGTGTTGTCAATGTCGTGTACTTTACGTTGGCTGATGTCAAGATAGGAGTCTAGGACTTTGTTCGATCTGTCATTGTGACACCGAGACCAAAAATGTAACATCACAGTAGGAGGCATTGACACAGACATTATGAGAGATAGACAAACAGCCGTGTGTTGAGTATTTGTCTGTGGCAGCTCTAAATCGTTGTAAACATCTTCTGTCTAGGATGCCGTCTACACCGCCGTTCTTAAACATACGTACAAGATGTTTCGGGTTTGTGAGACGACTTTCTTGATGCAATATGTGTGTATTACTAAAATCTTTCTAATTGTTGTTTCTTAGCTGTTCAATAGCACGTTTGAAAGGATATTTGACAGACAAGGCAAAGAGGGACTGAAGCATCGTCTAGCGCACTTCTTTCTACGAGTGAGTTGAGCTGTCTCTGCCTTGCTGTTACATTGAAAGTGCTAACAGCTTTAATAATGTTAGTATGTTAACACCATCAGACTACCACAGTTGGATCTTCTAGACATTTATCAAGGTTAGAATTGTTTCTTGTAATCAGGATCGTGTGATAAACCTACAAACGTTTGTAAACGTTGTTAACCTACAAGAAGTATGAAGGATGTTTGTGTACAGTACAACCTCGATTATCCAGACATTTTGATAATCCGGACAACTTTATTTCCGCCTGAAAAGCATGTGTCTTTAATTAACATGTTTCCCACGTGACGTCATCCCAACATGTAAACCTGTAAACCTGCCTCAAATTGGAACCATAGAGGACCTCTTTACATCTAATCATTGAATGTGTAAACATGTTGAGCCGTTGTTGACCTAATATTGTTGTATATTAATTAATTAAATATTTGTTGGTTATGTATTTGACTGTCATTGTATGACTGAGCGTCAAGGAAGTCACCATGCCATCATTTCATTATCTAGACTTTCGATTATCTGGACAATTTGGCTTCTGTCGAAGAAGTCCAGATAATCGGGGTTTTACTGTACTGTCCTTATGTTGTTGTGATTCATTAAACACTGTTACTTGTTTAGCAGTAGAACGAACAGGGTTATCAAAGTTTTAGCAAAGTTATGTCAAAAATATCACAAGACAGTTGCACTAGTGAGTGCTAAGGGTAGCATCATGTATTTACATTGCACACATTCTGCTGCTTAATGTTGCTTTTCACTGTTTTCTGCTTCATGATTGTGACTCACACATTACCTCCCAATACGATACGTTTGGTTATTTCCTTCATGATAGAGTAGACAGATTATGTGCATCTGATGAAGATGCGTCTTTGCCAGGCACACTGTGTGAGGCAGAGCTATACTTAAACATGTTAGTGATTTACTGTTCTAACCATCGAGGCCTATCTTGCTGGTATAAACTCTAACATAATTGTTTGCACTAAGCAGACACATTCTGTGTACTAGAAACGATTGTTTTATAGAGAAAAAGAATTGTGAGTTTTCCATTTAGTTGTCGTGTGGATGTTTAAGTGTTGTTTAATTAATTAAGTATTGTGCATACTAATTTAGTTTAGGAGCTTCAGTTATGTTTTGTTTACCTGACAGTGACTGTCGTTTGACGTCTTGCTCATTTGGCTGATAGGTGGTGCATGTCGTATCTTCTGTACTGCTGTACTTTGTTTTTGTTTATTCACAATACAAATACATAAATATATAAATAAATAAAGTAATAAATATAAATATACTAGTAAATGCTCGGTTAGCATTGTGTTAGGCGAGTGATGGTGTTCTGTCTTTACTAATTCGCGTAACAATGGTTGCATCTATACGTATTTCTGTCAAACAAATGCGGGAACTCAGAAAACAGACTTTCAGTTGCTCTCCTTCTGGCTTTGTCTTTCATTCTTTGTTCACGCTTCAACGGCTTGGATTGTCTCACTCGTTTACTAAGATAGTCGCCTGATTACTAACAATGGTCGTGTAAGTCACGTGACAATGGTTGCGTAGCAATAATTTTTGTCAAAGTAATGCGCGGAAACTCAAAAAACAGACTGTCTTCTTCTAGCATTCTTTCCATTTCTTTTGTTACGCCTCAGTCTTCTTTGCTCTTTTAGTAGCGTGCAGGAGCAAAATAGGGAGTAATTTCTTTTCTCGCCAAGAAATTGTAATTGGGTCAAGCCTTCGAAAGAGGACCTTTGCTTCAATTTTAGCGCATATGTTACAGAGTCAAAATTGCATTCATCTGACATCGTTTTTTTGTTGATCCGTCTTTCTGTTTTGCCGCAAATCCATATGACAAGTGCTGACGTACGCATATAAATATGTAATATACAAATATATAAATATATAAATATGTAAATATATAAATATATAAGTATATAAATATAATATATGTCTACCTCAATTGACATGACAAGAGAGAGTCTCGCTTCGCTCGCCAATTAATAAATATCAGTATTTCTACATCACTGAATTTCATGGTATAGAAATTATGTTTGGTGTTTGTTGTTGGGATAGGAATTCAATTTTTGCCGTTGGACAAGCAGTCGTTCTTGAAGATTCAGTCATTTGTCAATCTCGTTGAGCAGACGTTTAGTCAAATCAAGTACACGGCATTTCTCTATACCGATCAGTTGGTGTGGAGTGGACTGGAACAAGAAGACATGCGAGTGTTGTACAAATACTTGACAACGTCACTCTTTCCTCTGCATTTTAGTGATATGGAGGTAGTTGGATTGGTTATGACATGTAGTGAACATAGATGGCTAAAGATACATGTTAATGTATAATGTTTGTACACTATGTTTGTCACAGTCCGTTGCTTGTCTGTGTGTCTGTTTATCTGTATGTCTATCTGTCTGCTTATCTGTGTGTCTATCTGTTTGTCTGTCTGTCTGTCTTTCTGTCTGTCAATTTCATTTATTAAAACACAAACTCTACGTTACATTTCTAACACTAAATACAAGCAATCTACTGTCTGTCTTTCTGTCTGTTTGTCTGTCTTTCTGTCCGTTTGTCTGTGTGTGTCTCTGTTTGTCTGGCTGTCTTTCTGTGTGTCTGTGAGTCTTTGTGTTTGTCTCTCTGTTGGTCTGGCTGTGTGTCTGTCTTTCTGTCTGTTTGTCTGTGGTGTCTCTCATTTTGTCTGTCTGTTTTTCTGTCTGTGTGTCTGTCTGTCTGTCAATAGTAGTATATTTCATAAATCACAGCTATTACAATGAAACTCAAACTACTGATCGCTAGTAGTGTTCTCAAGAGTCTAATACATTTTCTAAACATATTTCCAAGGCCCAAAGGACCTGGAAGACTATTTTCGACAATCTAACGTGTAAGTCCCTCTACTTTCCGGTATACAACCCTCGTATTGCACTTCTGCAATTGAATCGATAAGCATTCTCTCCAGTAAGTTTTGAATTGTTCTTGCCATGCTCGTCTGTTGACCTTATTGACAGCTGTCTGTCTGTCTGTCTGTCTCTCAATGGTGGTGTGTCTGCCTATCTGTCTGTCTCTTTGTGTGTCTCTGTCCAAGGCTTCAACGGTATAATAAGCATAGTAGTTTCCTTTTATACGTTTCCTATGAGGCCAGATGTTTGTGACATCTTGTCAATTCAGGGTAGGTTTCATAGATGGCAAGTTGGAGTCTGAAACCGTGAAGACAAACATGCTACGTCTTGATTATAAACTAGACCCTTTTAAAGCCAATTTAGCATATGTGTGTCTGTTTAATTATTTGAATCATTCAATGCATTATTTATGTGATTTTAGACTTTTGCAAGTGGCATGAATCCTCCTCCTTCTAGACAAGCTGGTCGCGATTCTAGTGCAGGTCCACCTCCTCACCCGGGATGGTTCATGGTGGGTCCTAGAGATTTGCGAGATCCAAAGGCTCCCATCAACACAGCCAAGATATTTGTCAACACAGAGACCGAGATGGAGGAGCTTCATCTGATTGTCTATCACGTAATATCAGTTGTCAGCATTTCTGGTAGTTATTCTCAACATGTTGATGTTCAGGCTACGAGTGCAACTGTTTGCTTTATGGTGACATGTAAGTTGTTGTTTTGGATAGACGCTTACTGGTAGCTTGTTATTGGCACTTGTTGGTCAGTTAGTCATTATTGTGTTACCTAAATGTGTAGTAGTCATGAACAAGAAATGTGGCAAACATGAATGAACAAACGTGGACAGAGATGGCAGTCAGAGAGATAGACAGGCAGACATGAGAAGTGAAGGAACTGTTCATACCATGTTTATCATTGTGTGTGTGTGTGTGTGTGTGTGTGTGTGTGTGTGTGTGTGTGTGCGTGTGCACGTGTGTGTGTGTGTGTGTGTGTGTGTGTGTGTGTGTGTGTGTGTCACTGTGTGTATGTGTGCATGGTGCGTGTGTCTATAAACTTTGATGATGAAATTGATTTAGGACAGACATATACACATACATATATCCGTATACATGACCACCAAGTCAGAGACGGCCTGTCAATGACCTCAATGAAAATGCACGACAGAAACTTGCACCCAGAGTAGTTTATAGAGACTAAGGGACACACATACCCAGACCCACTCTTTCATCCCTGATGCATCTACTGGAGCCAAGATGACAATAGGTAGCATAAGACATATCAGGAGATGCAGTGGCTTGCCAGATACTCACCAGATTTGCACAACTGCTAGTAAAGGATGCCACAGTACCCTGCTGAGGTGCCCGAGTAACAACCGTATGTGCGATTGGTTGTGTACAAGTGACAACAGACTTTGTATTGACATAGAATTTATAATGGCATCCTGACCTAGCCATGTTGCAAAGTTATAAAGCAATGCGAGCTTTTAACTTAAAAAATGCATAACCCTTAATATATACAGACAGACAGACAGACAGACAACGATGTAACACTACAGTCATCCTACACAAGCTGACTCGTGTCTTTCTGGAGTAGATGAGAACATATACGGTAGAGACTATGCATTAAACTAAAGCTAAACTCAGTACCTTGTTTGCATTCTGTGTTAGAAATGTAACGTAGAGTTTGTGTTCAATAAATGAAGACAGACAGACAGACAGACAGAAAGACATACAGACAGGCTGACAGAGAGACAGACAGACAGACAGACAGAAGAGACTCGGGCACAAGAGAAACAACAGGTTGTTCTATTGTTTCAGCACATAAGTACGTATCTTTGAACGTAAGACCTGTCAATGTGTACATCATCTCATATCTATATACTTTGAGCCTAGGAAATAAGGTTTAGGCAGGCAGACGGATCATTGTCAGTGTCTCGGCTGACTGTATTTCTAGTAACTGTGTCTTGCTTTACAGCCAGCATAATGCTAACATACGACTTTTGCAAAACTCTGGATGGATTTGTAGGCCCTCAGTTGGGCTCACTAGGGAAAATGATATCAGACCAGTTGAGCAAACGCATAATGAGGTACAACAATGTCGAACCCCTCCGTCATCTTTAACTATAAACGTTTACTCTTCACAGTTCTGATGTTCAGTATCGTTTCATCTACTTCAACCACATGAATCTTGCCCAGAAGTCAACCGTTCATCTCAAACGGCCACCTTCCTTAGGAATTAGTCACTACTCAATGAGACTGATTTGTGACATCAGTGCTGACTTCTCAAGGTTGCTTACCTGCTCGTGTGCTCAAATGAGGTCTCCTGTGTTGCAGAATCTGCCATTGCAGTGTAAACAGACTGTCTGCCTTTGCACTTGGTTTAGATTGTTGCAAACAGGAGGCCTCGTTCGAAGCTTGTCCGTTGTTGAATTGTCTTTGTGTAGGTCTGAGGAGGATGGTGAGACGATTATGAAAACAGCAGGTGATTACTGGGTCGTTGCCAAGCGATCGGATCAGAGAGAGTTCTACATCATATTGCACAATAAGAGTGCCAATCTAATAGAAGTGAATGGTATGTCTCTGTGCATTCGATGCATGCCACAACTAAGTCACTTTGATATCGTTTGTTGTGTTGTTGTACAATGTTGGTGTCAGTTGATTTAGGCACAAGCCAAACGTTACGTTCCCATGTTTGCTTGCATCCCTTCATACTTCTCAACATGTCCATTTGTCAGTATGTTGTGTGCATGTATATAGGTACGTATGTATGTACTTGTTGGAGGAGAGAGCGAGATCAGTCTTGCACACGCTCATCTCACTATAATCAATTCTTTGTGCGGGTCTTTATGGCAATGTTTGTTGGTGGCCACATGGTTCGCATAGATGATAGACTCCCTAAGACAGTGTTTTACATGCAACTGAAGGAAGGGTTTAGACTAGCTGGTGGTCCAAAAATTTGCTTCAAGGACACACTGAAGCAAACATGAAATCATGTGGCATCACTACCACACTGGGAAAACGTCACACTTGACAGGACTATACCAAGATCTTACTGCAAAAACTCGACCAAGTAGTTTGAAGACAAACACGTGCAAGCATTAGTGTCTTTAGCACGTGCAAAACTGTAGTGTCATCGATGAGTGGCGATCACATCTGTGATATATGTGGCCGCTGTTGCTCAGCGTAAATTGGCTTATGGAGACACAGACAAAGTTGTAATTGAGTTTAAGTCGTATCAACTACTCATTCCATCATCATCATCATCATCATCATGTATGTACATACTTACATGTATGTATGTATGTATGCTGTCTGTAGCTTAATCAAGCAAAAGTCGTATTTGGTGAGCATCAATATCCAGGACCTTTGGGTCACAAATTCATAATTCCGTTAGGCGAGGAACTCGCACGAGATTGCCTCTCTCAACTCAAGAGTATTAACGAGTACCTGGTCATTGATTGAGGACAGTAGTGGCCACCAGCTGTGTGTGACTGTACAATCAGCCGCTGAGGACCTAGTGGTTAGGTGCCCACATCTCATGCTCGGCTTCAGGACATTACTTAGTGCAGACCCAGAGTTCTCATAGGTAGCGAGTGCACAGGAGCCCAGCCGTAGGGCCACTGGGCATGACCTGGAAACTATTACGTTACCATTACGGTTACTGTAAAACCAGAAATTTGTACAATGACTTCAGTCATGCAAAGTGTGCGATCAGAACGACATCGCACGAATTAAACTCACTGTGCAATAGACATGCATATGTGCATACGTTCCATCTTCCCTGCCAGTTTCGTGTTTGTCCCTTTACGCTCTGAGTGTACTTGAGTATGACGTTTAACAACTTTGGTGTGGTGTTTTTCACGCAATGATTCGGTCTGTCGGATGATGCATGTTACGTCGGTTCGGCCAAGTCATTGAAGAGAGGAAAAAGCTTTGAGTGGGCATGGCTAGTTGTGGTATACTTGGAATATCCGGGCTGTCTTGAAATCACACAAAATTAAAACCGCATGGCACCTCTGAAGCACTCACTTTGGTCAAATTCACACAATACTCTGGTTGTATTGTATGGTATGGATGTATGTATTTGTGTACATACGTATGTATGTATTTACATCTATGTGTGGATGAATGTAGGTATGTATGTATGTGGATGAATGTAGGTATGTATGTATGTGGATGAATGTAGGTATGTATGTATGTACCTATGTGTGGATGAATGTAGGAACATATGTATGTACTTACATGTATGTGTGTTTTGTCAGTCCATCCATAAAACATGGTAGTTGTTCAGACTAGGTGCAAATGCAACTAGAACCAGTTTCTTGTTTCAGTCTTGAACAAGTTACACGTTGTTGAACGTTTTTAAATTAACTAATCAGCTGTAGAATAATACATAGCAACATCTATCTCTCTTGAGTCCTTTAGAACATTAAGTAAGTAAGCTAGCTAGCTCACTGGCTTGTAATCAGTGTATGAGTAACATCTGCACATGTGCCTTGTTAACCAACGTGCCCTGTGTGTAGTGAGCTGCTTAGCTTTGTAGACCCCAAGGTCAAACCAACTAATTTTTTATGCTCAGATATTTGGACATGAAACCTAGATTGACCAATCAAAATATAAAAAGTAATGATCATGTGACATTTTTTGCATGCACAGCCTTCATTACACTGCATACAAACGTGAGATAACAAAATAGATACTAAAACAAGAGACGCTGATACCGAGAGGAATGTGGGAACAATCGCTGGACCACACGCACTGTTAACACTTACGGAGTCATTGATATGTAGTCATACGATGTCTATACTTAGGGACCGCGGAAGCAAATTTGCATTGGTCCCGTATAACGTGTGCTAAGAGATGTACAGTAGCTTTATCACGTGACTACAAAATGGATTAGCTATATTATACAGACAATATTGAATGATTCCTGTTACACACTTTCAGAGCACACTAACAAAATGTCACCAAAAATGCAAACACGCTGTACTAACCTCACTAGCCGTGATGTTCAAGTCTAGAGCATCTTGCAAATAGTCACACACCCCTTCATTTGTAACAAAGTGTGTACAAAATTTTGTAACAAATTAAGTAATTTATTTAATCAATATGTCACTATCCGAAAGTTTGGGGCAATTTAATTCTGACAAAAGTCAATTTTCTGAACATTGGTCTGGCAACTGCCGTACCTGCCAGACCTGCTCCGCCGTCCCTGATACTACCAAGTCATTTTGCAGCAAACCTAATATCATTACGCATGCACACATCTAATTTTATTTGGTCAAGCTCAAAACTGGATCAACGAATCCGAGCATCAAAAATTAATTGGTTGGCTTGAGTTGCTGATGGTCGTGTGTAACTGTGTTAGACATGTCGACTGTCAAATGTCTGCTGCAGTTTTGCTTTCTGTCTCTCTCTGTTACGTTGTGTTTACTGTCTATTCAAGGTCTCTTTGTTTACAGAGGAGGTGAAGAGGATGTGCGCGATGCATTTCAACAATATCTTCTTCCTCGACTAGACGGCGACTAACGTTAGAGACATTTGTATATTACAAATACCGTAGTGTACAGAGATATTTTCTATTATTATAAAATGGTTAACAATTTGTCGTGTTATGATCGTCTGTCACCATAACTTGTACAACACCACTAGAAATGCCGCCGCTATTCATCTGTATCATGCCTGTCTGATGCTCCTCCTGGTTGTCCTTGTTTGCGTCTTCGTCGTATGCAGTATGCAGATTCTTCTTGTTGATTATCATAAGACACAGAAGTGCCGGAAGATAGAAGAGGCTCAGCTGGAAGACTCTACGAGCCGACTTGTTGTCGGAATTGTTATAGAACTGCCACGACTTCCAGGCAAACCAACAATTGAGCGGCAACGAATCGAGAGCGAACCACCATGTTGTGACGTCCAGCATGGGAGCGACTGTACAGAGAGGGATGAGCGCGAGACTATGTCTCAGCATCGATTTCCTACATAGAGTTGGGTTCAGCGAGGCCGCCATTTGGTATCCCCCTCGGCCGTAGTCTCCCTTTAGACTCCAACTCAACGAATGAAAATGGACTAACTGCCACGAAAATAGCAAACCGCCTAGAAGCCACGCCCCCGCACCTAGACTCCCCATCGAGCCGGTCCATCCCATCATGGGCGGTATGGCTCCTACGATCGATCCGATCCATGTGTTGGCTATGGTGTATCGTTTGAGAGGAGTGTAAACAGCCGTGTAGAGAAGGAGGTTGAACCCGCCGAGAGCCGCAGTAAGCGGATTGACCATAGATGCGAGGATGGTGACGCCGCCGAGTCCGCTCACGGCGGCAAACATTAGCGCATGCGGAATGCTAAAACGAAAGGCAGGAAATGAGGCTTAAAGAATGGCCGTCGTCTGTCTGAGTTGACGGACCTAATTTGTTCTCTCACCAACACACGGTTCTTTGTGCGACCCATCATCGAGTCGTAGGGGATCTCAAGGATCTGCAAAACAAGCAAATATGGGTGCAACAAGACCAATCAAATTGATATCAACAACAAACATGAGTTGAGAGGTCCATGTCGGTTTGTGTCAATCATTCTTGCAGCAATTGACTGTCTGTACTTATAATTTCAGGAATTTTTGCCACATCACTGCAGTGCGAATGAAACCAGCCACAGAGCGTGGGGAGTTGTGGCTACATTGCAGATCAGCTAAACCATAGTTATTGCCTCTACCTACCAGTTTGGTGTGGAAAATTTCATAAGCAGTTTGTTTGTGTGTTGAGATGCAGATGTACATGCACACACACACACACACACACACACACACACACACACACACACACACACACACACACACACACACACACACACACACACAAACCTGCACACCAAAATTTAAAGGGCAGCGTTTCTCTAATTAACAACCACATTTATGGCTACCTGATTGATGGCATTGGCAGATCCAGCACACAGGCCTGTTCCCAGGGAGAGCCACAGCAGCGTGTCCATCGACACCACGCCTGGAGATATCCCATAGCCAGCCATAGCAGTCAATACAACCAATCCTGATGACAAACGTAGATCACACAAACAGCATCACCACTCGAAACCACGAAACTAAATATCAGTAGACAGTATGCACTCTACCTGTGAGCCGGTATTTGCTGAGTTTTAGGTAGATCTTTGGCAACCTCCAAACGACACCTTTTCTAATAATCCTCTCGGCCTCACCACTTTCTTCAATCAATTTTATGGTCGGAACCGCACCAGCATATTTCTGTGAAATATAATTGATATCAACTAAATCCACACCACAATAGAGTAAAGCTTGGTTCACAGTATTGACGCTAATGCCGACGTTGATGCTGACGCTGACGCTGGAATAGAAATGAATCCTATTCCAGCGTTGGCATCAGCGTCAACATCAAAGGATGCTGCCTGCGTCAAGGCGGTGTCTTTGATGTTGACGTTCAGCTGAGCGTCAGCGCCGATATTGTGAACCAGGCTTGAGCGGTGACCAGCAAGAATTAATAAATGCATGCTGTAGAGCACATTAGTATGATACGATGGTACGCACTGGGAGCAGGGAGGATGAAGCTTGGTTCACAATATGTTTCGCTCACCTCCATGTCACAGTCTCTGTTCACAAATTATATTTTGGCTGCAGTATCTGGTGTTCTTTTGTGTGGTTTCCGAGGCAAATTAACTACCCGTATAAAGATAATTGCACTTGTGTTCTTCAATTTGACTTTTTTTGCTGCTCCTTTTTGTCGCAGAAAAATGCGCAACAGACATTACTAAGTACGCCCTATATATACAGTAAGGAGCAGAACAATTTTGTCCGTGAACTGCATCTTTATGATGCAGAGCCACTTTTACAGAGTAGGTGTACCATTTTACACTATTACGCTAGCTGTACTGTACTACCTGTTGCGATACAATAATTCAAGCAAAGGATATCCCGGATAAGTGTGACTACCTGATTTCATGCTAGGCTACGATTGGTCAAGCTTTAGCAGCAACGAGTGGTTTGTCACAAAGATAGAAAAGTTTACTATCCCCTGAAGCGTGCCGCTGACACTCGGAGCATTTTGCTGTGCGGCAATTTCTTCACAATTCGCCATTGCCGTTCATTTCTGATGAGCAGAGTGCCGCTAGTTGCCGCTCAGCTAAACAACACATATTGTGAACCAGGCTTAACAGTTCAGGGAGGTTGAGTATGACTCAATCAAGCTTACATTTTGTCCAAACGCTGTTGCACTTGGTTGGATAAACAGCAAAAGCACGTGGCAATGTCCTATGGCCACCTGCTATATCAAGCACTGCACTGCTAGTCTCGTGTACCTAGACCCTTCCCGCCTACATCCTGCCAGAAGGATGTAGGCGGGAAGCTACACGAGACTACTGCACTGCCACATCAACCTCGAAAAATGACACAACTATTTCCGTTTCTGGAAAAATTAAAAGGAAATGACTGACGTAGAGTGCTACCAATCTTAGAAACTGCCATATTCTCATATCCAAACCACACATGTACCTCACTATTTTGTTAATCTGATTATCAATTTGTCAACCCTGAGTGCCCATTTTCAAACTCGTTTGAGATTTGACAAGATCTTTCGTATTCTGAAAATTTCATATTAAGTTAAGCAGTTCAAGAAATATTGTATTACAGACAGACACAGACAGACAGATAAACAGACAGACAGACAGGCAGGCAGGCAGACAGACACAGACAGACAGACAGACAGACAGAGAGATATATCTCTCGCCCATCCCTGGAGCTCTGAAACATTTCCCAACTCCGCATACACCAATGGGGCAGCGGCTCTGAAGTGTGAAGAAACAAATGGAAGAAGTACAATTCAGAGAAGAGACCACTCTGTATCTGATACCCTTGTCTTTAGCACTTTGGAAGATGGGGAGCAAAAGGGTTTCAATATCTGCAACATCTATCTCGCAGTTCAGTCAATGAGGAGGGCAAACCAAATGCCCCAGAATTCTTGGACTATTGGAGAAAGAGATTTGCCATACAATTCCAAAAACATAACAGCAAGACCCTTACAAAGAAGTTCTCATCTCTCGTCAACAAATACAGCTGCAGGTAGACTTCAGCTCTCAGTGAAGTCATAAACATTTAGAAACTGGGACCATACGTCCCTTTCGTCTAGTCGTAATGTGTATGTCTCTTTAGTGTGTACATAGTGTGCATTGTAGTTTTAACCAGTTTTCATGTATGTACTAGACGTAATGGACACGTAGATTAGCTATTGCTTTGGTGCTGTAGTTCATTAAGAAAAATATATGTATTGACAGACAAACACACAGACAGACAAACAAACACAGACATTTAATTAATTAATTAATTAATTAACCATCCACAATGTGTGATGGCTGGTGTCACTCACTAATTTTTTTGGCAGTTTAGTTGACGTCCCTAGAAACCGTACTCTGGTGCTCCATGCTGAGCCTGCTAACACCATTCCATTGGACGCAAGAGCTCCCTGACAGCGAGCTAGGAGAAGAAATTAAAAAATAAAATAAAATTACAAGACAGAAACAGCAGTCAGCGAGACAAAAAGAGAAATGAGAACCATAAATTC
Source organism: Corticium candelabrum (assembly GCF_963422355.1). Classification (NCBI taxonomy): domain Eukaryota; kingdom Metazoa; phylum Porifera; class Homoscleromorpha; order Homosclerophorida; family Plakinidae; genus Corticium; species Corticium candelabrum. Next base: position 4,099,661 of record NC_085093.1, on the reverse strand, counting down.
AGTTATTATACTTACGACAAGCCAGAATTGTCCAGACATTCCTCATCGTTCTCCTCGCTCATCCGGCTCGCACTGCGTGGACATCATGCCACGCATGCGTACATAAATACTATCTAGTCTACGCATGCGTAAAGCAATCAAAATATGGGCAAGAAAAAGGGAAAGTCGCTTGTTCAGCACCGAGAACTGTTTCAACGGATGAACTATCTTTACCAGGTAATGATTAATTTATGTCATTTTTGCCGGTTGTCACGTGGTTAACCACGTGTTGCTATGGGTTGCAGGCAGCTCACTTCGCGCTGCACCATTTCTCGCAGAATGCCGATCTTGCTCGGTTTTATTGTTCTACTATGAAGAGCGTAGCAAAGAAGTCTGTTCTAAGAATGTACGACAAGTCTTGCAAACTTACTGGTCAAATTGTAATTGTGAAAATTATTACTAATTTTATAGAATAATTTTAAAACTGGTAACTTTGTAATCATTGCAATAACAATGGTAGTATATTGTTGTATATAGATATCCTATGTTTCCTAGTTAGACAGGAGCAAATGAAGCAAATGATAGGTCTGGTGTAGCGCACGCTAAAGGGCGGACGATGTAGCGCACGTTATTAGGTAGGCTTACACAAAGTACTGCTATGAGTAAAAATATATTAATCATTTAAGCGGATACATATACCCTTAAAATGGAAATTGGTGCCATTAAGTGTCCGGCAAGTGCATTTCTAAAATCGGTCTGGTCCTAGACTAGACACTACAGTACACCCATGATAGATGGGACAAAACAAGATAGACATAAGCGTAAAAAATGCTATTACCTAGCTGTTATGCAATGTCAGGAGAATATAAAGTCTTGAAGTTATGTCCCCTGTGAATTACATCAACGTTCTGCTGTTGCCAGTAGAACGTTGTTGCGTGTTTAAAAAATTTGCTTTGCATTTTTTATCCCGGAACTCCTGATACGCACGATGGCTAATCGTAGGAGAGCAAATCTCAGATGGCAGCGGATCCAGTTGATTGCTGTAGCTTATGAAGAGTCAGTCGTCTGTTTCAGCAGTTAACAAAGCTAAGCTTTTCATAAAGAAATTCATTGATTCGCTGCATCCTCCAGTGACAGAAAATATGATTTTAATTAATACTATTGTAGATCACATGACAGTGTGCAAGTCATTCATGGCTGACACAAAATTTGTGTGGCTGCTGAATTAATTAAGTATGGCATGTTTTACTGGTTTGAATGACATGGTTCTTGCCATGCTGTTCTGTACAAGCCTCCGTTGTTTGTTATTATGTTTTATTTTAGTTTTCAAGACAATTTTAGTTTTAGTTTTGGCAAAAGTTTTGCTCTAATTTTAGTTTTAGTTATATCTGCATAAACTCCATACGTGTATTTCACTGTTGCTACAAATACGAGAACAGGTGCACCAAGTAGGAATGCATACAATCCTTACAATGCTGTGCGTGCAAGAGTGACCATGTCTGTGAGTGTTAACAAGCACTTGATGCCAAATGTTTCATGTTAGACAGGCTAATACTATAAAATGAAGAAGTACGCTAAGCTAAGATCAGCCTCTACTGTTCTTGCTTTTTGTAATGGTCATTGTCTAAGGCACAGGTTATAATATGTTCACTTCTACTTTGATTCATTTAATTTTATTGGCAAAAGGAAACATCTCTAGGCCAGATTAACAGACAGCAGGCTCTTCCGAATCAAAACAACTTCTTTCTCTAAACGGTAGTCAGATAGTCTATTGTGAATTCTTTGTGTGTGTGAAGACCTGCTGTTGAAAAAAGTGTTGTGGGTGGAGCTCCAGACAAATGCGTTCTTTGTGCAAATGGCACACGGGTTGCCTAATATCATACAAATGTCAAAACGATTAAATCAGGATGTTTTAGTTTTAGTTTTAGTTTTAGTACAATTTTATGTGTGATTTTAGTATTAGTTTTGGTTGGTTAATTAACCAAGATCAAAACAATTGGTTTTTTGAATTTTAGTTTTAGTTTGGGTTTAACCAAATCAAAGTGTGTCACTGCAAGTCCGTGTCAGTCATGATCACTCCCATCTTGACACCATCTTTGACTGTATCTCACATAATCAGACCCTCTTCTGCCGTCATACTTTCAGTGAGAAAGGCAGAACAACATCAAAGGCAGTTTCTTGAACATTCTTTCTCACTAAAAGTATGACAGCGTGAGAGGGTCTGACTATGGTATACTACTCTGACTGCCACATATACGTACACATGACAGATTTGTATTATAACAATAGTCATTAATGCTACTGGTACTGTAGTAATAATATATATTTACCTGAGGTATGAAAATGCTAGGATACAGTAATGCAAGCCAGTCACATGACATATGTACATACGACCAAATGACAGACTCAATGACTCGCTTCACTTTCTTTGTAACATGTGACCATAACACGTGGCCAAATAAATAATTTAATTATTATTAAAATTTACTGTAAGACTTGTTTTAGTCGTTTATGTTATAACTTGTATTCATTATTTGGTTGTCATTAAATGTTCAGTCCGATTGCAGGGACTTTAGGATAAAGAGGACGTTGTGCAAGAGATGCAGTTCACTGTTGGTATCTGGGAAAACAGCGACAGTTAGAGTTAAAGGTACAGTGTACATCAATAGAACAAATATTAGTGGTAGTTAATACAATAATCATTCATAACACCCAAGCTAATTAATTAAGTTAATTAATTTGAGAACATAACAATATGTATGTTGTGCCTATGTTGCTGTACTAACATATTGTCACGGCAACATAGAGACATTGCAAGCATGTAAACTTAATCTATAATTCTGTTTAGGGAGACGGCAGTGCCATGTTGTTGTAACTTGTCGCCACTGCAAGACAATAAAACGTTTCGTCTGTCGCCCAACCCAAAACCACACCACATCGAGTCATCAGGAAATGCCTCTTCGAACCAAGTGAGGTGACTGGAGAGTAAGAGAAAATCTATAACTAAAATTTTGGCTGGCATTGTGGCTACTGAATAACGTAATGACCAGTGGATGTTGTCATTCAGTAGGGGATATAATGAACATGAACATGCATTAGGAGCCTTGCAAGTGAGTTATATATTGGTTTTCAATAGAAAATATTTTTGCATACACCTTCAATAGAAAATATAGTTTTTGCATACACCTTCAATAGAAAATATAGTTTTTGCATACACCTTCAATAGAAAATATAGTTTTTACATACACCTTCAATAGAAAATATAGTTATTGCATACACCTTCAATAGAAAATATATATTTTGCATAGACCGTCAATAGAAAATAATTTTTTGCATGCACAAGTGGAAACGGAATCCAGGAAAGAGGGAAGGAAGACACTAATGTACAAACTGGAGTGTCAGACATCACAGAGTGAATTGCTTCATACATTGGTAAGGTGGTCTTTCCCATACTGATCATCTATATATCACTCATTGTTCATTAGGGCCATTTGAGACTATAGCGATTGGTTTTCTATGTTAAGTCACGGGTGTATGGAGTAATGTGCACAATACAGCACATACGTGTACCTTCATTCTTGGTTTATAGTGTACCGTCTAGCATATGACTGTAGTAGTCAAAATGACATCTAGTCAGTGACTGCTACATTTGTATGCACAGCACACTACTGACGAAGTCGTTGGAACAAGCATTTGCTCGCAATAGCAGAGCAGCTTGGACATGATATGAAATCTGCTGAGACGGTGATCATGTCCACACATGCACGTTGAGAAGCTTTTTGAACTGCAAAGAGGTCAGGAGGAGTTAAGCAACGTAAGACAAAAAATTGATTAACAACTAACAAACCTTCTGTGCTGTACACAATGTGCAAATAGAAGCTGTCTGGTCTTACTATGACCTTCAAATTCCTTTACCATATAACCGGTTATTTCTGCAATCATGATATTTCTGCGATCATGATATTTCTGCATAGAATCCACGGAGCTCACAATTAAAATTCCCAGATAGTTAGGCCTGTCCTTGGAGTCCTAGGAAGTCACTGTTTAGACACATGTACATGTGTGTACCAGTAACTGTCCTCCTGGTTTTGAAGGCAGAAATTTGATTCCCAGTAATGAAAAGTTCTGTCTAATTCTCAAATCTAAGACAGCAGAAATTACCAGTTATACGATATGCCACCAAAGTAGACTGACTTGAAAGTGAGTTTCTAATAAAAAGACTATTGTTGTCATTTGGATTAGTTTAATATCAATGATCCTCAATTGAAAAAAACTATATGAAAACGAAAATAAGAAACATTCAAGCCACTGTCAGCTGGAAGACCAAGAACCCAAATATCATGGAAGAGCCTGAGGGCACTATTGTCCATGGATATCATAGTGAAAAGCAGCATGAAGCGAATAAAAGCTTCCAATAGCACAATCTTGTTTCTGTTTGTTTTGTTGTTTAATTGACTTAATAAAACGTTAACATCTCATCTATTGTGGAAAGATCATCAAAGCACGTACACTAGCAAGCAAGCCTCTAGGACTGAACAAAATACTTGCTCTAACTAGACAACCTGTACTCACTTCATACAAAACAATATTAATACATAATTATACAAAAATCCCGTCAAGTTTTTTATCCATCAGCTTCATTCTTCCACAGCCACGCCGTTTTCAAAACTTTAGCAGTAACTGCTTCATACACAGCTGACAGACAAAGAACAGACAAGGAAATAGCGTCTGAGGTTCTATCGTCCATACTTCCATCACTATCACAGTCTACTTCTTCGCGTTCTCCTTGAAACTCAAGGAGGAGCTGAATATTCAGAATCGAGACTTGCCGTCCGGACCATCTCCCAGGAATTCGTGTCCCAATCCGTTGCCGCATTTGCCGCAGCTGACTTTAAGAGCTCGTGGTGACTCTTCTCGCTTCGATACGCTGTCTGTGTGCATTGTTTCCGTAAACGCTGGCCAAGGCGAGTCATGCTTGAATTTCGTTATACTATTGAACAGCTCGTAGCCGCACTGAGAGCACACGTAGATACCTAAACGACCCAATGAACCCTCATTAGAGGCCCCATCAAATGATATTAATACTACAGGCGTACGGATTTTCTTACCATCTCCAAAGTGATTTTTGTACTTTTCTCCGGTCCAGCCGCAGAAAGACATCCTTTTTGTAATGAATTCTGCACGCATGCGTAGTACACTTCTGCATAGCTGTACGTGTTCAGTACAGCCGAATCTGTTCGAATCGGTAAACTTAGAGGTGAGGGAAAGCGGTCGCTTATGCTATGGACTTGTCGCTGATTATTTCTGTTAGATTGGACATGGTTCGAATAAACGTGCTCAACGACGCTCTCGTCTCAATCCACAACGCACAGAAGCGTGGCAAGCGACAAGTATTGATTAGACCGTGTTCTAAAGTTATCATCAAGTTTCTGACAGTCATGATGAAACACGGTAAGCAACGATACGTAGTCTTCTGTCTTCACTAATGCCACGTGCTCTACTAACACGTGCTGGTAGATCAGTGTGTAGTATACTTGCTGACCACTTCTTTTCTAAGAAAGAAACTTGAAATTTATGTCTCACCCAAAGAGACTAGGTCATTGTATTTAATCACTCACTAAGGCCGTAAACTTAGTCCTATGGTTACGTTTCTCTGTTTCAATGGTATTTTGGCTGCTTGTGCTGCATTTGTTCTCTCGTGCATGCCAAACAGATTCTCTAGGTGAAACTGACTGGTACATATAAGGCAAATTGTGTTTGCTGTGATCATTGACATTTTAAGATTTATAAAAACATTTGTAATTTACTAAAGACGATCCACAACTAGTGGTCTGTCGACTGCTATCCAGAAAGCGACTAGTTGTATTGTTGTATTGCACTCCAAGCCTGGGTGGGGGTTTATCCTGCAGTTGAAATGTTCAAAGAGTAGTTATGTGAGTAGATGTAATTTAGTTTAGGCTTGTTGGCACCATACTTTGTCTTGGTGCAGCTTTTAATTTGATGCAGTATGTTCTACTGCTTGGTTTATAGAAGGTAGACTGCTATTGAGTAGAGTTGCACGGATAACGGTATTTGGCCAATATACCAAATAACCCATATCCAAGCAAGAAAGCCGATACTGATAGCCGATCCCAATACTGATAATTATATTTTATAGATAGCCGTTGATGTTCATGTTTTACAAGCCTTTCAGCGTGCAGATCTTGTGTTCTCGGTCACCTTGAATTGCTCCTAACTGGGGGACTTCTGTTTCTTCTCCGACATGCACGCAACTCACGTGGCTCTAATGGACTGAACTACCCATGCACAACCTATTGGCCAATAGTCAAATCAATTTATCAGTGCAGCTCTACTGTAGAGCAATCTGGTTAATAGACACAAAACCAAGGTTTTCATTATCATGTGATATGTGCTCGTGTATGACAGTATCAGTAATCATAAATTGTGTGGCTAGTGCTGCAAGCTAACGTGTTCACAATTGATCCTTCATTTTTCAGTAGACTTCATGGTTGGTTCTTGCCTCGTTCTCGAGTGCTGTGCCAAGTTTACAGTTAGCCAGCTTGCTCTAATGAGTCATTGTGTCACACCCATAATTATAGCTAATGGCAGCCTCTGTTTGGAGAGGCAAACCAATGCCTGTGGAGTTCTGTCTTTTAGCTATAACTACATGTTAGAGTGAACATTCTCCTGGTATGGCGTGTAATGTAACTTCCTAAAAAGCATCTTTTATCTAGCGGGGTGTATTCGTTTATACACTTGCCAGAAGGTCTATAACCGGCTTGTAGCACCCAGCTGAGGGGGTGATATCCTCTAGGCACGGAAGTTCAAATCAGTTGTGCAGCAAAATGTTCTGAAATCGACTTGGGCATTGAAACAGCAGAATTGCCAGTTATTGATTTTTTGGAAGCTAGTAAACTGCTAGACGTTGATGTTGTTTCTGATCAGCAGTCTTCTGAATCTCGTTTTCAATTTCATCCAGTAGTTTTCAGAAGTTTCTTGATTCACATGTTCCCCCTAGCATCACAAAAGCTACTGCATGTGCGCGGTTAGAGTGTTCAACGCATGGAAGAAATGGAGAAACAAGCAGCCAACTGAAGAGGGAGTGCTCGGGCGGTACGTGCATGATCTGCATGTTATGAACAACAGAGAAATGAATACTGGCTTGCAAGGTTTGTGCATGAAGTTCGGAGGCAAGGTGGAAAGCCGTATCCACCTTCTACCATGTAGCTGGTTTATAGCATTCTGTGTGCTCGAGTATCATTCTGTTGCTGGACGCCTAACCACGGTTAATTTTTCAGAAGGACGACTCTCAGTATAGTTTGCTTAGGTCTGCACTTGCTACACGCATGAAAGAACTCATTATGATTTCAGTAAGGATCAGTAGACCCACGTATTGTTTGTTCTGGCTGACAGATATGTTTCAGTAGCCTAATTGTTAAGTTCACAAACAATTCACATCTTGATAAACCAGTAGCCCCAGACAGTTATAAGCCGATTTATTGACCGGTCAATTGACCGGTCAATATGTAGCGGAAGTGGGATATGTCATTTATTGTAAGCAATACTGGACACTGATTGGCGCAGACGAAGCTAGGGTGCTACAAATGGACTATAGTTGCTAAGCATGATAAGTAGTAGTAATTGTTGGAACAATCATTCCATTTGTTTGACTTGCTCTATGGGTAGCAACTAAATTTTTATTGGCCAGTCTTTCCTTGTGAGATAATTGTTGCCCGCAAAGCCTTCCTGTAGTGTATAATGTGCTTTTACAAGTGGCAGTGTGGGCAAGGAACTACAAGCCTGTTACTAAATCAATAGTTTAGTATTGTTTAGTATTGTTTATGTCAACATTGTTGGTTTGTGTGCTTAATACAAATGATTCAAAGAAACATTTTGTAGTAAGACCACAAACTGTCAAGACTTACAACTATAGTTCATCTAGAACAGGAAGAGAGACTGAAGCATTTTCAGTGTACTTTCTTAATTATTAATTAATTAAGTCATGGGGAGAGATGGTAGAGGACAATGACTACCTTATGATGATAGCATGTTGTCTTGTCATTGTGTAAGAGCAGCCTGTTTACTTAAAGGAACATCGGTCTCATGGGCTAGTAAGTTGTGCATCCCATACACCTTGGACTGTTGGCTGCCAACAATCAAATTGAGACATTTGACGCATTTTCAGAACGAGATATGCTTACATATGCTTTTAACTGATTGAATGATAGATTCTATCAGATGCCCTTGTAACTTTTTCGGTTGGCACTCTGACTCCTACCCTACATTGCAGTTTGCATAGTGTGCTATTTGGTTCAGTAGCTGAAACAGTTATGCATAACTTACTCATACTTATCAGGTGGGCAACGCTTTTATAGTGGAGGCTGAAGAGGGTTTTCTCGCCATCCTGTGTTAGATCATGTGACATCAACAGCATACCCGTAATTCCATGGAAGAGCAGTGGACGAAGAAACAGATCCGGACGTTGATAGCCCTGTTGTAAAGATTGCATAGAGTCAACTGTAACTTTGCATTGCAGTTCTTGTCACTTCCATCAATGCAGTCATTGCTTTTTTTCCAACAAATGTACGTTAGCGGGTGTCTCTGAAATTTTACTGAATTAGCACATCTCCAAATGTCTTGTTAGCTAAGAAAGTGAACAAGATGGGTAACTGACACAGTGTTTTGTCAGTAGTATGGGAAGTAAGCTGACGAATAGTAGAGAGTAGACAAGTGTCAGCAAGCACTTTATCAGATGTCTTCACAGACTAGGGAAATCACAGAGTTGGTCAAAGTATCATGTGATTAGTCAGGATTTTTCAGTTCAACTCTGGCCCCATTGTTGTTTGTGTAGTAGAGTACTTCCATTGAATTTCTGTGGTTCACCAGTATCTTGACACCCACATAGAACTTCTGGAATTTCTTCTCTGTTTGATTTCTAGCGTATTTCTGCTTTGTTATCTTGCAATTTTTTTCTCTTTTTATGATTTTCAGGAGGCTATTTGTTTTGTTATTGAGTCATAACTAGGATCAGCAATACTGATGAACTATTTCTAAGGTCACTCTCAAGGCAACTAGTACAGAGAAGCCCTTATGTGTTTGCCTCTTACCACATCCTTGTTTTCTTTGTTGCACCTAGTTTCTCTTTGTACATTCCAAGTTAGTAAGTGGGTCAAGTGTCTCAGCTATGAGGAAACTTGGTGCATTCCAGAGAAGTCCAGGATGTGGATGTGGATGTGGATGTGGTCTGTTAGGTGCTTGAATTCCATACACACTTGGCTTCCACACCAGACACAGATACACTCACTGCAGTGTAAAATACTGTTTCATTTGTACTTTTTGTACACATCTCAAACTTACTATTTCTAACTAAAATTATTTACCAGACCCCTCCCCAAGAACTTAGAAAAGTAAAGAGCGGGCATATGGTGTATCAGTGCAAGTGGCTTAGAAACACATTCAGGATAAATTTTCAGTGCTGCATGCATAGGTACGTCATTTTCTAGCCTCGAACTTCCAGGGAACCAGTAGGTCTATCACCTGTTTGACTACTGACTGTTTGAACTTCTGAAGAAGTGCAACTCGGGCATAACTTTTCAATAGAGAATGAAATAAACTTGAAGCATAACTGACAATGACAATGGGTTGCTTTGTTATTGTTCAAGAGGTGATGGCAGTCTAGACAGCTGGTTTTCTTGCAATTAGTGATGCCCTGAAGAAGACTGATACTACTATCTAGATGGACTGTGTACTTAGCCAGTGTATTGTCTATTGGATATGGCACCTTTGTGGAACAAACTATCATTTGTGGAAGTACATCATTATGAAGAGTATGTTTTTGTGGAGAATACATCATAGCAGTAGAAAGGGCAGAGAGGTCCTGGTGATTAATTAGATATGCATTTGTGGTTGTGCCATCTTTCAGTTTGTGGTGTGGTAGTACTGCTTAATGTTTTACTGTCAAACAGTCTATTGTGTAGACAGCTGTCATCCTGTCCTCCTTGAAATAGGCCTACTACCTAATCCCAAGCTATTTCAACCATCTTAGCATGTCACCCTAGTAGATAGCTGTTTTTATAGATTAAGTAGTGTACATGGATATGTCTAAGTTTAGTTGTGTGTCTGTTTGCTGGCCTTGCCTGTAACTGATTTTGTTCCCTGATAGTACATGTATAGCTCAGCAAAACCGGTCAGGTTTACAAAAGGGTGGGGCAGCAGGCAAGATGTTACAATTTTAGCGCATCCCCTTCATTCCTTTGCGCCACTACAGCTGACATCAATTCCAGATTGCTTTCCAAGTATAGTTATTCTAGCAAAATATCTGTTGACACAATCTATGCTCAACTGGTGTGACATATGACACTCTGACACAGTATCCTGAGGTTTTCCAGTCACAACTTTGTTTAGGTATAGGTAGCAACTGTCTTGATAACTGCATGGTAAGATGAAGTGAGAACGCGGTACGGACACTCATTCAAGCCATTGCACATGAAAGTACTCGCAGTAAGTGAGACGTGCAGGCTGTACAGTAGACATCATCGAGGCATGTAGTTGCCATGACTGAAATTCAATCCGCACTTACAGAATCCTTTGAGCTCCACCGAAATTGCAGTGTGCGTGTGTACACTCTACGTCCTTACTTTTGTGTAAACTGAGCCTAACTAAACTCTACAGAGGACTGCCTGCTGTTGTTATTGTTTGACAGTTGTTGGGCTGCTCATGTTGTGGTTGGCCTGTCTGCTATTCTGTTGGCGTTTGCAAATCTGGCATACTCAAACAATCACGTTTCTCTAGGTTATATCGAGGAGTTTGAGATGGTGGACGACCATCGAGGCGGCAAAGTGGTCGTGAATTTGAACGGAAGAATCAACAAGGTAGGCACTTGAGTCAACATTGCCGACGCTACCTGCTGCTAATGTTTGCTGCTCCAGTGTGGCGTCATCAGTCCCCGGTTCGACGTAGCTGTGAAGGACATCGAGAAATGGGTGACGAATCTACTGCCTTCTCGTCAGTTCGGGTAAGTCTATCAGCTTGGACGTTAGAGCTACGGAAATCTCGTCGCGGCCAGTCGCGCGGCATGCATCCTACGCCAGCCCCACAGATCCGGTGCGAGGGCTGGAACCATGCAGTGCATGCAACAGTGATTATTGTCCAAAATAGAACGCCCGAGGATTCGCTATGCCTCTCGCGTTCTTGAAAAGGATGTACAAGCGCTAGCGTGACGTCAGAGGGCGCGGTTTACTTGGCGACACACTGTGGCCACGCCTATTTAATTAACTGACCTTTGTTTAGGTACTTGGTACTGACGACATCGGCTGGTATAATGGATCACGAAGAAGCAAGAAGAAAGCACACAGGTGGGAAGATACTCGGTTTCTTTTACTAAGACTATTGAAGAGGTAGTAGCAGTAAATATACGATACCGGGTATTGTGACCATCACGTGAGTTGCGGTCAGGTTGAAAGGGTAGTTCCATAATAGGCATGACGTTAGGGTAACGTAACGCGTTGTCCTTGTGACTAATTGAATTACCCCATAATTTGCCCTGACGTAATGACCGAATTTCCGCCTTCCCGTGACGTATGTTGTCGCTTATGTTGTATGGTAACAACCAATCAGCGCGCGAGTTGTAATCCATAAAGTCGTCTCGCTCGATTTCTCCACACCACTCTTCCTCGTCGGCTGTGTGATGATGATGGATACGGAAATCGGTATCGCGGTCGATTTTCTTTTGACCTTCCTTCACGACGTATCCGAAGAGAAGCTACAAGAGCTAGCACACGAACTGACGGAGATTCTACGCGAACGCTACACGGGACACTGGTATCCGGACCGACCAAGCAAAGGCAACGGCTATCGCTGCATAAACGTCAATCAAACCGTTCTCGACCCAACTCTGGCGAAAGCCGTTCGGCAGTGCCAGTTGTCGCCGAATTCGGTGCGTCGGAGTCTTCCCGAAAACCTCAGTCTCTGGGTCGACCCTCACGAGGTGAGCTATCGAATGGGCGACCGCGGTCCTGTCGACGTTCTGTACACGTACGGCGGGGACAGACACTGTACAACTACGTACGACGTGTCATCGAGTTGGGAAATGGAGAGTTACGCGGCGAACAACGGGTATGAGGAATTCCCCGACCACCCGGCGGCTCAGTATCACGACTATGGTCATTACGACTTGTCCTCAGGCGGCAGCTCGGATGTAGAAATGGACAACGATGGCGACTACTTCACGTACCGAGGCGAGGTGTTCAGTAGGCGGGCATTGTCTGACTACCTCGACTCTGCGGCTTACACGAGCTCGAGCGCCTATATGCCGACCACTTCGAGCATCTACACGTCGCCCTATTCGTCTCCCTATCAAAGCTACGGCTCTCCGAATTTCGTGCGCAAGATGCAGACTCTAGTGCATTAGGAGATAGATTGTGTAACAAGTGTAATGTTTTCTAAGATGTATAGTGAACCAGAGAGACATATTGGTCTGTTTACATAGAGAGACCGTTTTTTGTTATATATCGTTTCTCCCTGCTCCGCGTGAGCTGGATTTCAATTCAGCAGTAATCTGCAGTTTCGACATAATAGAAAAATCGCAAAGCAAGCAGTTGACTGTGTCGCTTCGTCAGCATGTTGGTGACTAGTAGAAATCCTCGCCGCCGCCTTCCATCTTGCTGTCGCCTGCCGCGCTGGTGTTCCTCACCAGTTCTTGGCTGCGATACATGATGGCAACCTGTGCAATACAGAAACCGCATTGTTATGATGTGTTGTGTTAGAGAATCCCCGTAGGGTCTGACCAATCCCCCGTGTTACCCCAAACATTTTGGGAGGAGCTTCGAACTCTGAATGACAGACAGACAGACCTGTTCGGCGCTTGTCGCCTCCTCTGGCTTCTTGTCGTCTCGGATGCGAACGAAGCGAGGAAACCTCAAAGAGACGCCTTTGTCAGAGTCAACCTGTTGGAGTAAGTACATGTATGAACACGGATTTGCGAGGGCGTATGGTGTGAGGTGTTGTATTACAATCCCTATTGCTGCTTTGTGCGTGGGCGACAAACTCAGGTCGGCTGCCTTGATTTCCCACACCTGTCATGACGTCAATAATTAGATTATAACCAGTTTTGCTAATCAGACTGACCTGGATTGAGTCAAACCATACATCCGCAGTCACACTGGAGCCAAATGCGTAGTATGGCTTTGGCTGGGGAATGACATGGCTGTTCAAGAATTGAGTGTGCTTTGTTAGATCTTCATCTGAGAAGCCTGTACCGATCTATGTAGGAGAGTTTCCATGTAAAGTAGTTTTGTCCATTGACTGTACAGTACATGTTATTATTCAGAATTGTTGATGGTCTCAACCTTGCAAATACTTTGGAATTGTTCACTTTCATTGTCATAGCACGCTAGTAAGAATCCTCCATAACATCCAGTCCGCTTGCCTGTACCATGGTAGCCACCTATCACCACAAGATCCAGAGTATCACCTACCCCTTCCAAGTAGTCTTTCTTCAACTGTTTAGGAGAGAGGTGGAGCACTGTAGATTACAGTCTGATCTATCTTTCTGTTAGTTTACCTTCAACCAGTTGTGAGATCTCTTGGCAATCTCGTATGTTGCATCAGTTGCTAGTGTTTTCACCATCAAACCCTCACAGCTGTCTATAAGGAGATACTATAGTAGTAATGTTCTATACAATTAGATAGATAGATAGATAGATAGATAGATAGATAGATATACATGTATAATCACTATAAAGAGACTGAGATGTAGTTAAGATATGACCTACAGAACTTTCATAATTCAATATTCTTTCTCCTTTCTGGAGCCTTCCTAGTTCAACCTCCTAGCCTCATTTCTATCACACTATGTAGTTGCTGCATCTGAATCAGCTGTTGTAAGGTGGTGGACATGAAAGGATTCAGGGGAAATGATTGTGATGATAACATGAATCAGAGCTATCTGTGGTGTCTCTATCAGATAAAGCACTACAAAGTAAGCAAGAAGATATGGTAATCTGCAGTATATTCATAATAAGGACCCCTAGATAAATGAAGGGATGTCCTTTGTTTGGTTCCCTGGGAAAATGGTCTTCCTGTCATTTAATTAAAGAATTTATAACCAAGGTCTGATTTCATTCAAAACGGGCAGATGTACCAGCTAGTGTAGTCTTATGGCTATACCTTAAAATACTAAACTTGAAATACCTAACCTACTACACACCTGTGACCACAAATCATTGATTACAAGAAATGTGAAGGGAACACTTGCTATTTTCTTGTCATCGATGACCAGACAAGTGCGAACAAGCTAGTTTTACTGTATTGTCCTGCATATGGCTTATATGACTGAATGGATATACACATACCTTTGATGGACTGGTCAAGGAATGAAGCAATGTCATCAGTACCGGCTGAAACAAGACTTTTGGTAAACATGAACTCCTATAACACAGTACCATGTGACGAGAATGTGCGATGGTTAAGTTAGTCTATGCACACTGTACGCCTTCTATCTCATTGAACGATGAGTGAAGGAGCTCTCTTCTTCTTTCCAACGGCTCCTTCACAAGAGACTACACAGACGTTTCATCAGTATGGATACACATTAATTAATTTGATAAGAAGAGGTCTTCACCTGCCCATTGAGATACAGCAAGTCAAACGCGAATACACAAACTTGGACTTTGATTAGTGAAACATCAGCATCCTATAACAGTCAAAGTATTACTTCAAAGAACTCGGTTGCCTAGAAACATGTCTTTGCAGTGAGAATGATAAGTTGTAATGTGATTGACTTTATTGAAATTGCCAACTGAATAGATCTAGAGTGACTTTGATTTGACAAGCAGATGGTGAGTAATGTATGTGACCTACTAAACATTTAAAGGTGGTAAATAACATGTTTGGGCTTGTTTACCAGAAGTAACTGGTCTTTAGCCCAGGACCAAGATAATCTTTCTCATGGTATACTTTTTAGTACCTGCTACTACACTCTCAGTGTGAGCCATCAGCACAGTGTGAAATTGGTAAGAATGCCTCCAAATTCTGTTACAGAGTTAGATGGATTTCATTAGTCTTCTTTCCAGGTAGGTAGGTAGCTATCTCAAAGTAGGACGTGGTATGGATCCTAACTGACGTTAATTATTTTACACACCTAATGTCAGTCTGCAGTGTACCAATTTGGGTACTCTGTCAGTGTACAAATTGGGATGCCTTTGTTGTCATGCTACCATTCATTACATGTGAAATCCGATATGCTACTATTACATGTGAAATCGGATAACAGTGCCAACAGACAAGACAGTTGCCAAGATCAGTCTTGATTGCTGGTAAATATGATTATTGCAATGTTGCTATCAATTGGTATTCTCCCAGCTTGCTCCAGGACTCTATCACAGTTCTTTCCCACTCCCTACTGCTGCTTTATCATGTTTCTTTTTCTGCAGACCTGTCTACTGCACCCCTCCTCTTATTCACAGGTAGCTGCATTTTGTCACCTTACATGGTTCCAAAGTATGATGTGCCAGTGTTCTGTGAATGACATCATCAACAATGAGGCTTTCTTACTTTCACTATATTGGGGTGAACCAAGAGGTGAGATGAGGACTAAAGATCTTGTCACCACACAGGAAGTGATTTGTCATAGGTAATATCAGTGCAAAGACACTCCATGACACCAATGACAATATGCTTATTGTGTTCTGCATCCTTGGTAATTATGCATCAAGATGTGCTACAGGAGAGCCATTCAGTACATTATAATAAGTCTCTAAGAAGGATGTATTCTTGCAATGCTATTAGTGTAAGTGATCTTACATGTATTTATGTACACAAACCTTCCTCTTCCGAGTGCTTAGCACTTGAAAGGGCAGTATCTGTGTTTTGTCTCTGTCCCAGGCAACTGACTCTGAATCAATGATACAGGAAGTGACTCCTGGTCTCAACACCTGTAGACCACACCACACCACTAGATAAGGTAAGGCTCAACTAGATGTTTCTAGCAACATCTTGCCTTTGGTATCCTGGATATAACGTCAGGATACTTGGAAGTGTTGTTTTCTTGGTTTCTGCTGTAGATTTTAATATCTCCATCTTCTAAAATATGTATCTAGAGGATACAAGTAACAAAATAAAAGACGATAAGAAAAACAAAATACAAGTTGCCTGATGAAGTGCACATGGAAGAAAAACATTAGTAAAACGTCATAGCAGTAGTTACTGCGTCATAGTAGACCCCTGACTTTACACTTCATTCACCTCATTGCCACATTTGGGCACAGAACTTGAGGTCCTTCACAAGTCAGGTAGTTGCATGGGTCACCTGGGCACCTTACTGAATTACAAAACCATTTGCAAATGTTTCCAGTCAGCTGATTGCACAGGAGTTGGACAATTGCAATCAATAGTATGGGCATGTAGGTTGCTGTATGCATGGGCAACCACACAGAATACAAACAGCTGGGTCATCACTGTGCCTGACCTCCAGAAATATCACTAGGGCAAGGGAAAGAAGAGGAAGTGGAAGTGGAATCAGTTAAAGATAGATACAAAGATGACATTTTCAAACAATGATCGTGCATTTTTATAATTATGGTTGACCTTCCCTGTTGTTACCTACTATAGGAAGATAGGAACAAACGAAAACAGAACCAATACTGAAAACAGACCCTCATTATGTAAGCATGCACAACAGCACTAATTGCCTGTGATATAAATAACTAATCTGCTCTTACCTGGGCTCTTTCTCCATCATATTTGTATTCACACACAAAGGCTGCATCCTCAAATCGTTTGAAAACTTCCGCTACACCTTTGGTTGGATGGGCGAGCATAGGTTTGAGAGGAATGCCCGGTGTTAGCTTGCACTCCTCTGGTAGTGCCTTTAGGCCTTGTGCAAGTAAAGTGGGAATGATTTTGTCATAACAAGGCAATTCACTGCAGTGAAACAAGAGAAAAGGACTAGTCCAATTATGTGTCAATTCAAACTACAAGATAGTAGATAGCATTTGTTGTAAGAAAACTGGGCAGTTCTAGTTCTCCTGTGCAGCCAGTAATTAGCCTTTGAAATTTATTTATTCACACACACCTCTACAATAATAGTGGAGTACATACAGTATCAAGAATGGCATTCGTAGTTTTATCATGTTTGTATACCAACAGAAAGTACATCATGAATGACACACTACCAATGCTAGCACCCCATTTGAGTTAATCTGACTCCCAACATCTCTGTGTCAATCATGCATTGCCCAACAAAGGAACAGAGACCATTCAGTACTCTGTACAAAAGCTTGCCCCAACAGTTTTGCATTGTGGTTATTTTTAATACAATAACTCAATAATAAAAATAATTGCCGCTCTTCAAAGTTATGAACACAACATTTTGTCAGTCCCACTACAGGCAGCAGTGCTTTGGCACGGGCAGACTACACTGACCCAAGCAATCAGGCGGCTGCCATCGTCCACTGGGACATTATCATTGGAGAGCAGATGGTACCGACCTCATGCTGACAGGAGATAGAAATGTTACTACAATGTGGGATGCATTCTGTCTAGATAGCCATGATGGTCTAAACACCAGCTGCAAGGGTTGATTTCGGTGTTTGCAATAATCAATACAGACCAGACCAGACCGATCCCGTTGAGCACACTTCAATACTAGTAATTAGTGCCAACAGACAAGCAAATGTGAACCAAGAGAATAATAATGAATCTGTAAACCCAATTTGTCTAGTTTGCTGGCCACACTATTGATGAAATCGCTGATGAATAGAAAACAAAAGTCTTGGTGACAAATTGCCAATTTCTATTTCTAAAGTATGGTAGGTAGATGACCTGGAGGTTGGACCAATTTGTGACCCAGCTGTTGTTCAAAAAACCACTAATTCTAAATCAAAGCCTACAAACCCCTAATTTTGAGATCAAAGGGTACCGACTGAGTATTATTAAGTGTCTGACAACTGTACTGGATGGGCATCAGGAGGTGCGGCACCAACAGTCATGCTTATGGTTACACGGCTTGGAGCCATGCCAGATTTCCACTTCCACACATATCTACTAACCTACCATCCAGATTAGAAAAGGTCTGCTTCTCTTTACAACTATACATAATTCTCTTGTAGCTGTGTCTGAGGCCTCATACATCCTAGAGTTTACCTTGTAACCAGCCCACAAACCAGCAGGATCAGACACTACTTTGTCAACATACTAATCAATTTATTTTGATTCTGAAATCATTATCATTCACTGAGAAAGGAGACCACCCAGAAAGAAGCCAAGCAGACAAAACCTAATGACCATTGCAATGCTCCAAATGAGTTTGCTAGATGGTCAGACATACATGTATATCCATCCAAACAGAAGATTTTCTGGACGTCTGGTTGATTTGATTGGACAATATATTTCAATCCGCTTGTCCCAAACTTGTTTCCCCCTACATTATGGTAGAACTTAAAAATTTAGGGTGTCCTTTTTGTGGCCATTTGGTAATTACTGTCTGTAGTATACTGTAGTTTGCGCATTACACATTATAGTGTGATGTCAGATGTGCTGTTTACCCTTTCACCTAATTAAGGCATCCCCTATTAGGCCATTATGCTGACCCATAACCTCAATTAGTAAAGAAGCATTTGATATGCACAAATATTGAAATCCAAGAAGTTGTGGTTTTGAGTGACACCAAGATCATCCCTGTGAGCCCAAAAATACAGGAATTATGCGGATTTACAAACCACGATCAATGCGTACAGAAAGTATAAAAGAAAGGATGCCAATAATTGCGGTTTCTGCTTGTATGGGTAGTTGCTCGAACAACAAGTCCAACCATAATCAGAGTTGACCGGACAAGTGGCAAAAGTGGTCAGACAATGTCCGATGACCAACCGTTATTTCGAGCTCTGCCATTGTAATTGAATGGTTTCGCCTGTCTTTATACCCAAGGCTTGTCAATGTCTTGTTTTAGATATTTTATATATAAAACCAATGGGAAACTGAAATAAAATGGTGTGACAAACTGTAATATTCAAAGCTGACCAGTACACTGATTTCACAGTCAATGCCCCACGATCCAGTTCTTCCTTGAATTTCTCAGCAGCAACACCTTTGCTGGCATCCACAACGGTAAGAGGCAACTCTGTCAAACGTACACAATCAACAACAACCTAAACGTAAGAACGGATCCAACCTGAAGCTGGAGGTGTTAACACCACTGCATGCCCCAAAGCTGTCAATACTGACTGCTCAGCGAGACCTATTCTCAACTTTCCAGTTAAAGATCTACGAAAATAGTCAAATCTGGATGACACGCTGTTGCAGTCAAATGTGAGTAAGACGGACCACCTCATGAGATATCTTGCTTCTGAGTGTCGACATGCTACGAGCATCGATTTGATGTGACTCAGTTTCTTTGACATCGACTAATGCAAACAAAAGAAAAACGTGATTGCACTGTAATGCAGTGATGGGAAACAGTCGTGAGTACAGCGCTCCCTGTTAACTGGGCAATCTCCTTCAGTTTCTTTAAGACGCTGGAAGTGGTCAGTTTAGGTGGCGTGAACATCATTCGTTGGTTTGTTCGACTGGCCTGTAAACAATCGACTATTTATGAAAGTGTCAGCTTACAACAAGTTACAATAAAGTATGCTGTGCTTTTACACAAGTCTAATCAATAAATAATTGACAAATTAATTAAACTACTTCAACAAATCACTTCATACGAAGCATTAGTGAGAAAGTTTGTCCACATAAATATAAAGTACAAACCAATACAGAAGCTTGTTAACATGGCCATAATAATAATTTTCCATACAAATTATTCTTATTATTGTGAATGTATTATCAAGTGACCTGTGACATAGAAACTTGTGGACTTCAGTTTGATAGTTTCTAGATTAAATTGTGTTTACTCTTCGATGTGTGTTTTCAGATTCCAAAATGAAAAATAATAATTTTAGTAAAATTTGTTATTTATTTGCAAAAGTCATTGCTCACACTAGGAGTCAATAGATAAGACGTGACCAATATAAATTATCAGAAATTGGGAATTCAGAAATGAGTACAAAAAATCTCTGCTGTCAGACTATAATTCTGTTGTCATATAGATACCGTAGCAACAAGACATCTGGAACTCTGGTGTGTGTGTGTGTGTGTGTGTGTGTGTGTGTGTGTGTGTGTGTGTGTGTGTGTGTGTGTGCGTGTGTGTGTGTGTGTGTGTGTGTGTGTGTGTGCCAGTGTGTGTGCCAGTGTGTGTGTGTGTGTGTGTGTGTGCCAGTGTGTGTGCCAGTGTGTGTGCCAGTGTGTGTGTGTGTGTGTGTGTGTGTGTGTGTGTGTGTGTGTGTGTGTGTGTGTGTGTGTGTGTGCATAAAGCACGACAGAAAGAGAGGTCATGTTCATGTATGTGATTTCTTAGAGAGGTTCCTTCCATGAGTGGGTTGTGGACTCTTGGCTGACATTCAAACATTAGCATAATACAATTATGCCACACCCACAAGATTTGCTGTTGTTAAGTTACACACAACATAACAATCCCTGAAACCTTACGCCTCACTAGGAAGCATACATCCAAAGATGGCGTCTGTAGGCCAATACCCAGCTGTTACTCTTATTTCTAGTCATGCCTGGGTGGACATTCCACTTCTAAGGTCAACAATGCATGACTCCCATGAGCATCTGATACAATTGAATAGCAAAACTCACAACGGATTTAGAACAGCAGTCTATTTGTACCAACAGTGTTTATAAAATTTCCGCTTTTTAGGGCTTCATAAAGGCACATTGAGTGTGATGCATGAGTCATTGTATTTACATCATGACATCATGTTTGACTGTTGGTGTGCTTGCTACCTGCGTAAGAGGTACGGTACGTGTACACTGTACTAAATAGGTTTTGTGTTATTTGCATAAATCAGTACTAAACCATTGAAGAGTCATGTCGCATTTGAGATGCAGTATATTGCTCCAAATGTGCACTAGCAACATGACCAAACTGTTAGAATGATGGGCAAATGTTGAAGAATGCGGAGATGCAAGTTTCTGTGCAGTGACAATGCACCACCTTCAGTGCACAGACGGTCTGCATCATTGAATAATCCAGAAGACAAGTTCTTGGTTCTCTAGAATACTATATACTAGCATGATGCTACAGCTACACAACTATCATCTCTTTATGATCACAGCCCGAGTTCCTACTATGAAATGTCAAGGATAGTTAATGTGGGTGAAAAATACTTTAAAAGGTTAACAAGTGTCTGCATAGGAAGAACATTTACAAGACTAGAAGCCTAATTTGAGAAACAGACAGACAGACAAACAGCAGACAGAACAAACAGACAGACAGACAGACAGACAGACAGACAAACATTGACGGATGGATGGATGGACAGACAGATACACAGTCAGACAAAAGATTTCTCACATAATTATGTGCTTCGTTTCTTAATGAAAAACTGTAAAACATGAACAACGTAAAGCTTTATAACCTACGCGGGTGCTTTGTATGGACTTGAGACAGTGTGTCCTATTGCCACTGTATTTCAAATAAAATTTGTTTTAAATTTTAAATACCAGTGTTCTCCCCACAACCAGCTATACCAGCATTTTGCTGGTTGGGAGAGAAAATTGCCAGTTGAAGGTTTGGACTTGCAGGTTGTGACTTAGATCTTCCTACTATGCATTGTAGGTTCCTTTTAAGGTCACCGTCATTAAGTACCACGCTAAAATGAGACTGGTACAGGAATGTGTACGTATTGTACAACTCAGCACAGACAATGTCTAGGGACTTTAGGTAATCTGGGATAGGCTCTGAGTGCATACATCGCTGTATGCCAACAAGCGTTGGCAAAGAAGCGTAGAGTTTATGTGCCTGCTGCTTTCACCACGTGGAGCTCTACTCGACGTTGGTTGATTTGTGCATCCTGCTTCTGTGAAGTTGTTTTGCAGTGCCTGCTGTCAGAGGTAGAGTGGAATTGGAAGACCAAAGAAGGGTGGACACAAGTGGGATGCCTGGTACAACAGTGGCTGTACGGGTACTCGTCTAAACTTAGATGTCATCAAGAAACATAAATCATCTAACGACCCTATTCCTGGAAGATGATGAAGCTTTGAAGGGAAAACAAAAAGGGTGGCTTACTAGGAAAGCAGGTTCAAGGCATTCGTAACAGAGATTCCAGGCCTTATAATGGATTGATAAAGAGCATTATGCAACTGGCATGGGCTAAGAGTTGCTGTGTTGAATCATCAATGAGGTTGATAAAGATATAAATAATTTTGAAGGATACAAAATAGTCTGACAGGTGGGTATTCATCAAGTCCTTGGGCCAGTTGAGAAAATTCCTGGGGAGAACACTGAATACTATTTCAAATAAATTAGGTTTATAGTCTTAATTAGTTAAATGTCAGTTTCTAATCTAAACAGTTTAATCTGTGTGACTGTATCCATCCTACCTCTGCCACTATTCCCAGGTCGCCCTTCTTTGCGATCTCTGCTTTGACTGACTTTGCACTGCGACCGGTGACTTCGGCTATTGCCTTTACTAGGATAGTTTCGCCAACTCCTAGCTCTAGTCCCTCATAAGCTGGAGCCAACTGTAAAGAGACAAGGCAAGAGCTACATGAAAGGATTGGAAATAACACGGCTTACAGATCATGAAATCAGTTTGGCACGTGAAGAAGTAACAATGGCAAAACCAGACAGACAGGCAGACTGACTGACCAACCCCATCAGATGTGTGTGTGTGTGTGTGTGTGTGTGTGTGTGTGTGTGTGTGTGTGTGTGTGTGTGTGTGTGTGTGTGTGTGTGCATGCGTGTATGTGTGGGTCAACATTACAGCTATTGGCATTTCTGTCTACATCAATAATCCAACATACCCAACAGACAATGTTTTCTAGCATACTTACTTGGTTGAGGCATAAATAAACACATGGTAGCAATTCGTCTGGAGACAAGGCAATCACCGAGCGAAACAGGTTGCACAGCAGTGATATAATCTTATGCCTACAAACAACAACTAATCAACAACTAGTAACAACACTTGCCGTCCTACTATTCACAACTTTCTCATCCCAATCATTACTTCAATTAAAAATTTATTACTACTAAGCAATGAAGCTGTGTTTACACCGTCGCTTCCACAGCTATGAGGACTGCGGAAAAGAATTACAAATTTAGGTGCCATTTTCCTTTTCAGTGAGCTACTTGTAAAATCTATCTGAAAGTGCACAAAGTGACTGTCGTTTCACACAATCGCAAAGTCCGTAAATACCATAGCCTATTAGGATTGGTAGACTTGTAACCAGTCTCGCCGCGCTTTCGTCATTCCCGGATGTTCAATCCTCAGCATGTCACGAGTCTATAGGATTGGTGTGTTTCATGAGATTGAATTTTTGCCATTTTTTTCACCTGTAGCTATTAGGCCATGTCAACCTGATTTGTTGTTTCGTGGTCCGACCGACCTAGAATCTTGTTGCCAACAAAAATTGTCATTAATTTTAAGTGACACATTTGTATTTCGCAAGCACACGACTTCTTCCGCATTCGCTTGGCCAAGTCACCATCAAACAGGGTGGGAAGGTTTCAGTGCTGCACAAGGTAGTCAAGTGTGAATGGAAAGCTTCGTTTGGCAACTTGCTGCAGAACGTTAAGTCTACGTTTGCTGTGTGGTATCTGACTCACTGCATCATGCGTGGTGCTTGTGTTACATAGAATTTACATGGGCGGTTCTTTTTCATTTTACCTGCCAACCAACCGACCCTAAAACAGCCTTACAGTTGGCCTGTGAAACAACAAATCAAGTTGACGGGGCCTTCTGCAATTTTATTTTTGTGATTTCTAATGAATGAATGCCGCTCTTAAGCATAGTAGTATGTGTTTGCAAATTTTAATCTTGCAATTTCTTTTTAAAACATCGCAAAATCGCAACACTAAAACACTGCAAAACATTCCAATCCTACGATAGTCTGTATCCGTCAAAGTACATTGATGAGAGTTATCACATACGGGACATAGATATCGCTTACGGTTATGCAAGGTTAGGTTCCCAACCCATGCAAATGTTGTAAGCCAAGATAGGGATTGATTTTGCATTAGTAGTTGCAGACTGACAGGTAGAGGTCTTGTTTATTTCCAACAACACTTTGCAATCGTAAACATGAATTACACTGGGTCATGAATGTTTCGCGGATCTAATTGGTGGTTCATCCATCATCTGTGGTTGTCATGTACAATCAATCGCAAATACCGTTGGCACATTTCTAAGCACGCACACATGCACACGTGTGCACACACACACACACACACACACACACACACACACACACACACACACACACCACACACACACACACACACACACACCACACACACACACACACACACACACACACACACACACACACACACACACACACACACACACACACACACCAGACCAGAAGTCAGTTAAACCCTTTACATTTTGAGTACGTTACTTGCCAAGTCTTGTGACTTTACAAAGTCCCTTTTCTTATGGCTCATAGTTGAAATTAATTTTAATATTAATCATTACTATTAGTAAACACATGAGACCATCCTTACCTGCCAGATGTAGCTTCAATTGCTTCAAACGTTCTGCAAATCGCCAAATACGGCAACCTGAGCAACAGAAACTCGCTGACATTTACAAAAACTGATTAAGCAACAGAACTCACTGAGCAACTGATCATAGCAATCAATCCTGTGCAGTAGTATGTACTACATATATGTGTACATGCATCACTGCTATGTTTAGTAATGTATTATTCCTACTAAAGGCCGGTGTTAACTGTTAACATGCAGTTTGCATTAGACCTCCACTAGAACTAGTCTCGCGTAGCCAGACTCTTTTCCCGCGTCATACTTCAGTGAAAAATATGACACGGGAAAAGGGTCTGGCTAGGCGAGACTACACTAAAACTGATAAAATTTAATTAGCACCAAGCTCTACCAGAAGACTCTACAAGCACTTCTGAACTCTACCGCCTTTCACTCTGCATGTGACTATCACACATGCTCACTTACTCACTTAGCACACTCTCACTGGAATCAGTATGGTGTGCATTCATAATATGCAAGGCATTTACAGTAGATTGGAATTTCAAAAACAAAGAATGATCAGTGCTCTGGCTTGGCACCTGAGTACTCTGTTTGCCATGCATAAATTTAGTGTCCGTATAGATCACTAAGTCAGCTAACATAGTTACTGCCAACCTAGACAGTCAGCTAAAGTAAAACATTAGCAAGTAGCAAACTGAAAACTTAACTACACTGTAGTACAAGCCTATGTAAGAGTGGTGGTGGTGGTGGTGGTGGCGTATGTGTCTGTCTGTCTGTCTGTCCGTCTGTCTGCCTGTCTGTCTGTCTGTCTGTGTCTGTCTGCCTGCCTGTCTGTCTGTCTGTCTGTGTCTGTGTCTGTCTGTGTCTGTCTGTCTGTCTGTCTGTCTGTGTGTGTGTGTGTGTGTGTGTGTGTGTGTGTGTGTGTGTGTGTGTGTGTGTGTGTGTGTGTCTGTGTCTGTGTCTGTGTGTGTGCATGCATGTGAGTGAGTGTGTGTGTGTGTGTGTGTGTGTGTGTGTGTGTGTGTGTGTGTGTGTGTGTCTATGTGTGTGTGTGTGTGTGTGTGTGTGTGTGTGTGTGTGTGTGTGTGTGTGTGTGTGTGTGTGTGTGTCTATGTGTGTGTGTGTGTGTGTGTGTGTGTGTGTGTGTGTGTGTGTGTGTGTCTGTGTGTGTGTCTTGCAGTTAGGCAACAATCAAGTGACTGTTGTTACAATGCAATCTGTGCATGAGGTTGTCTCCATGCTATAGTATCAACATGACATGATTGTAAGTACATGCACTTACTGTTGCCTGCATTGCCAGCATGCATCTTTCACTGGGTGATATGAAAATTTGTCAGGTGTATATTGAACTGGATCAACATGATCATCAGAGCTAAACAAATGAGATACAATTAATCAACTCACATAAACAACTAACCCGACCAACAAATAATCTGTTTATCATGTTTTGCTGAATCTAGTTGACTTACAGTAATAACAGCAACAAACAATTACAATAATAATAACAATAAAAAATAACAATTGTTAGCATACACTTATACATATCAATACACTATTAACAACATATTGGTGGGCAAAGTGAACCTAGCCTCTCTTGTCATGTCAATTAAGTCACAATATACTATATTTTATTTATTTATTATTTATTTATTTATTTATTTTATTTATTTATTGTTTATTTATTATTGTTGTTTCATTATTTGCTTGTTCATTTATTTATTTATTTATTTATTTATTTATTTATTGTTTATTTATTGTTTATTTATTTATTTGTTTCATTATTTGTTTGTTTATTTATTTATTTATTTATTTATATATTTATTTGTTCATTTATTTATATACATGCATCAGTATTAGTTATTACCAACAAATCATCACTACCTGTCTGTCACCATCTTGCAAACATCTTGATCACCATCCGTGACTTTGCTGTCTGCCATCGCTTGTAAACAAAACAAATCCAACAACAGTTGTTACACATGGTGCACAGCCTGCCTCAGAACTATTACTTTGTGAGCTTGACTGTTCAACTGCTTTACATCTTCGCTTTCCAAAAAATGGATGAACAGCTTTTTCTGCTTGCTTCTTGTCACTCACCTCTATTTCTTTATTCTGCCCAACATCAAGCGCCTCACCTGCAGCAATGAAACGAACTACATTAAACAAACGAGTTATCTGACCATCAAGATATCTTTAGTCCATTCAAACTAAAGACCACAATACAGTTAGCCTCATTGTTCCAACAGTGATAGTCCTAGATCCTCACTTTCGGATAAATGTGCACCAAAAACCAATTTACAATGAGTAACATAAAGCCCCGGTGTCTGATTACAGTCAGTGTTTCCATTAAAAATTTTATTAGTAGCCAACTGTTTAATCCTTCTGTACGTAAGCAATGATAAATCGGTGCAGATGTAGACAGAGTGAAAGGTTGATGAGCCCACACGGCAGTGCTGTTATCAGTTACTGAAACAACTCAGAGGGCCCAAGTGCACAGGTGTGCATGTGTGTGTGTGTGTGTGTGTGTGTGTGTGTGTGTGTGTGTGTGTGTGTGTGTGTGTGTGTCTGTGTACACGTGTGTGTGTTTAACAATGTGGCCTGCTGCACTTGTGTGTCTCTCTCTGTGGGTGTTCCCGGATGTAGACAGCAGCGCCCAGAGCTTAGTAAGCTCTGCAGTTGCCAGCCTATTGTAAAGAACAACAGCGGCTACAGTGATTCCGTAACATCCAAAACATCTTGTTGGAAACACACCAGAAAGGCTACCCTAAACCCTTGAATCTCGATGTCTACTGGTAGTCCCATTTGGAACGATCCATTAGTGGTACTCGTATTTCACCAGAGTGAGCGTACGGACTGTACATCGGGGCATTCACTATAATCTCATCTTGTCCAAATTCTCCTGTCACGATGTCTCAACCGGTTGTCAGGGTTTGCATTTTGAACTCACAACAACATTCCAAGAGCTATACAAGAATCCCTGAGCTGCTCTTTGTACCAGTACATGTTGATCTAAAGTTGGACTTGCTTCTCTGGCCGACCTCATCAACATCAAGATCGGACAACCTAACAGTTTCTCTTTGTCTATTTATGTAAACATTGTTCAGGAGTCGTTAGCTTGTAACTGAGTAGCGTAGAAGGAAGCTGTGTCTGTGTGTATGCCTGTCTGTCTGTCTGTCTGTTTGTGTGTCTGTCTGTCTGTCTGTCTGTCTGTCTGTCTTTCTGTCTGTCTGTCTTTCATATATTACATTAGCCCCATATGGGGGGATAAAACTTAAAAGAAGCTACTTAACTACAACTTGTGCAAAGTCAGTGTTTCTACTAAGGGTCTTAGGTCCAGAACCGATCATCATGAGTTTTCTTGTCAGCACACTTGCATTGCAACGTTGCAGTTAAATTAAAAACCATCTCCTCCATTGTGTCTTAAACTCAGCAACATTTCTTTGTCTGTTCTCATCTCTCTACATACTTGCAATTGCATTAATTAAAGTAGTTAGTGGCTCTGTCTGTCTGTCTGTCTGTCTGTTTGTCTGTGTGTCTGTCTGTCTGTCTGCCTGTCTATGTGTGTGTCTGTGTGTCTGTCTGTCTGTCTGTCTGTCTGCCTGTCTATGTGTGTGTCTGTGTGTCTGTCTGTCTGTGTGTGTGTCTGTCTGTCTGCCGGTGTGTCTATCTGTCCGTCTGTCTGCCTGTCTATGTGTGTGTCTCTGTGTGTGTCTGTCTGTCTGTGTGTCTATCTGTTTGTCTGTCTGTGTGTCTACCTGTCTGTCTGTCCATCTGTTTGTCTGTCTGTCTGTCTGTCCGTCTGTCTGTCTCTCTGCCCATCCATCTGTCTGTCTGTCTGTCTGTCTGTCTGTCTGTCTGCCTGTCTGTCTCTATATATCTTATCATATCTCAAGTAGTGTGTTTTGTGTCTGTCCACATCATCAGGTCTGCCACTCAAAAAGCCTACCTTCTGTTTTCGTACCATTAATCAGATCCTCCTTCAGTCCACTCTCGGCAACTATCTCCATTGATTCATTTTCCGTCGTTTCCACAGTTTCCTGTAGTTTTGCCTCCTTCATCCGGGACATATCCTCCTCCTCCTCACCATCTTCTTGAAATACGCGTTTACTTGTGCGTTTCTTAGCTGACGCCATCTCATCTAGATCCACATCTTCGTTCACTTTTGACAAAATCTGAGGTTGTGTTTTCCTCTGAGACGCTGCAGTCGACACCCCAGCGAAAAACGATCTGCACAGATCTGTATTTTAGTTTCCGTAGGTATTCGACGTTGTTGCAACTCACGAGATTCTTGCCTGCGTCATGATCAACGTGTTCACCTCGCGGTGCGGCGACGTCAGCGATCAGCACGTTGGCGCGGTTTATTGCAATAGCAGTGCGCTTGCGCGTAACCTTGTGACATCAGAGCTGAATTTCCACACGAGCTAAGCTACTAGGTAGGGGCTGTCACTTCAATAGGTTGTAGAACGTAACTATACAAATTAGAGGACAACCACGTTCCACCTTTAATTTGCAAAGAAAAAAATTGAAACAAAATCAGGACATGGCAATGTTTTTGTAGTTATTTTGTGCGAGTTCAGTACAGTGATTGCTTGTTTGGCGATGTTTGCCAAACTAAATTTGTTTGCCAAATTAAGAGTAGTTCCGCAATGCATAAAAGGGGCAGGAAAGGAAATCATGATCACTCTCCATCTGTTCAGTGTGTCTAGACACGTCTGCACTGTAAATACAAAATTTAGTACGTATATAGACAGGATGATGAAGAGCTAGCATACAGTACAGGGGTCGGGGTCGTCATGCACATGCGCGAATTCACTAGATATAATTTTTTTTAGTCAACTTCCGCGTTGCGGAACTGAAGTAGTCCTAGTTTAGTACATGTATTACTGCAGTTTGTCTCTTAGAATGTCGCCAGGAAACGTCAGAAGCAGTGCAGAATCAAATGCTGACAGTCCGTCTGAGACAGAGGACCCACAGTGGAACGACTAGACTCTGTCAGTAGAGGTAATTATCTAGAAGCGAGAACTTTCCAATTTGTACAGTACATTAGGGATCTAATGCGTAGACATGATCCTTGTAATGTTACAATGTAGGTTCTCGAATGGCTGCCAGTCGGTTACGTACACACGATTTCTGTAATCAATTGCAACCGGATTCGGATACATCCGGTTCTTCTGACGCCTTCGTAAATTGTTTGAAAAGACGCCAAGACCCCACCACACACAACTAGTAGCTAGGGACTGAAAATACTATCGAGATTTACGAACAGTCCGTACGTAAGCATCTAAACCACGTAGCTTTCTAGAAATGTGATCTGTCTGTTTGTCTGTCTGTTTGTCTGTCTGTTTGCGACTGAGTCACGTCAATTTCGCCAATTACCATGAAACCATGCATGAAGACCGCGTTTCACGTACATGTACACCCAAGAATGCAAATGGGCGTTTCTGTTTTACAATTCTTTTCGAGGTCAGAAGATTTTGGTTCCGGTCGAAGCGCTTGGCAACATTCCTCTCGTTTTGAGCGACGCCACGTGTGGTCTCTACGGAAGCCTGCAGCTGCACGAATACGCTCGGGCCGCCGGCATGCTAGCTAGTGCCATTTGCCTGGGTTGTAAAAACGGCTCATCCGGGAGGTGTGACTTTGCCGGATCCTGTTCTCAGAGCTTGGGAAGTAGCACATAGGGGTAAGTAGGTGGGGCCAAATCTCTGCTATTTTTAGCTCGTGTTTTCTCACAGAGTATGTGACGTGTTTAGAGTAGGTGACGTGTTTTCACACAGAGTAGGTGACGTGTTTTCACACAGAGGATGTGACGTACCGGTGTCGTGACAACCATATTGTTGCCGTTTGATTACGTATCGCATCATTGTATGCAGTTTCTTTATCCTCTCCAAATATTTTCCAAGGCAGTGGAAGTTACTACACCGGTATGCAGCAGTTGATATAAATCAAACGAAGTGGTATACATAGAAGTACTGTAGCTCTTTCAGCTATCATACTAGTTTCCGTTTCTGAGTGATCGCACTCGTCATTTTTTTCTCTGCCTCTACGCTTACAGCATGGCAGCGACCGCAGCAAAACACAACGACGGGAGAAGAATCATCAGCCTGGCGGCTGACTACGACAAGGAGCACGGAATCCCAGCATTTCAACCCAAACCTAAGATACGAGAAGAGTCCGTTGATGAACCAGACAGCGCGCCTGTACCAAAACCCAAACCGCTGAAAGACTTCAGGAGTCTGCCGCCCAGTCAAATGGAAACACGTGACCTCATCAGTCTCTACTGGCAAGACATGGCGGCAGCTCAAGCACTGAAGGTGAGATATTAGACGATAGGCTCATTTGTTTTTATGCCTATTGACGTTTAGATTAACGTTTTGTATTGACAGAAACCTGAACGTGGCTCGCTCACCATACAAGTGGGCTACAACGTGTCGAAAGGACAGTTGTGTGTGAAAGTGTTGGAGGGTCACAATTTACCCGCTCTTGATCGATCCGGTGAGTGGTGCACGCGCATAGTTTGCAATACTTGTTTCTATGTCTTGTCGGCACCGATTTGCGTCAGACGTGGGAAGAATTTTGTATCCATGCAATTCAATGCAAGTTGTGGTTGTTGCTTTCAAGATATCACATCTCTGTGTATATAAACATGCTGTAAAGTAATACCGCAGAATGACCTTTAAGTTGAAAGTGAATAGTGTCTAGAGGTTAGATAAACAATTGTGACTTCAAGACTACTAGCTAAATTTGAAGGCACTTTTTGCGTGTGAAGAGAATGTAGGCTGGGTTATATCAGCTGTTTGTGTGCTGTTCTAGTGAGTATTTTGGCACTGAAATCAAAATGAAATCTTCCTTCAGATGGTTTGCCCACACTTTCAGCTCTGATCAGCTGCTTTTAGTATGGCTTTATGCTGAGTAGGGTCAAGGATGGAAAGAAGTAGTAGGGTCAGGGATGGAAAGAAGTATGGCTTTATGCTGAGTAGGGTCAGGGATGGAAAGAAGTATGGCTTTGTGCTGAGTAGGGTCAGGGATGGAAAGAAGTACGGCTTTGTGCTGGTTGTTCTTACAGCATGATATTGTGTTTGTCTGTCCTTAAGTAGACAAAACAAAAAATTGGATTACCTTTTCCTGACTGCAACTCCTGCCTGGATTTGTTTCTACAGCAATCTCTAGTTGCACCCAGCTTCTATAGCAATCTCTAGTTGCACCCACTAGAAACCAACTGTCATTTCCTGCATACTTGCATAATTATCTTAATGAGGAAGTTAGCAGTAACATTCTCAGAGGGAAAAGATCCAGGAAGGACTTGTCAGGTAGGGAGTTAGCCTCATTCCTAGGCTCATGGCTCAGGTGAGCCTGGCAGTGTTGGAACAGGACACAGCCAGGCACCTGAGTCTGGGGACGAGGCTATAGGAAGTACACACACACATGTTGTGGCAGATAAGGTGTAGCTGATGCTATTAGCAAGCTCAATGGCTTGTTGTTGACAAGGTTGTCTGGGTTTTGTGACAACAGCTACATTCACGTTTTTTACCATACATTTTTGACAAGTTTGGGTCTGTGTATGCGATCTTACGACGGTACTCAATGTACTAGGTCATCTGTCAGTATTACTGTAGGAAGGATTTCATAAAGTGAATTGTAGCCTTTAATGGGGCATGTCCCATTGAAAGGGCTCCTCTATTCAATTCCAACTTTCTTCTGGCCGATGCATTTCATGCATTTCAATCGTATGAGGTAGCTCATAAAGTGTTGAAAGAGATTACTTAATTAAACAAGCCTAGAATTGTTTCAGAAAACCGACATGTTGAATGCCATTCTGTATGATGTAATTTAGTTTACAAAATTATAGTAACAGATTAGGGACCCTCTGTAATTATCAAATTAATTAGACAACTTTCGAAAGTTGGTGGGTGGGTCAACTTGCTGTTCAAATTAAAAATCATTTAAACATTGTGCTTGCGCAGACTTTACATGTCAGTAAGGCGATGAAAAAGCAGCTTACTTTTTATGTAAATAGTCAAAGTACAGGAAAGCTAGAGACAATGTAGTAGCTAAGAAATTGGGAGTCCAACAGGAAATGCACGATGCCAGCAAAGAAGCCAGATACAGGGTTTGAAAAATGTGTTTGAATCTGGTCGCCAGTTTGGCCACCTAGAGGAACGGTTGGTTGCCAAACTTTCACTAGTTTCTAGGTCAGTGATTCCAGAAGTAAACAAGTCATTGATATCACTGTTGGGACCCTTTCCAAGATTATTATGTTTGACATTAAATTAATACCTAACTAGGAATTTGCAGTAACGTCGAATGAACATTGGCTAGTAAGCACACCAATCTACAGTATTGTATTTGGGGTTCTTTTTATGTAATAGTATGAGTATTCAATATTTTATGGAAACTTTCAACTAATTGAATAGCTACAACCAAACAAAAATGTAGTTGTGTGGTTTTGTAATGTTAATTAATGTGATTATGTGGTTTGTCATCACATCCACATCCTGGCAATCCATCCAATAAGACATGAGCATTCTTTGAGCGTTTCTTAATTCTCTATATGACTCAGTGCCACTATTGATTTGCTGAGAACAGTACATCTGGTAACTCTCAAGGGAAGACCCACACCCCATGTGGTTTCCTATGGGCTAGCTGTGCTAATTTTTGGAATGCACCTGATAAACTTTGTTATTGTGTGTGGCATCATTCAACACCTAGATTTCAGAACTGGACATGCAGAAACTTTTGTCTGAACAAAACTTTCTTAGTAGCACTAGGAGACGTATGAGCTCCCCGGCGTACCTGGTAGTTCTTTTGATAGAAAGACACTCAGGCAGCTTGCTACGGAAAGAGCTGTTTGTTTTGCCACTTCCTACGCTCTGCCGTTTGCAAAGATCTGCATAATAGTTTTTATTTGTCTCAATAATTCGAGATGGTCTAGTTCTTTGTTTCCTTTGAACAGCATAGAAAAGGATCTAGCTAGGCAGTTGCCGTCACCTTCACTTACAATTGGCTGCAGATTTCATGTTTTATTCGAGAGAAGCTGCTGTGCAATGGCATCTCGTCGATGATAGAGCTGTTGAATTGGATTTGTTGGTTTAGCATATCTAGGAAGGATAGGATCCTATAGGAGAGACCATGATTGTTTGAAAAATTATACGCGGCTGCATGTCTTTAGTTGGGTTTGTCTGGACCTGATGGCAGAGACCAATCAGATCGGTACAGGCAGTAGAGTCCATAAAAAAGGAATAGCAACAACTCGGAATAGATTGCTAGGTGATACGTTGTTACAGGATAGGTACCAAGGTGCTAAATAGACGTAGACGGTGGCAACATATGTTAATTGTAATGCAAAACATCTGCTGAGCAGGTAGTTTGCATCCAGGAGCCGCTGCCACTAAAGACTAGTAGAAACTACCAAATATTTCTGGTCGCCATATGGCGACTTGGTGACGGGATTTTTCAAACCCTGCAGATAGGATTGATTATTTCTTGTAACACAACGAACCGGAACCGAAGCCGAAGTGGTTTAGGGCCCAGTTCATTTAGCCTCGTCCCCAGACTCACAGGGACGAGGCTAGGTTCATTGATGCTGAAATAGAAATGAATCCAACTCTAGTGTCAGCATCAGCATCAACATCAAAGGACGCCACCTACGTCAAAGGCAGACTCTTTGAAGTTTGACGCTCAGATGAGCGTTAGCGTCATATTATGAACCAGGCTTTAGGCCGGACCATTTGTGGCACTTTCATTTGCTCCTACGCCCTTGCCTTTGTTGAAAAACATGTCTCCATTGATTGTATACAGCTGTTTACGGGGATTGTAACTTTGTGACTAGTTTTCTTATAAGACTCTATCAGTCGCCGTAAAATCGTTGTGATATATAGTTTCTATAACAATGGTTGTTTTGATTTTATGATTTCGACTACTAGAACACACTGAAATCATGATCTCA
Source organism: Corticium candelabrum (assembly GCF_963422355.1). Taxonomy (NCBI): domain Eukaryota; kingdom Metazoa; phylum Porifera; class Homoscleromorpha; order Homosclerophorida; family Plakinidae; genus Corticium; species Corticium candelabrum. The sequence continues at coordinate 4,065,189 of NC_085093.1, read as the reverse complement.
GTTGGTCGTGTTTTTAGGACTACATATACTTTACTCATTCTTACATGTTCTCTGTAAAGGAAAATCTGATCCGTACGTAACACTTCAGCCTTTCCCATTTGATGTGTTTGAAGACTCGGCAGCCGGAATTCAAAAAACAAAAACAAAACACCGAGAACTGAGACCAGTGTTTGTGGAGATGTTTCACATGTGAGTTTCTCAACACGTCCTTGTGTGTGCATCAGTTTTAATAACAATAACACGTATGTTTTTGTGATGTAGTCGATGCAAGCCTAAGGCAATAACCCATGACAAAGGTTGTGCAATATTGTTCACATGCTACGACTGGGATAGCATAACTGGCGATGATTTGATTGGCGAGGCTGTTTATCTTCTTTCCGGAACAAAGGAAGTGCATAGCGAGAGTGAAGTTGCTCGATTTGATATTGTCACTTTGCCTCTCTCATTGCCCACACGACCTTCGAGTAGCAGTTGTGCGTATGCCGAGTTGGAGAGGAGAACGTCGGACGAGCATGCTTTGAAATTTGTCGAGCGGCGAAAGAAAGCTTTCAAGATGGCTAAGAATGAGATGTCATAGAAAATTGGAGAAGACCGGTTTTGTAGTGAATGAGCTGCATGAGCACTAAAGTGCATTTGTCCCATAATTTAAATTTTGTATGTGTAACTGACATCGATATTTTGTGTTAATGCTTATTTACTACTTGGGATTGAAGGCTGTGCACTGGATACTAACTACCTATTTTAACTAATAAACTATTTTAGTGATGAAACAGTAAAGGAGACAAATGGTGCAAATAGTTTGATCGAGGTGGGACGTGACACGTGACACAAGGCGTTTCTTTAGGTTCCCGTATTAGCTTGCCATCCTGTAGGGAAGTGCTGCGTGCCTTTTGGTAGCGCTGACGGTGTTACGCTATGCAAGCTATCTAGTACAGCTCAGCTAAGTTATGCACAGAAACTGTGATAAGATCCAGGGAACGATCTAGATCGATATCAAAGAAAGCTTTAATTAATTAATTAACTAGAGACCCAGAACAAGCAGTAAATTCAGTGTTACAGCCGTCCTTCTTTCAAGTGGTTGCTTAAGTCTAGAGTAAGTATCTACTATCATTTCTCTTAACCATTTTTGCTTTATAGCAGAATTGACTTTTCTGCTAGGCATGTATCTAGTCAAGCATTAGAAAGTGAAATATCTGGGTTTTGCTTTATTGGTTCTCTAGACCATCAACATGAGGTAATTTCAGACAATGGAGTCTAAATCGATTACATATTCCAGTTTCATGTTTTGTATTATAGAATTTACTCTGATTGGTTTACTCGATCTACTTCTGCTTCTCATTTCGTCCAAACTAGGTTAGTGTTTATATATGACTGAAATATATATATACGTTTGTAATATATTTGTCATATATTTGTTATCAATATATTTGTAATATATATACATTGATATTGATATTGATATATTACAAATATATATATCAATATATATATATATATATATATTTGTAATGCCGGCTTATTACCTTCTTGTCTAGTTAACAGTTTATCGGTCTTTCTTTATGTTTCTTGTGAGTCTTCTTATACATGTAGTTGTAAAAATATGTCTGACTGAATGCCTTCAATTATTCTTGTTCACTGCATGCCTTAACGTAAGAAATTTATTTTATAATAATAAACGATTTTGGTATTTAGAATAGGCAGCTTACTAAACATAACAAATTTGAGTACTACTGCTTTAAATACTAAACAAATTTAACATCTGGAATTATTAAATACGTTTTTATTAGCTAACTGATTTGCATGTCTCCAACTCAGCAGGCAGCTGTTTACTCTAGCAAAGTAAACTTCTTGACCATTGCTTACTCGTTTGTCAACTTGTTTGGTGATTGCACTATTGCTGCTTGCAATGGTTAGAAAAAAAAGCACAAAACAGTAACTAAAAAGCACGAAACAATAACCACAACCATGAAGTTCAATTTGAGTGCTGAGAACTATACGTGTATTTACGCAGTTGTATTATTAGAGATCATTGTGAATTTGGCGCAGATTCCTGCGACCAATATCTCTGCTGCATGCATAAATATATATTTCGATGGTAAACAAAGTAGTAATTGTCCTCTTTGTGACGTTGAATTACAGTATATATGCTTGAAGATTTTTCTTGAAATATTTTGATTGGGAAACTGATTTTCAAGTTTGAACTGGAGTTGTTCCTATTAGTTGTTTATCTTATGCCTATACATCACATCTAAAATTTGGAAACTACAATTAGCTATATTTTAATGCTTGACAGGACTTAGTTGAGAAATCAAATGCATTTCCGGTGTGCGAGGAAACCCATTGCAAAACAAAGACGGATCTAAACCTTTTCATGAAGTTGAAATAGCTGGCAGCTTTCAGATGTTAGATGAAAATAGACGTTCCGAATGCACTGTTTTCAGCAATTCATCGGAATCAGTTCTATATAGGATCAAAACAGAAGTTTGTAACATTTGACTGTCTTGTTCATCGATTCCAGGGATACTGTGAATACATCTTGGCTCGTGACTGCACTGGAGATCTCTTTGATATTCATATCGGAAACTATCCTCGCCTTCACAGTGCCGTACGGAGTGTTAGGGTCGGTGGCGTTGCGGTATGTGCAGAAGGATTAGGCATGATTAAAGCAATCATTGCACGACAGGCAATGAAAGTTTGTATGAATGGCAAACGCTTAGCTTGGCCATCAACTATTGACAACAGCTGACAGTTAACGTGTGCTGCTGTCTACTAACACATTCGAAGACTGAGTTGAGATCTTTTTGGCAGCTACAGGCGTAAGAATTGTTTTGGTTCCGCCGTCATTCAAGAACAAAACATGTGGACTGTCTGGCAACTTCAACGGCAACCCAGACGATGACCTTACAATACCGAGTAGGGAGTCATTGAGCGTCGGCAGCGTGAATGATTCAACATCAGCTATTTCTATTTCCAAATTTCACAAATTTGGACTCCAACTGGCTGCCATAGGCAGGGGAAGACTGATATTGCGCCGTAATGAAGACTGTCGAGATCTCATTGACGTCTCCTATGGTGAACTGCCAGAACACAGAGCAAATGTAGAACGGTTTTGTCATGTCTTTGTTGATCCAAAGGGCCCATTTGCGGATTGTCACCCTTATACCGTCCCTGTTTGGCGTACAAGAAATGTGTCTTGACTGGTTGTTTGCATTGTGGAAATAGGACAGATTCTTGCTTCGCAATTCGATCATATCAAATTCAATGCCAACAATGTAACAAAATATTCTATTCTGTGATTGTGCCCAAATTCTGTAAGCCTCTTGTCTAAGTATCTTTAGCAGAATGAGTTCTAGTTGTTTTTTTTCCAATTGTAGATAAACCGCGCAGTGTTCTTGAAGCTCCCACTCATGGTTTCAAAGTAGGCAATTGACACTCTCCAGGAGATGTCGTCTCTTTTGGCTGCAATGCCAGATACGATCTATCCAGATCGATTTCCTGTACGTGCCATACCAACGGTACTTGGAGCGGTCAACCTGCAAATTGTACTGGTAAGGTATTCTTAAAGTACATAGGTAAGCTAAGATTTTAAGCTGTAATTTTATAATGCAGGCATTGACGAATGCAGTGAAAAATCACATGTCTGTGACCTCAATAGTCACTGCGTCAATACTGATGATAGCTACAAATGCGTGTGCAATCCATGTTCCTCTTGGAATGGAGATTCTTGTGAAGCAATTCAGTCCCCTAGTTTCGTGCTTCCAGCCCATGCCAGACTAGAATATACTGGATTTGAGGGAAGGCAGGACGTACAGCTTGCGACACTATTGTCAGGTTTGTGTGCTTACCTGGTTACAAGCTTTCTGGACCAAGCAAAATCACATGTAAAAATACAGGAAATTGGAGCGACACACTTCCATCATGTTTAGGTGAGTGGTTGCTTCCTAATGCAATGACAGCTTGTCTAATAAATAGAAATACGTTTGAGTGAATGAGTCAATGTTAATTAATTAACTATCTTACATCACATAATAAACGACATTAATTTTATTAAATTGATTACAATATAGTATGGTTGAAAAATAAAATATAGAATTAAATAATTGAAATTGAAATTTATAATTATTATAATCAGTCGATATGGTAAGCACTCTGCTTTGCAGACATTGATGAGTGCACCCAAATGCATCCTTGCGACAAAGCTCACAGACTTTGCCAAAACAGGATCGGCAGTTACCGGTGCACTTGCAAGCATGGATACTATGGAAATGGCTACACATGTGCTGATGACGTTTATACTGTTGAAGGATGAGTAATGGATGCTTCTACTAATGACTTCATTAATGGAGCAGTTGTTTTCCTTGGACAGAGATCAACAACCTCAGACAGCGAAGGCGTTTTCTGGGTTTCCAACTTTCCTGCTCTTAATTACATATTGAATGCATCAGCAGATAGCTATGTGTCTAACTCAAGAATCCTTCATGTAACTGGCAATATTATGAAAGGCACTTTCGTTGACATTATACTCACTAGAGTGTTGGAATCAGGTAAACTGATTTAATTAATTCCCAATCTTGTTATGTGATGTCATAACCTATTTAGGCACTTGAAAGATCGTACTTTCGTGGGGTGAAGAACCAATTGATCTCGATGCCTACTTACTACTCCCAGGGTTCGATCATTTTCACATCAGTTATTACAACAAGAAAGTAAAGTCTAATCTGGAACGATCAGATTGGATACTGATAGCCAAGTAAAATTTGGCTATGAAACTATAACAAGTAAGTAATGAGGTTTAACTTATATCTGTAATAAGAATATTGCATTTTGTATTTTTTAGTTACCAAAGGAGTTGAGCCTGGCGCATACAGACATTACATTGATGCATATGCACACACTTCTGATGAGTATTATGATTTTCGCTTCCCTCAACAAGTTCCAGATTATTGGCGAGATCACCGATGATTGTGACAGCTTTTTTGCAGAAAAAGTTGAAGAATTTCGTCAAGATCAAACTCAAGGCTAAACAGGTTTTTGTTAGATGTTGCCCGTGGTATGTTGACTTGTTTGGCACGTTGGAAGTAACGATATGATTGCGACGAAATAATGTCTTATGTTACGTTCTGTTAGTTCTCTATTTCTTTGTGGTGTTGGATTTCGTACTGTTGTGCACGTCTATTGTGTTTCAGTCTTAGAGAAATTTGGTAAACATGATGCAAATATCACGTCAGTGTGTCTACAATTTGTGATCAAAATAGGCATAAGAATTTTAGAGTTGTTCTAATAGCGTTCATTACGAAAAAAAGATGTGTCTTTTCTTCAGTTTGTTGTTTGCATAAACAATTGTATAAGCGTGTAAGCCAGGTGCGCATAGTTTTATTTTCATCATATTTGGACTAATCCTTGATTAGGGGCCGGTCACTTTTAACTGTCTATGGATCTGGCGCTCTAGGGGATAAATCCTACATGCTATAACCATGGCCCTGCTTATGGCAAACTTTTAAAATTTGACTCCCAGCAAGGGAAGTTTTTTAATTAAACGAACACACACACACACACACACACACACACACACACACACACACACACACACACACACACACACACACACACACACACACACACACACACACGTCATCTGTATAATACTATTGTATGTATATCTCATACACAATGACTGGGCATCAGACACATTTGGCAACAGCTTTGATGACATCTTTATTCGTGAAGTCCCAACCTCATGCACTACTCCAGTTCCAGTTGACCTGTGCTCACCAAATGTTTTAAAAGTCAATAACCTTGATACTCAGCTTCTAATGCATGTGACAGTCAATTAGAAAACCTTCTGACCAGGAACTGTTGTCCCAAAGTTTTGGTCTTCAAGCACCATCGGCAACACCATCAGCAACAGCATCAGTAACACAATCAGCAACACCATCAGCAAAATCTAAGCCTCGAAATTGATTTTGAGCAAGCTGGGGGTTCCGGCAGAGTTGTGCTAGTAGAAAATCGAAGCGCGAGTGGTCAGTTCAATAATTCAGGCAGCGACGTCTACGGCGCGCTGAAATCGTATTGTCAATGGTACGACGCGTGTGACGCGATACGTGCCACTCCCACGCAAGACAACGTGACTGGACGCACGCGACGCGACGCTCAATTGCAAGCGTTTGCATATTGTAAATCCAGCTTAAGTCGTTGCACAGGCGCGCCCCTACACCTCTCTTCGGTCATTCTAGCTCAGAACGCCTGCATGAATGTCGCGTGCACGTTCCTGCTTTGATTCGGACAAAACTTAGCTATCAAAAGGCTAACTAGTCTACGTATTAAATTGAATCTTGCATGTATTGTCTGCGTAGTTTCTTCTTACCAAAGTTATTTGCATGGTGCCCGGTTACCACTGGAGCGTCTGAGGGTGCGACAGTCCCTATACTAGACCCTACTACCCGTATAGTTCAATTCATTGAGTCAACTATCTCGTCGCCGTTCTACCTTTACTAGGATAAACAGGTCATCCACCACAATGCAAAACGAAGTGCAAGACAATAAGACTCTCAAGATAGCTATTATCATCGTCAAGATTGTAATGCTGGTCTGCAGCCTTGTTGGCATAGCAATCAAAGTCAACAAGGCATTGGCTACGAAAGCGGCCAACCAGATTACTGGAACAGTCCGAACATCCAAAGTCTTGAAGATGGCAGTAAGTCAACTCAAGAAAGCATTTACAGCGGGCAGCAATAGTGACAAAGTAGAAGCCATTGTTAACTTGATCAAAGCTCTCTTTACTGAGGGCCTTCTTTTGATAATTATCAGAGAGTTGTTCTACAACATGAGCGTTTGGGAGAAAGCGACTACAGTTGCCAAACTGGCAGCAATGAGCATTGTAATTTTTGGAAGTGGTGGATTGGTTTTCGGAGCAAAGATAGTATTGCTGGTCAGCGACGGATACGATCTAGTCAAGGATGTCCGCGAACTGTGAACTGCATGTTGCTGAGAATGTCGCAGTGGCGACAGCATGCAACTATTATTTGCAGTGTTGTAGTAGTCTAGTTCTATCTAGACAGCTTGTAGAATGCTGTTAAACTGTATGTATGTGTGTATGCATGTATGCAAAAATGTATGTACATGTATGTATGTGCAAAAAAAATGTATGTACATGTATGTATTCAAAAAATGTCAAGTGTCTCGTTACCATCAACTGTCAGATTCCAAAGACGCTCGTGCTCAAAACTTAGCAATGTCTAAGGCTTTATAGTTCTTGCTACAAACAAAACTCTGAAATTCAACCTTTCACCTACGTAATTCAAGAGCAATGAGAGAGAGAGAGAGGAGACAGAGAGAGAGAGAGAGAGAGAGAAAGTGTGTGTGCGTGTGTGTGTGTGTGTGTGTGTGTGTGTGTGTGTGTGTGTGTGTGTCTGTGTGTGTGTCTGTGTGTGTGTGTGTGTGTGTGTGTGTGTGTGTGTGTGTGTGTGTGTGTGTGTCTGTGTCTGTGTCTGTGTGTCTGTGTCTGTGTGTGTGTGTCTGTGTGTGTGTGTGTGTGTGTGTGTGTGTGTGTGTGTGTGTGTGTGTGTGTGTGTGTCTGTGTCTGTGTGTGTGTGTGTGTGTGTGTGTGTGTGTGTGTGTGTGTGTCTGTGTGTCTGTGTGTGTGTCTGTGTGTCTGTGTGTCTGTGTGTCTGTGTGTCTGTGTGTCTGTGTGTGTGTGTGTGTGTGTGTGTGTGTGTATGTGTGTGTGTGTGTGTGTGTGTGTGTGTGTGTGTGTCTGTGTGTGTCTGTGTGTGTCTGTGTGTGTCTGTGTGTGTCTGTGTGTGTGTGTCTGTGTGTGTGTGTGTCTGTGTGTGTGTGTGTGTGTGTGTGTGTGTGTGTGTGTGTGTGTGTGTGTGTGTGTGTGTGTATGACCGCCGCACTCCAAAGAATTGATGATGGCACACCATTCATATATTCAGTCACCGGAGAAGTAAAGTTTTACGATTGTCTTTTATGTATAATATTGAAATGTTATCATTGTGGTAGGGTAACATTTTCAACTATGATTTTTTGTTGATCGATCCACATTCACTGGAATATCAGAAAACACTGGTGCTGCAGTGTAAATTGTGCAGCATGTATGCTTGCAACTATCTCACAATGAAAAGTTGTTTCAGGTGATTGACATGAACAAAAACCATTAAATATTATTACCCTCTAATTGTAAGATCCCCAGGAGTTTCAAGAAGATCAGGTTAATTTCAAGAAACAGTTTTATTGTTGTAATATGTTTGAAGTATCAATACCCGCGTATTCGTTACTGGGACTGGTTGACGTATGAAGCTAATGAATTAAAGACAAGCATTTTAGAAGATGACTGGAAAGATATTGTTGTGACATCATAAGTGCCCTTATAATTATGTGTCAAATATTGTACTGCATTAACTAAAATAATACTCTGGCTTATTCAGGATGCTCCAAGGAAGCTACATAGACTCTTCAAGTTGTAGTGTATATTTCTGTTGGTATGTCATATATCAGTCTGTGGGTGCATGCAAGGCCAATCTAAAATGACTCAATTTCTTATAGTATATGAGAAACGAGGCAGTAGGAAGTTCCGTCATTAAGCCTATCAGATAGGTTAACTAAATATACTGGATTGTACTTCAAGATTGCTGCTCATGACCATCGTAATTCAAAAAGACATCATTGAAATCCGATCTTGGTTTGCCTGCCAGACTTCTGAAACATGCAGAAATTACATCTCCAGTAAAGAAAAGGTAGCAGCTAGTATCATAATAGTTAATTAAGCCTAAGAAACTTTGTATGTTGTAATAAAAGTTTCATGTACACCTACTATCTTCAGGCATGTAGAAAGAAATTCTGACAAGTTACAGTTAGGAATGTCGTAGTAAGAGGTCGAAGGGAGGTAGTTTGTCTTGTGTTGTTACTGTATTAAGCTGTGTGTTGTACGTGTGTTAGTATGCCCCCAGTGGGAACTGCATTACTGTGAGTGATGTAATAGAAATAAATGGTGTCATTGTCGTGCTCAACCAGATCAGTCTGGTTTGTAAAGTCTATTACAAGTACCGGAAGCAAACCCTGCTTCAGAAGTACTTAGACCATCACGGCTGTCTAGAAAGAAGACATGACTTTACGAAGGATCCGAGTAGATCCCAGAAGCACTGTTTTCTGTAAGTGCTGCAGGTTGTGATGACCTGGAATAATGTCCAGCCACCCTGCAATACCTGCGTGCACTGTGCCCAAAGCTCCCAAGACCACCAGAACCACCAGTGTTCGACAATGCCACATGCGGCTTATCTCCACTCGCAAGTCGCTGTACTTCGCCAACTTCTCAGCATGTTTCTTGCCAATGTTGCCATCAGCAGGACAGCTGATATCAATAAGAAGACAAGTGTTTGTCTTCCTATTTGTGAGACAGATGTCTGGATGATTGGCTTTGATCTTCCTGGCAGTGGGGATGGTGGTATCATTATTATTATTATTATTATTATTATTATTATTATTATTATTATTATTATTATTATATTATTATTATTAATTGTCATCAACTAAAGAGATAACGGATCTTACAGACACTGCTAATATGTATGGTATCAACTGTTACATGAGCTAGTATAATATACAGTTTTGTGTAAAAAAGGGCCAGCAATACAAAACAATAAGAAAGCAATCAATGTCATTGACTATACAGGAATTCCAACAGCTGCTACCAAAGTTAAAGGAAAGAAAATGATGTCTTTCTTTAGAACAGATAATGCATATGGTACTGTATCTACAGGATACAATTTGTGATATCTACCTTGGAAAAGTTTAGTCTGAAAGACATGACCATGGAAAACAGTCTCGTGAGAGGACTAACATGATGTGGCTGCCAGAGAGATGGTCAGAGTGTGAAGACGATGTAATCATGGTGAACTACTGTATATAAACAAAGACCTTCTAACAGTGTATATTGCATGCACAGGTGAGTGGTGTATGCTTTGAGATCTACAAATTGTTAGACTCTGTAATGGGACAAGAAGTTAGCTCACTAACAAGAATATGATTTAGTGTATGAAACGTCCATTCACTTTTCAAATTTGGTTTTGGAAATTGGATTTAATAAAATGGTCTACAATAACTGCCAAATCAATTTCTTAAATAAATAATAAAACAAGAATTAAACATTGAATTCACATTGTCAGGAACTATTTTTATTTGCAATTGAAAATTAAATTGATTAACATCCAGGACCACATTCAGTGTATGAGCTAGCACGTAATCGATTTCTGAAACAGCTCATCTAGGTTATTTCTTCCACAACCGCAAAGTGGTGTTACAATTAGATCAGCCATGTTACGCCCACATGTTTGTCAACTGCAGGACCACAAATCTGTTTAGTCAAGTCATCTTGCAGAAAAATATCGAGTACTTTGTAATAAATTTTACTTGTATGATTTGTTTATATGTGTAAGTTAGAACAAGTAAAAAAATTGCAAAAACGAGAAAATAGACATACCGTCTCAGTCTAGGAAAGTCAGCCTGTTAGCTATCGAGAGAGTCAGCTCGCTGAATCTAACCCTTACGAGTGTACCGCCTACTCTATCGCTTTGGTTGTTTACTATAGATAAAACAATATCGAGAAAATTACGGAGGCGGGCAAAGACGATCAGCTGCTGTTACGAACCTAGGGCATCAGGGACAGGCCTGGAAACGGACACATATGCGCTCGACAGAGACGTCGACCACTAAACTACATCTGATTTACTAGGGCAGCTGAGCTTGTCTACCATCCTAGATCTACGGCGAGTCAGAAATAATGTACATTCGGGATGCTTTAAACATGACGTCATTGCGACCAGATGCCGGAAATGTAACAACCCATCATCCAGCTTTTCGAGGGCTATAAAATAAGCTCTCTCTATCTAGTGCTCTGCCGTCATCGGGTACACGAGCGCAGCATGGCAGCGCCTCGAAGAAGAATTGCAAGCCTTGCAGATATCCACCAGAAGGAGAACCCCACTTTGTCGCTTGAACCTCTTTCCAACTTACGCGAAGAATCGTTTGAACAACCTGACTGTCCGCTTGTTCTAAAACCCAAACCGCTTAGAGACTTCAGAAGTTTGCCACCCGGTCAAATGGAAACACGTGACCTCATCAGTCTCTACTGGCAGGACGTGGCGGCCGCTCAATCGCTGAAGGTAAGTTGTCGTTGCTCATATGTTTGTCTTACATATACGCGTGTGTCTTGGCAGGAACCTGAACGCGGCTCACTGACCGTACAGCTTGGATACAACGCGGCGAAAGGACACATCTGCGTGAAGGTACTGGAAGGTCAAAATCTGCCGGCACTTGATGATCTCTCCGGTGAGTGATTGTGTTTTGTGTTGCGCGCGCACTCTTCTGTGTGTTGTGAGATACCGAGAAGGTAGATTTCAGAGACTAACATTTACTAAATTTTAGCTCAAAGGATAGCTAAAGCAAATAGCTAGAAGTGCCATTCGTATTTGACCTTCTGGCTAACCCCTCCCACACAGGTGTCTGCACTTCTGGTGTGCTGTATCGAAAAGCATGACCAGACAATGAAAGCACAATAATGTCACTTTGTAGGAGGGTAGTAATAGGGCCTGTTCATGGGTTTCATCAGTTGGCTGTCCTCATGGTTTCTTGTTACTGTACAAGGAAGTTGTTTGTCATTTTGAAAGCAATTGAGAGCATATTATTAGATATTTAAAGTACTTGCTTGTAAACAAGCAACTCAATGTGAGCATCAGTTAATTAACCACAAATCATCTAATGTGTCACGTTTGCAGCTATTTGAAGCAAAACAAGTGAAATGGCACTGACTATAGTCTACTATTTGGGTTTGAAGTTGGTAGTAGATGTGTGAGTTGAGCGGCCACTGGCAAGTGCCTACAGCTCTGACAGTCAAGATCAACTACTCAATATTTGCCGCTCTCTTTAGCAGATTCAATTGCAGAAGGTTTACTAATTTCATAAATCTGCACTGCAGAGACTTAATTAATATGCTTGATTGTTTAAAACTAACTGCGACATTGACAGGGGCTGATTGGGGATTGTAGAGGGAGTTCTGTCGGTTCATGAAATGACCAAATGGCAACCATTTTCATATGGGCCAAATAAACATCTGTGTAAGGAAGTAACTGGAAGAACATTTGCATACTATTATTCTATCATAAACCTGTGATGTGAGGACTTAAAGGTGCAGGGTTATCGTCAGACACGAGCACTTGAGCTGATCTCAAGTGAGGTAGCTTCGTAGCTATTGCACGTAACATATACTCAAGTGTCCTGGCAAGAAAATCAGTTTTGATTGTCAGTAAGCTCTTCAAATGCTGTTCATAGGTTGCACATGCGCAAAGGTCAATAGACGAAACTACTTCAAAACTGGCTATTACCGGGGTTTTCCGAAACAGCGCCCAGGGCCGTAACACGGAAAATGAGAATTTCTTGGGCAAATGTCCGCTCTCAATAGCCGCCCGGGCGCTTAATAGGAATTGCTGCATAGGAATTCTTCCTTTTCTATTCCCATCTCCTCTCGAATTCTGTTGGCCTCTTCTCGTACGCGGAAGTAGTTGACAGAAAGGCGCTTTTCGCGCTGACTCTGAAACCACGTGAACAGCTGTTGTTCAATGTGTGGAAACTTGGGAGTACGACCAGACCCAATTGCCCTCTTACGCTTCTTGTCAGGCGTTTCTAGATAGGTTCCTTCTTTGTCTCTCCACTCTCGTATCCTCTTCCGGTCAATACCCAGCTCACGTGACGCAAGACTTACATTGTTTCCAAACTCTTCTTTCAGCATTCTGACAAAGCTCAACTTCTGTTCCACGGTGTAAGACCGCTGTCTGGTCGCCATACGGTGGTACTAGGGTTACCCTACGGTGGTACCGTATTAGTATTGCCCGACGGTAAGTAACGCACGTTAGTACCGCGGCCTCGGAATACGTAGTAACTTCCGACTTCACATAACACAATCTTGATTCTCAATAGCGGCCCATGGGCTGTAAATGAGAACCGTTTCCAAAAGATCGCCCACTGGGCGGTTTTTCGGCTGGGCGCTGTTTCGGAAAACCCCGGTAGATGTCGATTGACAGGCACGACATCAGTGTAAGCTTTAAATGCTTGGCGCTCACTGTGAATTGAGTGCGCTTGGTTACTCTGAGGAAGACGTGACTGTAGCAGATGGAACATATGCTGTATACGGAAACGTGACGTGTGCTTTCCTGCTCACATGTAGAGCATAAAGATCCCCTATCTGGTTTGAAGTACGAGGGTGCTTGTCGAATTTCGCCAAAACTGCAGTGTAGCAACCTTTGCTTGAGATTTTAGATGAGGTATTCCAAGAACTACATCTAAAAAGCATAAAATTTAGTTATCGGACATGGTTTAACACAAGTTCATAGTGCAACATCGTGATCGTTCCAAGTTAGGCTGTAGAGAGACTTCAGTCAGGTATGCTTTAGTGCAAATTGGAGTGTCTTAAGTCCTCGTGGTTACTGAGTGTTTGAAAATGTGAACACTTTTCAAAATGATGCAGTGTGCATGTCTGACCGTGACCCTGCACCTCTAAATTGGATTCTTTTGACGCGTTTGAATTGCAGTTCCGAAACTGCTGGAATTTGCATCTGATTTAGTTCTGAACTGTTTAAACTGGTTCAGAAGTTCCCACCAAGAAGCTGGAACTGCTAGAACTGACACACCTTTTCCCTGCAAAGTCCCAGAAGCACACGATGGTGCATTATTTTGCATACAACAATACTGATAGTTTCGTGCACTCTATTGCTCTGTTTGAGGAAGAATGGCATCCATCCCAAGGTCAACAAGAGGCACTGTTAGCTGAAGTCGCTCTGACATTGCTGTGGTTGGTAGTTTCGGTTTACAAAGCAGATTTCTTTGTTAGTTCTGGTTCTGTCAGTTCCAACTGTTGCGACACACTCTTAGTTTCAGTTCTAGAACTGCAAATCGTATTCGCCTTAGTTGTGTGGTTTCACAGAACCATTTGTATCTTGCCACTGTTCACGATCATTTGTAATCAAACATTGAAACTTGAATTTTAGTAAATTTTTCTCTGTCACAACGTTTCACAAACAAGTCTAGAAATAGAAATATTTACTAGTCAGCATTAAATGTGTAGACTTTACTTGCAGAATGCTTTGATAATAACAATAATGCGGGCGGATGTAAGCCACATGTGGCAGTGTCGGACACTGGTTGTTCCAGTTGTGTTGAGAGCATTGGGCACAGTGTATGCAGGTACAGTAGACCCTTGCTTATGCTTATCCAACCCCTTGATTATCCGACCGTGTTTGCAAAGCAGAAATGATGTCACAAGTCTGTTTGTGCGAGTGCAGTGACAACGTGCGAAAGATACGGAGGCTTAGTTTGGTGATTGGATTTTGCATATTATAGTACACGTATTACGTTTTTATATAATCATTTTGTCACAGCGTATTATACATGTTTCAGAGTTCAGACTAGGTACGTACATAGTGGGACTCAAAAGTGGGCTGGAACTCTGAGGTACAGTTGAAACTCCGACACTTCGATTATTTGTTCTTTTCACTTAAAGTGGGTCGGATAATCAAGGGTTTGCTATATTGCATAGTCACTGAACAGTGTTCCAGGTCATCACAACCTGCAGCACTTACAGAAAACAGTTCTTCTTGGATCCAGTCGGATCCTATGTCAAGTCGTGTCTCCTCTTTAGACAGCCATAATGGTCTAAACACCTTTGAGGCAGGGTTTGCCTCCGGTGCTTACGAGAGACCTTACGAACCAGACTGATCTGGTTGAACACGCTTCATTATGTTGTGCTCAACTAGATCAGTCTGGCTGTTGATTGACATTGTAATTCTTGATTATGACTCAGTGGCGGATTCAGGGAGAGGGCACAATGGGCCCGACCCTCCTCTCTCCCCCCGTTGCCATTTGCTGTTAACTTGCCAGAGTGTAAGACATTGTGCCGTTACTTGCAGTGGTGCAAATGGTGATCGGATATGCAAGGCTGATGACCGATTTGATATCAAGAATATTATTGTCGTAGTCTGATGGAATCTGCACGTATGGCATAAGACTCCAGCTGAGAGAAGTCCGAAGTACGAGCCGGCATGCTGTATGTCTAAGAAACTAAAAGTTTAAAGGATCCAGTGTTTCTGACATGATGATCATTGATTGGGCTGTTCTACATCCTGGTTTAGGTTGACCAAACTGGGTGTGTGTGGTTTTGATGTGGGCGTGGTTGGGCCATCCATTCAAAATCCTGGATCTTTGAAGCAGTGTTTGGTTACATAATAATAATACTATTAGGTTGACAGCACTGCAAGTTGTTCACTCAACTAGTTGCTCACTACTCACCATTGTTCTTATGCAGGAAAGTCGGATCCGTATGTCACAGTCCAGGCTTTCCCATTCGATGTGTTTGAAGGCTCAGCAGCTAAAATCCGGACGACAGCAACAAAGAGACGAGATCTGCGACCGGTCTTCATGGAAATGTTTCGCATGTAGGTTTTCAGACTCTCTTTTTTTCTTCTCTCTGCATTATCAATTACGTTTGTTTCTTGGAATGTAGTCGATGCAGACCTAGCGCGATAACTCACGACAAAGGTGGTGCAATATTATTCACATGTTACGACTACGACTTCTTGGCGCGTGACGATATGATCGGCGAGGCCGTCCATCTTCTACCTGGAACGAATGAAGTGAAAAACGAGAGTGAAGTCGACTGTTGTGATGTCATCACTTTGCCTCTCTTGTTGCCCTCACAACCTTCGTGTAGCAGTTGTGCATACGCTGAGTTGGAGAGGAGAACGATATCGGACGAAAAAGCATTGGAATTTATTGAAAGCAGAAAGAAAGCTTTTAAGATGGCGGAGAACGAGAGATCGTAGAACTAGAGAAGACCACTGTGTAGTAAGTGAGTTACGTGAGCACGAAAAAGTGCATTTTAGTGCATTTTCTTGATTATGGATGTTGAAATTGCATGTTTTTAATTTACATCACATTTTATATATTTTGTGCTAGTAATGTTGTAGTGTTCTAGAAGCATATTATAACTCAACAATCATATAATCATTAAACATATGAACAATAAATAAAGCACACTAGGCTTCAATACACGTATTACAATGAAACTCAAACCTCTCTAATCTGGATTCCTCCCTAGACCGGACACTTTTTCTAGCGCATATCAGGTCTTGGAACTCCGAGGGTAAGCATATTGTCAAGAAACTTCACGTACATACACTCACTTGTCAAGTACCCTCAGCCTCCCTGACCCGTGTAGCACCGATTCAAAATTCAGACCCGTGTAGCGCCAATTCAAAATCCAGGACGATTTTGAATCGGCGCTACATGGGTCTGGGAGGCTGAGGCTTAGCCTCATCCCCAGACTCGTCAAATGTCCAAAAGACTAGCGGGAGAGAATCTGGGGACGAAGCTACCAAGGCTAATTCTCAAGCCTGTCTTGCCAGTGCATAGGAGAACGCATATGTAACTGTAGTACAAAGTGCACATGTACATTACAGTGTAGTACAAGTGTGTACTGTACACGCATACTGTATGCAGACCTGGTATGACGTTCACCAAACCTTACACTAAAGTGATGTGGAATTCCAGGGATATAACGCACGTTAGCTGTTTCTATCTTCCGGACATTTCTAGAATCCGGACAGCGGCTGGTTCCATACTGTCCGGATTAGGGAGGTTTGAGAGTACTACAATCCCCCTTTCAGTTAGTGTCCTTCGTTGGAGTCCACAGTTGCCTTGGCTTCGGGACTCTGGTCAAAACATAAAATTTGACTTATTTGCTCTTGTTCTGTTGCATTGAAATTGATGATAATGATGGGTGGTTGTTGTGGTGGGTAACTTACAATTCATTGCAATCAACGATAGTGGTAATGGTGCTACTGATTGATGCTAATGTCTGCTTTGTGGCTCTAAAAGGTAACTACTTGTGTGAAAGTAATGACAAAAAGATGAACAAGATAATCTAGAGCACGTTGTTCAACACAAACAACTTTGTTAGGGCACGTGGCCTTCCCATAGTTTATTCTATTTGACTGCAGCTCGTGCAATAAATGGTGCTTGGGGCAATAAATATGATATTGCTCTATTATAATGTCATTTTCATGCATCTGGAGATCATCAACTCTAGATCTTGCCTGCTGCTTTCGTCAGGTGTCTAGACTTTTGGGTCATTCATTGATTTTCTACTATGCAGTATAACTATTACGCCTTCAGTCATGTAGGTATGTCCAATCAAAGTAATATTGTGGTCAGTCATGAACACCAGTTGGTCGGTCATTGACCAATGACTAACAGTTATATTCCACTCTTCCTTTGCAGTGCGGGTGTTAATGCTAGGGATGCTGGGGAACCGGAAGCGTTCTGGATCTCCGACTCTGTTGTTGATGATAGAAAGGCTAGAATTTGTGGTGATCACAAAATCTCAGTAAATCTAGAAATTGAAGACACACAATGCTTACTTGCTACTTGTTATAGAAAACTGCAGTGGCAAATGTGTGGATACCATTAATAGTTTCAGACCTTCACGCATTTGCTGACACTTCTTTTACTCTGAAGTGGTTGAACTTAATTAATGCATGTAGTTTCGTGTCTAGTCTAGCTGCTAGAGTGTACGTAAGTTTTCATGCTGTAAAGGGGAGCATTGACTACTGACAGCCTGTGTACACCAAAGGTCTGGCCATGTGAGACTCTAAACGGCTCTGGCCAGCTCTGGCGTGTGTGCCAGCTCTGGTGCATATGCCAGCTCTGTTGCATATGCCAGATTTGTAACGTGCATGTTTTCCCACCAACAACCAGACGTCTATATATTTATAGTGAACCCTACCTATATACAAATATGTATGATTGCGTGTGTTACCACGTAAGGCGATGGCCTTGCGTCGAGGCTATCTGACTTGTAACATTTGGCTTGTTCCATGTATTTCTGCATAGATAGTGGTTCTGCAGTCTGACAGCTTGAATTTTTGGTATGCGTGGCTAATTATTGTTACAGTATCCAAAGTGAGAGCGAACAGAGACGCCTAAATTACATTTGCACGTGCCTGTTTTTCCACATTGAGTTTTTTTTGGCTCTGGCAGCTCTGGGGTCACCTATGTCACGCCTTGAACTGCCCATAGTGGCTCACTACGACAACCTGTCTAGCTGTGGGCCTAAATGATTGTGGTTAGACGGTGATAGCTGTGTAAATATAGTAGGCGAAACCAGCACGAGGGGATTTTCAATGGTGTTAGTTTATTGGCGTTTGTGCCTCCTGATCCTCAGCTGCCTTATATGTCTTAGCATGTGGTGTGCACGTGACCAGATATGATTACATGCAGGTTTAGCACTGTAGTGCTTCTCTATTCATGTTGGACTGTAGTGTGACCGACCGACCATTCAACACTAATTTGTGTTTGTAGTTTCGTTTCTGTTTAGTTCCATTTCAGTGTAGTAGCAATAAATGTTCATCTCTTTGTCTCAAGCTCATCTTTTGAGTACAACACCTACTTGCTCAATTTATCTTGAACTCAACTATTTACATACATTGCCAATGAGTCAGCGTTTACCAAGTACTCCGTATTTTAACTTTGCATCTTTACTGCCATACAACAAAGAGACGCCTAATTATAGACTTTTTAGCAATCGAACATGCGCACGTTTCATTTCCCTGTACAAAATATCAAAATTGTAAGAAGTCTAGAGAGAGAAGTACAGAGAGCAAGCATTAGCCATGGTTGTTGACCAGAAGGCAAGCATCTTGTGTAAACAGGTTGTAGTAGATTGATATGAAGTGTGTAGCATGCAGTTTTGTTTGGTTCGGCTTGACAGACACTTTTCACATGCAGACCCTTGCAAGATAGACTGTTTGCTGTGTTGCCCCGTACAATACGGACATAATTATGGGTGAATGATACAGGGCAGCCAGTTTCCAACCTATGAATTCGTAGGGGTTCATTATCACTGACCCATATCTAAAATTTTAGCAAGTGGTGTTGTGTGTAATGCAGCGTGAGTAAAGCAGCGTGAGTCAGACGAGACAGACAGGGATGCAAACTACCTACTCGTGCTATTGGGATGGTCTAGCTCTCACATGATGGCGTTTACACCTACAGTAGTGTCCCCAACACCTTAAACACTAACCTTCACCTGTGTCCATTTCTGTTATTTATCTTGCTACTATACCATTCATACCATCTGTTCCTCTTGTTTTGTCTACTTCTGGTTTGACTTCTCCTTCACCTAACATCACACATCTAAGGGTTGATCTCTGAGAGGGACATTGTGTCTCCAACACCTTAAACATGATACCATCATTATCTACCTAGTCAATTAATTGTTACCCAGGAGCAAGTTGTACATGTTCTTTGGTAAACAGCCAAACATTCATTGGCCTCTATCTGAAATTGAAGGTGATGTTGCAGAGTAGGGTGGTGTCACATGTGGGACAATGATAGCTCAATAAACTTCATTATGTTTGACAAATCTTATTGAAGTCATGATTTCAAAGGCAATGTTTGTGTTTGTGTTTGGCATCACTTACAACATTTCTATGTTTATACAAATGTTTTGTTGCTAATGTTTATGATTTACCTTTATGGATGGCAACTGGCAAGACAATAAGCCACACCTACTTTACACAGAACAATTTCTGGTCGAATGACAAATCGAATTAATGCCATTGACTGAATATTGAACTCACAGCTTGCTTTGAATTTGATAGAAATTTGTGAAGTTGGATGAAGGAACAGTTTGAATAAAAGTATGGCATTAAAGCAACATTAATCAGAATCATTCATTGTGGATGTTTGGAAGCTTCTAATTTAGTTAGTCTCGTGAAGCCATTAACACTTTATATACATCATTGCTGGTGATTGATGACATAGAGGGATGGCAATAGCATGTGGAGTCTGTTGTGTTTGTTTCTGGAAACACAATTATACATCAATTACACTTACCTCGACCGTCCTCTGATTAATCATTCTATTGATAGTGTGTAAATGAACGGACATGACAACAAGCAGACAATAGGTGGCAACACTGCTGATATGAGTGTACAAGCAAGTACATCTTGTTGTGTTACGTTCAACTTGTGTCATTTGCTCATTGTTTGCTGATGTTGCAGCTGGCAGTGTTAGTTGTCTTGGCATTGCATGTGCAACTGTCGATGTCGCAGTCTGTTGATGTGGACTGCATTGCAAAGAAGGGAGAACCGGTAGTGTGTGCTCGATTTCTTGTCATAATGATCAAGTTATATTGAGTGAGCATTTGTAATGTTTTCTAGGGTGTCCCCGGAGTGCCGGGTCCTCCAGGAAGACAGGTGAGTGATGGATGTAGAATTTAGTGATGTGAAGATTACTAGTGAGGTACACTGGTCATGATGATAGAAAATATGTGTGAGTAGTGGGCGATTGTAGATTTGGTGAGATGACATGGTTAGATGAGACTACAGGAGAGAATCGAATGGGGATTGTAACATTTGTCAGTGAGTTGGACATATGACAGACCAAGTAATGACTTGGACAGTAACACTCAAACGTGCTTGCATACTATAGTTTGAGTTTGTTGCAACTATTTTCTCTTGGTTGTTGCTAAAGCGTTTGTGTTTGCAATGAAAGTGATGACTCTCATCACAGTAGACAATAGCCACGAGTGAGAGATTCTCACCATTAAAACATGTCAGCAGTTGAGATGATGAACTATTCTATTCTTGTTATACATATGCATACTGTTTCCAAGATTACTTTCAATGTATAGTATGTATTTCTAACTACAACTGATATGATTGTTCCTAACACATGCAGTATTAATTAACATATTGGTAAATGTGTTAGTGTTTACAAAACAATGCACGGAATTTGGTATGTTGTATGTCTGCTTGCAAAAACGTTATCTGATCAATCGTACTCTTGATAATGATGGGAAGGAATGGTTAACGTTTCTGCAGTAGATGCAAAGCTGTCACAGTAATTACTCACTTGGAGTTTATCTAGCAAATGCCAATAGTACAATTTTGCAGTGAATAAGACACACCCAATTAAGTAAAGACACACCCAATTAAAAAAGAATTGATGTGCTTTGTGGATGAATGGTAACACTTACGGTTTTTCTGATGAACTATTTATGAAATTTGTACACACAGACTCGCACAGTACCAGACAGACAGATAGGAAGACAAACAAACAGGCAGGCAGTACTATTGTGTGTAGAGATTACTATCACACACACACACACACACACACACACACACACACACACACACACACACACACACACACACACACACACACACACACA
Organism: Corticium candelabrum; assembly: GCF_963422355.1. Classification (NCBI taxonomy): domain Eukaryota; kingdom Metazoa; phylum Porifera; class Homoscleromorpha; order Homosclerophorida; family Plakinidae; genus Corticium; species Corticium candelabrum. Next base: position 4,043,909 of record NC_085093.1, on the reverse strand, counting down.
CACCACCACCACCACCACCACCACCACCACCACCACCACCATCACCACCACCACCACCACCACGACCAAGACAAATCATTATTAGCTAGTTAATAAGCACAACTTTAAGCAAACTGTTCTTTAACAGATAGAAATACAGATTAGAGTTTATTAAACATCGGTGTTTGAGAAGTGTACACTAATGTCTGTTAAATGTTATACATTTGTAGTTACATTATAAACTTCTTGTTAACAGTCCATATTTGTAGTTAATAATAACTGAATTATTGGATGAATTGTGTGATGTAGGGACCAGTAGGAAAGGAAGGAGCACCGGGAATTGCAGGCGGCACCGGCTTGAAGATAAATGATTTTATCTATAAGAACATCTTGTTCGTTACTAATTGTTTGTGTTTCGTGTTTAAGGTGAGGCAGGAGCTGAAGGTGCAGTCGGTCCACCAGGCAAACAAGTAAATAGTGATTGAGATTTATGTTATGTTCAACCATTGATTAGATAACGTTTGAAGGGAGTGCAAGGTGTGATTGGTCCAGCAGGTCTGCTCGGACCTCAAGGCCCTCCAGGGAAGAGTGTGGTGGTATGAAACAATGCATTGTATTAACAGACTTTGTATTAGTAATGTTGTAATTTTACTGATGTGAATGTAGGGTCCACCAGGACCCAGAGGTCCTCCAGGAGTGACTGGACACGGAGAGAAGGTGCCATCCAATCTCCAATAGGAATTTAATGAATTTAAATGATTTGTGTTGTTACTTTTGTAAGGGAGAACGAGGAATGTTGGGTCCAAGAGGATTGACTGGATTAGATGGCATTCCGGTATTGTAACGATCAGTCAAGTTAATTAAAGTATATCTTGTTGATGGACTGTATGTGCTGCTTGTACAGGGTGCTGCAGGTCCCATCGGAGCCGTCGGATCACGTGGACCATTAGGAGTGAAGGTCAGATATTGATTGGTGTGGGTAAGATGTAAGATTTGATATGACTTTGCTACCATATTAGGGTGATCGTGGATTACCCGGAGCAAAAGGAGAAGCCGGACCACAAGGTCGTCCCGGTCCAGAGGTGAATGAAATTTGCATGTTGTGATTGTTGGTGTAGTGTTTGTATTTGAGTGTGTGTTAGATGAGCGAAGATATGTTGAAAGTCTATTTTTCTCCAGTCAAGGGACTGGCAGAGAGGGTAAGGATGGTTATTGTATGGTGAGATGGTGTTTGTAGTGCATGTAGAGCATGTGCTCGTTTGGTAGATGAAAGAACTGGAGGATTGGAAAGAAGAGGTAGACAAGCAAAGAGCAGTGCAGTGAGTAGTGTTGTGTGGGACTGATTGTTGATGGTTGTTGTAGTGGACAAAGAATGAGAGTAGAATGAATGAGGGTAGAGTGACTGTTGCAGCACATCTTATAGGATCATCAGGCAGTTATTATACTATATCAGGTGAGTGTGTGTTGTTGTTTATTGTTGTGTGTTGTTGTTTGTTGTTGTGTGTTGTTGTGTGTTGTTTATTATGTTGTGTATATTGTTGTACTACATGTTGTTGTATTGAGGTGTGATAACCTACTGGCAAACAAGCAGTCCATCATTTTTACTGGGTGGCATCACATACAGCAATGGAGCTCTTACAATTCCATCTGATGGTGTTTACTATATTTATACACATCTGTGGTTACGAGGCTCCAACACTATTCGACCTTACATCAGAGTAAACAGCAATCCTGTTTTGTACATCTCAAGTTACCATTATGCTGGTAATGGAGATAAAACCAAGCATGCTGGTCTACTTCAGCAGCTGAAAAAAGGTGACAGTGTTGACATACATGGTGGAGGACATCGACACCACATGGGCTCTACTCGTTCGGATTTTGGTATTTATAAGATCGACTAGCTGGAAACATGTTGTTGACAATGAAGATGTCAATTGACTAAGTGATAAGCGCGAGTGTCAAATGACTCTCCATGTGATCATGTTAGTAATTGTAGTTGTGGACTGACTGTAGTATGGCCCGGATATCCGGGCAAAGGTACAGTATAGTGTCTGGTGCAAATGAAGCTATTCGACGACACAGTGTCATTATCGACCAAAAGACGAACGTGATGTCATCATCTCTTGTTTAGGCTAGCTGCTCAGGTCGTCCATCCTGTATGGTGTTTATTCCTTTAAATTGCTTTACGTAAGGGTTTAGCACTTAGAAACAACGCCTAATCTTCATTTGCACGTGCATGTTTTCCCACCAACAACCAGCTGCAGGCGTCTAGAGCAAAGTTGCTAGTATGATTCAGGCACCATGCGGTACACGTGTATCTGCATGAAACCTGACTTGTAACATTTTGCTTGTTCCACGGTGTTTCTGCCTAGTGGTTCTGCAGTCTGACAGCTTGAATTTTCGGTGTGCGTGGGTGATCATGAGCGGTGTTGTTGCAGCCTACAATCACAATCACTAGAGTGCCGTCTTCTTAGAAATTTGGCGCTCCACGGGAATTTGCGAAGGGGAACGTGCGTTGTCCATGACAGCGCGTCTGTTTGTCGGACGAAGCGACTGACCTGTAAGTACGCAAGTCTGGAGACGAGTTGCTTTGCACCCTTTGTTTACACGCCTGCGTTGGAGTATGCAAAAATTATCACGTGATGAGATAGGATTACATACACCGGTCGATGGTGTAGCACTGTAGTGCTTCTCTATTAATTTTTTGGTACAACTTTAATTGTAATTTGAGAAATCATCTACTGGTAGAACCATCAAACTTTTTACATTGATTCCATAGTCATTGTGACTTTACATGTTCTCTACGGCTCTAGATCCAGCTGGATACATACAGAGTAACCTCGCACTTACAATCACCACTGGCTGGCGCATCCTCGCGGAAGTGACACTTTAACAAGATCACAAGGCGACGTCACATGCCGGAACTTGCATGTGCACACAGTAATTCCGATGCTTAGCATATGACCTGTACAAGGTATTGGCTACGAGCAGCATGGCAGAGGCAGCTAAGAAACGCGGAATTCATAGAATTGCAAGCCTTGCCGACGATTACGACAAGGAGCACGACATTCAGCCTCTTGCACATCAACCCCAGATACCCGAAGAGTCTGTTGAAGAACATGACGCTCCGCTCGTTCCAAATCCCAAACCGCTAAAAGACTTCAGGAGTCTGCCACCCAGTCGAATGGAAACACGTGACCTCATCAGTCTGTACTGGCAGGACGTGGCGGCGGCTCAAGCACAGAAGGTAAGCCACTCGATACTATTTGTATGCATGCCTACATGGGCAGTGTGTCTTGGTAGAAACCCGAACGCGGCTCACTGAGCCTACAGCTTGGATACAACGTGAGGAAAGGACACATTTGCGTGAAGGTGCTACAAGGTCACAACTTACCTGTTCTCGATCCTACTGGTGAGTGATCGTATGATGGGCTGCTTCTGTGCTCCGTGACGAGAAGTAGGTCAGAATGAGACTAAACCTTTGGGGCTAGAGAGCCTGCAGTGTGGAAAATAACGGTAGACATGTAGGACGTAGGACAATGTCCCACCAAATGTGTTGTTTGTCTAACCCAATACTGCAACAGTGTTGGGACGTGTTTGGACAAAACATCCATCGACCGGTACACATATCATGCAGAGCTGCCAACTCTCCTGCATTGAGCGGGAGATTCCCGCATTTCGAACCCTTCTCCTGCGTGTACCCACATTTGGCATCAAATCTGACCATTGGTGGGTGTGACCAAAATGATGGGCGTGCCTGTTCTGTGTAACTGTACCCTAATCAGTCTACCAAACAACCATAATATTTATGTTTGAACAGGTCTTGTATACTCGTACAGTGCGACCCGTATAACAGAGCTAGATCTCTCGAGTTCGACCACGCACACATATTCCTATCATGGCAGAGCTTTGCCCTACATTGTAGCTCCAGTCGAACAGAAGCCCTCAGTATCTGACCGGCACATGGGCCCCAGTGCCCCAGTTGTTGTGACTGCCTCTTATGCCGCAAACTCAAGAAGGAGACACATACAAGACTTCCTCACAGAAGTATTGCAACGTGTAAGTGCAAATGCGCCGTACCAACTGCTTCCAGAGATACCAAGTGTTCTGCGCTAGAGGAATTTAACCAGTCACACAAACATGGATGTCGATGGTACGTACGTACGGCCTAGACTAGCTACGTACATCAGTTACTGTGCTTGAATATTTCTAAGACATTTACAGTATGCACAAACCACTATTTCAACAAACTAGTATGATACGCAGTTGTAATTACAGCATGCAGATGACCATAGCATAGGAGAGATATTGATCTGTGTGAGAGCAGGGAAAGCTGCCAGTTAGCACCCTGTGACAACAAGGAAGAGGCACTTCTTGACCATTGTGGCTTCACCTACATACACAGAGAGATCTTAGAACACTGCTAGTAGGGATGAGCCAAATTATTTTTTCAGACATTTTGAACCATCTTCCTACACAACTTTAGTTAATTAATATTAAGTTACTATTTTCAAGTAATGTAGCAATACACTTAATTACGTAATTACCATGGTGTTACACAGTGTATACCACAATAGTGTACATGTATGTACTGCTTTCAAGTCACCATAGGTGTATTATGTGTATTACTGCAGTGTACACATTACACGGCTAAACATCTTCAAGTTAGAGCCTCTACACGTATGTTACACATATCGTCCGAACGGTTGTCCACTAATTTGCGAAAACACATGCAATATCTAGATGGCGCGAAGCAGCACCGCCCTGACACCACAAGTCACGTCCAAATCTGGGTGTCATCTGCCATGAGTCCTGCTCAATACCCGTGATACGGCTGTAGTTTGCATGGTGCTGTCAGGACCTGACGGCTTAGGGAAGTGCACGCGCGACTGAAGCAACTCTTCTACTCTGCGTTCATCCAGATAAAGAGACGAAAGTCAGTTGGGCAAAATGTAGGGAGCAAAAGTATGTCGCTTACTTTGACCGCTCACAACACAGTACGTATTATTAGCCCACGAAAACTCATACTCAGCAAGCCCCAACGCAACCGATTTCTCATCAGAATGTATGTGCTAACGACAGTCTTGCACATGCTTTACAACAAATGCCAATAACACTCACCTTGTACGACTACATCGCGAGTCAAAATGACCGGAAACCACCATAATCATCGTCATTTTGACTTCGTCCTGCATCTCCAAACAAGAGAAGATTCCACCTTGACAAGAAGTTCTGAAGAAAGCAATAGTGCAGGCACATCCAAGAACCAAATAGGTTGGATTCGCTCCTCTCTATATGTTGGGTGAAATACAAATAGTTGAAGCTACCGGCTGACGAACGTCATAGTTGACCGTTTTGCTTGGCTTCCTGCAAGCGTATCTAGATCTCTCCAAGGTTGGAAAGCAGGCAAAAAACAGTGAATAGATCAGTTGTCACCACTGCCTTGTAAGACGAGCTGAGGCCAAAGACTAACTAGACTGTGCGCGGATGTTTCGAGGTTGTCATGCAAGCTATCGATACGCTCTACAGATGTTTAGATTATCCGGGACATCTCGCGAACTTAACTTCCCAGGTTGTTTGGTAGGCTGTAATACATGCATGTGTACCTACATACTTGATATCCCAATATTAATTTCTATGTGCCAGCCCCTCTCTTCATCCGGCTCTTTCATAACATACTTGGTCAAAATACCGACATAGAAGGACGAGTCAGTCAGAAGTGGAAATGGGGGAGGGGCTGGCTACCATATGTATTGCTGGAAAAGCGATCGAAGAAGGCCACAAGAAAATAGAATCCAGAACATCCCAACTAGCCACGAGAAAGTGCATGTACTTTGTTCTTAGATTTTTATAACAGGCGGTAGTATGTACAGTACAAGTTCTGTGTTTATTAACTATTATGTTTAGTAATTGGTGTTGATGCTTTGTGTCGCTAATTAGGCACATTAATCAATCGGTTATACATTTGTTGCACTATAATTAAATTAATTAATGGCTTCTACTCCAACCGGGCATGCAAATATTTAAATTTTGATGATTAGATATTATTTATAAATTATTTAACACTTATTACGACATAAATTTATTGATATTAATGCTATTGTAGGCGTGTCCCAAAAATTTAAACTCCCGCATTCTGCCACATTTTTCCTGTAAACTCACGCATTTTGAGACTGCTAGGTTGGCAGGTCTGCATATGATAGCTAAACCTCGTCTTTTAGCACGTGCACATGATGGCCTTTCCAATGGTATAACTGTTAAATTCATGAACTTAGGTGCCTAGCTCCTAGCATGCTTTATCCAAAGAAAACTTCAGCTGCCTTTAAGTCCATTTCTCCCTTGGAAGTTGGTTATCAAAAACATGCAAAATGGCCTGCAGTAGGGAGGCACCTAATTAATTAATTAATTAGTTCATGTACCATCCAAGAATATGTCCTATTTTCCACACTGGCACATATTTGTGTATATTCCATATGTAATCTGGCATACTCAGCGAGGTGGCCAGACAAACATATTTTTGGAGGAACCAAATTAATATTTATAGATGATATTAACATTATTAAAGTTAATAATAATTTTGACTTACACTCAAGTCACATGCGCTACATACATGAAAGGTACTGTGCCGTGCTGGTGTCTTGGCTAATCTCACAATCCAAGAATGCAGTCGGTCTATCAGAGAAGAATGTCAATGCAGCCAATAGATATGCCATGTGGTAAACTTTTGATTGCGTATATAACTTCTACATTTTCTTTCTTAGAATATATATGCTAGAACTGTAGAGAACTAAGACTATTTAGTTTTATCCTTTGCCATTTGTCTACTGCAGCAATCATATCTATTGCTATATCAAAGTTAACCATTCACAAGACACATCTCTCTATTGACAATATTGATGAGTTCGAGTCACATGCACATTATTCAGTCGGTTTTTATGTTCATGCAGTTATGGGCTGGTCAGATGGGTCATGCCTTAAGAGTTTGTAGGAGCCCGGCTCCTTGCCGGTCCCTCTGTAGCTACGTTGTTTGTTCGCATAAGACTTTTTGGACTTGGGACTTACTTAACTCCAACTACAGTGGCCTACTACTCATCAGTTTTCTTTATATAGGGAAATCAGATCCATACATCAGTATTCAGGCTTTCCCGTTTGATGTGTTTGAAGACTCGGCAGCCAAAACTCAGCAAACGGGAACAAAGAAAAAAGACCTGAACCCAGTCTATATGGAAATGTTCCACTTGTGGGTGTCTATCCTTTTACTCTTGGTATCAGTTACAGTTATTTCTGTTTCTTGGGATGTAGTCGATGCAAGCCAAGTGCGATAACTCACGACAAAGCTGCTGCAATATTGTTCACAGCCTATGACTACGACATGATATCTGGTGACGATCTGATGGGCGAGGCCGTTCACCTTCTTCCTGGAACGAAAGAAGTAGACAACGAGAGTGAAGTTGGCAGTCTTGATGTTGTTGTTTTGCCTCTCTTGTTGCCCTTATTGCCCACAGATATAAAGAGTCATGCTTATGCCGAACTGGAGAAGAGAACATCAGACAAACATGCTGTGAAATTTATCGAGGAGAGAGTACAAGTTTTTGATGAGGCAAAGAGTGAGAGGAAATAGAATTTTAGACAAATTGGCATGCATGGAGCAGCGTTAGTCGCTTTAGTTTACAACAGACTGGTTTCTTTCAGTTATTTTTGTGTCACGTGACTGACTGACTGCTGTGGTCTGCTGATAGGTTGTGGGGTTGCAGAAATGTTGGTAGTGATAGTTCTGTTTCAAAACTGTTGTATTTATTGTGAGTTGTCGTAAAACTGTGCGGGTGTGAAATTAGTGCGAATTTTACGTACAGTAGGAGCAGATGACTTCAAGGCATTGGTACGCATGCGTGGTTGTTATGTACAGTATTTAATTAATACATAATTAATTAAATTCAACAGTTTAATTAATTAAGTAACCCTTGGATTAAAATAATAGTCTTTACTTATTAAAAATTAATAAAATTATTTTATTCAAAATTTAGAATAACCTAAGCTCAAATTGTCTGTCTGTCTGTGTGTGTTCGCGTTTGGCGGCCACGTCTTTTGTCCGTTCGCAACCGAAACCGGCACGCACAGGCGAAGGTTTGCATAAAAATATTAAAAAAGTTATGCACCGGGTCCCCTCTCGAGGGGTCGACCCCCGCGTAAAATTTCTCGATGACGCAAACGCTACACATTCCAGTTCATTCGAACGCACGCCCACACCAGTCCTGTGTAAACGGTATGCATCGTCGTCCTTCGCAAAGCTTCGAGCAATCGAATATCTCTTGCCGGACGAAACTTACTCTTCTAGCGCTTTCGTTTCTCTCCAAATTCTGATTGCATTTGCACCGAATCCAACCTACACGTTTTCTGCAGCAAGCGCTACACGGGGAGCGTGTCGATTTCTATCGAAACAAGCGCGAAGAGCAAGATTAAACAAGCGCGAAGAGCAAGATTCGAATTCATTCAGCACATCCGGGATCTCGTAACAAAGAATGCACGTGACGTGTCCACAGACCTATCTTTCCACTACAGTATCTTGCCCGTACGAAGGACGGGCCATGGATCCTAGTATTTTAATAATCTTGTTCGTCTCTCTGACACTCATCACACAGTAGGTATAAGATTATTGACGTCATACTTTCTATAGATAAAATTATTATAACATTATCGCGGTTAGCTAGTGTGTCACGTCACGTGAGAGGTGAAACAGTGTAAGGGAATCTAGCGGGACTGTAACGATTTCGGATCGTACGATATACGCAAGTGTGAACGAAATGATGCAATCATCCAACGCCCATACGGAATTTCGCGGCCATTCGGCGTTCAGACGTCGACTGGGAGCAGACTCGAGCGACGGAATGCTGCGAAATCTGCTCAAATCGGCCCAAGAAAAGCTTGGTGCAGGCTACAAACTTGACGTCAAACAACAGCAGTCGATGGGACGCGACATGAGCCAAGAAGAGAGAAAGAAACGGTAGTTTTCATTGCGAATCCGATTTTTGAGGGAAATTCGAATTTTTTTCAAGCGTTGTTTCTGTGTTAGAGGAAAGGAGCTGGACGACGGGTTTTTCGAGGGTTATGCTGACACCATTGACAAGCATGACCGAATTCAAGCTGAGCGACGACAAAGGGTAGGGTGAGTTGTACAGGTGACAACAACTTTGACATGCTCGTGACAAACCGCAACAGATGTCGTTTATTATGCGTTTTTTGTGTGTGAATTGTGTATGAAATTGACATTGAAAGACGTGTGCGGTCGCATCAGACGGACGGATAGCAGGGCCGTGAGTAGAGACGGTCGTGCCGCGCTTTGACTTGTATGGAAAGTCCCGGACGTTGTGGGTACATATATGTGCTAATGAGGTACCTTATCGCATACCATCAGAGGAGAAAGTTCAAGTAGGAAACCGACGATAATGCTGTTTCGGTATTGCTACCACCTTATTTCCAGATGGTGTATATCCACCAGCGTAGGGATGGGGGGGATGCATCCTCTCCCTCAGTGTAGAATTGAAGTTTTCTGTGCTACTGACGTTTGCAAATCTGTTTATGGTCTGGCAAGTGAGGTAGTTTTTGCTTACTCATGATGACATCCATTGTATATCCCCTCTCGTGAACATCTTCCTACTTCACTGATATCTATGGAGATAATCTATCATCTATAATTTAGTAGCCTACTATGGGAGATCATACACTGTAACAGAGTTGCCAACTCACACGCAAGGAGGCCAGGTCACACATAACTATTGCTGGAATTAGATCACGGGATTAGAACACAACAATATGAGTGCGTAGCTATAGATTAGATGTTTTTTTCTTGAGATACAGTTGAGTGAGCTTACTTTTTATTAGTTAACTTAATTAACTATGCATTTAGCACGTACACACCCAGATGAGATCCATTGGGAGAGCAATATGTTTTACTAAACAGTAACACTGTACTTTAAATTTGTTTGATTGATGTTAGTTGTATGTGACCATGCCCACAGTGTGTTTTAGGTTGGACATTTTAATTAAAGTCATTTTTGTGTGTGTTTGATAAGATCCTGTAATTATGTATTATATATAGTTTCTATTAAATTTCTTTTAATTTGTGAATAAGAAGAAGCTGATGAGGAGCTTGACATGTTTTGCTTTTCATTTTTGAATAGGAAAGTATTGCTCACATCTTGAAAGTGCGATATAATTTCTATTAAATTTCTTTTAATTTGTGAATAACAAGAAGCTGATGAGGAGCTTGACATGTTTTGCTTTCATTTTTGAATAGGGAAGTATTGCTCACATCTTGAAAGTGCGACACTACATTTTGCATTAGACAGTAGCATTTTATCAAAATGTATTGTTTAATCAATTAATGCACATTACAATGGTACTGTATATTACTGCATACAAGAAAGCAAAGGATTAGACTACGTTGTTATATTACTGTTCAAGCAACACACACACACACACACACACACACACACACACACACACACACACACACACACACACACACACACACACACTTGAGCTAACAAATTCATTGTATGGTACATTACCATCAGTCTCACTTCACTTTGTTTGACATAGGGCGACAAACTAATTGAAGACGATTCGAGTGGCAATGGAAGTGATCATCAGAGTTTTTCAGGAGATCGCTTCTCTGCTGTTCCTGAAGAGGCAGAAGTATGTGCCAGTTAGCAGTGAAATTAAAAGAGCTAATAGCATTAATAACATCATCGATCTTTCACAGCGAGAGGAGTTATATCGGGTACTACTCAGATGTATGCATCATCAAGTCATTGCAAGTGACAAGTCAACAACAGCCAATCTTCATTCTTACATGCAGAAGGTGCAGTCAAAATACGAGGTGGTGATATTGTATTTGCTTACTTGCTTACTCGTTGTTGTCTTAGGTCTTCAACGTGACTGAACAACAGCACTCTGTTTGGATGGCTGATGAGATACAAATGGCAAAAGTATGATGACAACTGCTTTAATTAATTTATTACACCAATTTATTGTGTTATGGTAAAATGGTTTTCTGGTTACCTGCAGCCTCCTCAGCAATTTCTGCGTGTGTCTGGTGAGCGATGATTTTCTATACTTTGAATTGTGGTTTCAGTTTATTGAATGCTGGATGTCGTTTGCAGTTATAAAGGGGAGAAATCTACCACCCAAAGACTCAAACGGTTTCGATGAAGTGATTTATAGTGTGGTTACTTAAATGTGTTCTGAGCTACATGGTGCTTTGTATATTATGGTGTGTTGCTGTTGCTGTTTTGATCCTTTGTGCATGACATTTGTGTAGACATTCGTGTAGTGTTTGGTTGTCTGCCTGTCTACCTGCACAGTCCGTCAGTGCATGTAAGGCCATACAAACTACATATATAGTTTCGCCTCTGCACCTGCATCACTCTCAAACCTCTCGCATGCCCCTCCCCTAGACACCTGCCATATTGGCATGTGTCCATCTCTTGCATCCACGCGACAGCTGCCAACACCATAGTTCTGATGTGCATTATAGTGTGTAGTCACTTTTAAACATATTAGAGCTGTTAGCTTGTGAAAACTGACTACAATAATGTGTTAATATATTATGAGTAGAAGAATGTGTTAGTATGAAACAGATACCGAGTACACATGTACCGCCAGCACCTAAATTCAGGAAGAGGCTGACGCAAAACTATGTAGTTTGTATGGCCTAATTTAAAGTTAAACTGAACGATTTTAAGAAATCTGTGAGTTACGTAGTTAGTATGCACATTTAATTGTTAAGCACTAATAGAATCATGTCATCTGCCATTGGTGGTTAGACAAAGTTTGATGATAATGTCAGTCTTAGAGTCTCAAAAGCAATGAATTTATGCATGAGATTGAAGCAAATGTCAGCAGCAGAAAGTGCGGAGTATTCGGGTGTCTTTATTACAGTTAAGAAATGGATGGGGTAATACCGCAGGTTAAATATTTTATTATTATATCATTGATACAGTCAGATGTCAGTTAACCGAATGCGGAGTGCCTCGGACGTTCTCTAGGAGTATTTGCTTTAACCCTTATAAACATTTATAAGCATGCACAACAAGGTGATTGTCAAGTTAGTAACATCATATGGTAAACTACTTTCTCATTATTGCCATATAGAGAGAGTGAAGCTGTCAAGTGCGGGTGTTTGTGCAATTGTGTTCAGTATACATGGATTTGGTTTAATTAATAAATGAGTACACATGGGCAGCTTCAGATACCCAGGAACGTACTCCTGTTTGTGTACCAGGAGAGTTAATGTCAGCTATCCTAAATATTCAAAGTCATGAACAGGGTTGGGTCCCAAAGTGTCTAGATAACTTGCATCCAACTGTAGTTGTATTGCTATTCAATGTACAGTACACTTATATTACCCTATTGCTTCTAATGTTTTTCGAGACTGACTTAGAGGCTCAAAAAATAATTTTTTGATTTAATTATTTGTTTAATTATTCTATCAAGCTGATTCAATTCTCTAAACAGTTCAACAACAGTCATCACAATACAACAGCAAAAGTTGTTTACAGTACCACCTTGATTATCCTGACTTCTCTGGAGATAAGTTAGAAGTCCGGATAAGTGAGTGTCCGGATAATCAAAAGTTGATGATTATCAACTAATTTACCTCCACGGTGCAAGACCACACTCTGTTTCCATACTTACTATACATTAATATTAATGTCACTGAAAGAGTCATCAACAGCTGCCTATTTCTTAGATTATTATGTTCTCTGTTATGTATTCGCTCATTTGTATTAGTACGAAGTGAAATATAATATAGTGCCTTTATCCGGAACGCATTATCCGGGAATGCAAAACATTGGGGACACACACTGAATTTGTCCGGATGATCGAAAGTCTGGATAATTAAGGTTGTACTGTACCAGTTGACTTTGCAGAAGCAGTATATCACACACAAAGTTGTGGCATTTTGGTTTGAATGCGGAAGCGATAGTTGAGAAGAGAAGTAGCTGCTTCTTCGCTGAGTTGCCATCTTGAGCTGCAAACGTCTGTCTACTTTTAGTAGTGGCCATTTTTGACAATGTTTTGTGCGCACACGAAGAGGCAAAAGCCCAGACATATGGCAATTTTCAAGGCTCAATAATTTACTATGTTATAAATTGTTGATGGTAAAAAATTTTGAAGATCATATTACTTGAAAAACATTGGAAGTAGTAGGGTAATTTATGACTAAACTATAACTAACAGGTATTAGCAGCGTACGTGCTACTTTGGTCTATAGAAACGGCTCATGATTGTTACACTTGCTTGCTTGCTTGAGCTGTCCATCCTCAAAGATGATGACAGTGTCCTCATGGAAATTGACAAAGGGGGAATAAGTAGATTTCTATGGCGATCTACCGACGTACACCACAAAATCGAGAGTGCTATGTGAGGTCTCCTTTTCTCCAAAACGATCTTCCACATTGACAATGAAACTTTAATTGCTTCTCATTTTATGGATGCTGATCTCCAGTTGTTGAACTACTTGTTCTGCCTCTATCTATGAGATTGTTCCACATAGTTCTTTCATGTGCCAGCTTATACCATTCTTACCTGGTATAATCTTCATATCAGATAAGACTGTATCGTGCCATCTTTTCTTTACACACACACACACACACACACACACACACACACACACACACACACACACACACACACACACACACACACACACACACGTGCACATACGTACACACACCATGCACACATGCACACACACCACGCACACATGCACACACACATATGTTTGTATGTATGTATGTGTGTATGATTATAGTCTCATTAATGTCATGGGCTAACCATTTATAATTCTAATTATTATTAATTGCATAAATCAAGTACCTCCATGAGTTGTTGTGCAAGGCTTGAAATTATATTTTAGATTTGAGTGATCCGTTTTGTGTACTTGGTTTGGTGACACTGCCGCCTGGTTATCTTGACGGGAAGAGAAAAACAAGAAAATTGCAGAAACTAGTGGAGGACAAGAAAAGCTTGCACACCACACATGTTATTAGCGAAACTCTTAATCCGGAATGGAATGAAACCTTTCTAATGTGAGACACACGTTTGTTTGTGTGTGTGTGTGTGTGTGTGTGTGTGTGTGTGTGTGTGTGAGTGTGTGTACGTGTGTGTGTGTGTGTGTGTGTGTGTGTGTGTGTGTGTTTGTGTGTGTTTAGAGTGAGAGACATGTTGTGTTTTGCGTAGAAATATTAACCTTGACAGTATACAGAAGCAAGTTCTGCAGATCGACGTTTGGTAAGATTCGTTGTCAGTCTTTTTGTCTAACTGTTGGTCTGATTGATCATCTGCCAGTCTCAATTTTTGTTGTTATTTACGAACACATTTTACCGTAATTACACAAGATAGTTTGATCTGTTATTTTGGTGTGTTTTATTGAACAATCCGGTAGTTTTGTTTTTTAATTATCTCTTGATGTCTTGTTGGCTTTCTGCCCGTGTCTGTTTGTCATCTCTGTCTGTTCATCTGTTTTGTTTTCTGTTGATCTTTGTATTGTACATTTGTTTACATGCATACATACATATACATAGATACATACATTTTTCTGTTTTATTAAAAGAGTCCATAAGACTCAGTGATAGTACGGATTACATTGAAACTAATATACTACAATTTTTATTCCACTAATCGTAACTGATAAATATATGTTGCCACTATTGCTTGAGGCCGCAGTGTCTGTCTCTTTGTGTAGTAAGTTGTTAGCAGCACACTGATGTAGGTCTTTTCTCTTCGGCTTTTCACTAGGAAAAGTTGCTTGAAAATGTTGGTACTTCTTGATATTCTTACTCCATGCTGACAGAGATATTTTGTGCAATTCATAGAGTACCGTATTCGCCCGTAATAACGCCCTGGGTGTATAGAAAAGAAAGACTTTTTGGGGGGCGTACACTAGGGCATGGGTGTTATTTTGGTCCTAGCCGTATACATGGTCACAAAATGCTGTCGTTTGGCCAGTCATCATCTATATACTTGAAGACAGAAATACCACAAATGCTTGCAATTATCCGTTTGCAAGATCAAAGGTACTGGTATCCGTACAGCATCAACATACACGCAGAAACTAAACACTATACACACGTGGTCGACCTGAAGCCCGTCAAGAGCACCAGAGTCGGTAATTGCAACAAACGCATGAGTCTAGCATTAAGCACTTTCACTCAACACTGACACCAGCTCATCAAACGGACTCAGACGGAGACAAATGTTCTGCGGACCCATTTTGTTTTTTCTGCGCATGCGTATCCTGGGCTTATACTTGGGCATGGGCGTATAGTTGGGTATGGGCGTTTTTTCGGGCTGAAAGTTCTGATCTGTCACACATGGGCGTATATATGGGCATGGACGTTATTTCGGTATAGGCGTTATTATGGGTGAGTACGGTATCCTGCCATTTGCAGCAGTCTGTGAAAACATGGTCAAATGTATCTTTTTGCATACATACATACATACGTACGTGGTGTGTGTGTGTGTGTGTGTGTGTGTGTGTGTGTGTGTGTGTGTGTGTGTGTGTGTGTGTGTGTGTGTGTGTGTGTGTGTGTGTGTGTGTGTGTGTGTGTGTGTGTGTGTGTTCATTTGTGTGCGTGCGTGCAATGTGTATGTGTACAGTACATTTGTATATCTTGGTACGTCACACAGGGATTCAGATGAAAACGTCAAGTCAGTCAAATCAGCAATGAAAGCCGAGGTGAAAAGTGGCATGGGTTTCTTCAGGTATTCCATGTGATGCAGACATCTAAACACCGTGCACGTAAAACACATTCTACCATATTGTATTGGTGTCAGATATATTGGTCAAGTTGGTGAGTCGATGGTCGGTGGAGGGAAACTTGATTTTATGGGCCGCACATTCATTCACTTGCAAGTCAGATATACAGCAAGGCTCTTGTGTTTCTGAAAGAAAACGAATCTGTTTAGGACATACCTGCTGAGGGAGTCGAGAAATGGTTTAAGATCGTCGACAAGAAACAGCGGCCACTCGATGGAAGTCTGCAGCTTAGCCTTCGTTTTGTTGCTCAGCAGTTGGTTCGATTTTCTCCAAGTGATTTGTGACGTTCTGTAGTTGCATCTGTTGTGTTGTGTTGGCACTCCATGTAGGCAGCTCATCGTTCTGCAAGCTTTAGGAATGAGTTTAGTAGACACGTGAAAATGCACCAGCTGTTTTCGAGTTATGAGTGCAGTGAGTTTATTGAGGTTTGAAGTTGATTGATTTAGGCGAGATCTGACTGGCTGGACCCTCAAGCGCTGCATATTGAGGCATGGGACGGACAAGGTGGCAGAGTTGTGGATCAGTTGGGTGGATTGACAAACAGAGTTAGACGTATGCTGACGTGGAGAAAGATTAAGTGATAGAGAAATAAACAGATTGACAGATGGATAGACAAAAGGGCTGGCAGGCAGGCAGGTAGAGAGGGAGGTTGGACAGATAGACAGTCAGATAGATGGGTAGATAGATAAACAGGATTGCAAAAGTACGATTGCAAACTATGTAATGTAGTACAGACAGACAGATAGATGGATGGATGGACGGATAGACAGACAGACAGGAAGGCAGACAGACGGATAGACAGATAGGCAGATGGATCGATGGACATACTAACAAGAAAGCAAACAGACAGACAGACAGACAGACATATACAGATGGATGGATGGATGGACAAACAGACAGTCAGACTGATAGACAGACAGACTGACTGATAGACAAGTGCAAGTGAATGGATAAATGGGCAAACAGATGGACGGACGGACAAACAGACAGTCAGACTGATAGACAGACAGACTGACTGATAGACAGGTAGATGGATAAATGGGCAAACAGACGGACGGACGGATGG
The DNA here is from genome assembly GCF_963422355.1 of Corticium candelabrum. Taxonomy (NCBI): domain Eukaryota; kingdom Metazoa; phylum Porifera; class Homoscleromorpha; order Homosclerophorida; family Plakinidae; genus Corticium; species Corticium candelabrum. The sequence continues at coordinate 4,027,041 of NC_085093.1, read as the reverse complement.
ACAAACAGATAGACAGACAGACATGCATTCTGTTCACACGTTGTTTTGATTTCTAGCATGGTGGACTCAAGTGGAACATGCAACTGAGCAATGCTGCTAAACACCTACTTCATGTACATGCTAGTCAGCACAGCTTCACTTCCTTAGAAGAAGCTCTCTCGTATGGCTACATAATAGAGTTGCTGGCTGTTGTCTGTTTCTTAATTGTTATTGTGTGTAGAAACTGGATTGTTGTTGCTGCGCATCATGAGAGGCATGACGTTGATTACAAATATATGATCAACGTAGTGGATATACTGCAACAAGAATGGAATGCAGTTTTAGTGAAAGGGACAAGAGAACAGGACGTGCTAGATGCAGCAACAGTATGCAATGAATGAGTGCAGTAGCAGCTAGTTTTATATGAGACAAACAAATAGACAGGCAAATAGACAGACAGACAAACAGATGGCTTGATTTGTAAACAATGTATGTGTAGTACTATTGAATGTTATTTGTTTGAGTGGTTTGTTCATTAGAGAAAGATGTGTAGATGTGGCCAGTTTGGGCCAAAGCACGTGGTTATTTAGTTTATGTTTGTGATTTGGATTGTAATAATTTTGACACACGGACAGATAGAGACAGACAAACAGACAGACAAACAGACAGACACATAAACAGATAGACACAGAAACAGACAAACAGACAGGCAGGCAGACAGATAGACAGACAAACATACAGACAGACACATAGACAGACACACAGACACATAGACAGACAGACACATAGACAGACAGACACATAGACAGACAGAGACAGACAGACAGATACACAGAGACAGACAGATTGACACACAGACACATTTACAGACAGACGCATAGACATAAATACAGACAGACAGACAGACAGACAGCTACATGGACAGACAAACAGACAGACAGATGGATAAACAGACATGTTGTCAGGCATGCAGGCACATTCGATGTCTCAGTAGCAATATACGTATGCATGTTAAGTGTGTTTACGGTATCACGGTGTAAAATCATCGACAAAATGATTTTTGTCTGTGTATTGTAGATTGAGTTGTTTGTCGAGTCGTGTGATCGGTTTCATCAGTGGTGCTTTCGAGCTTTGTCCAAGCTGCGTGTCATTTACCCAGCCACTCACAAGAAAACTCTCGTTCGTCTCTCGTCAGTCTTGGAGTACGTCCTTCAATCATTAATTGTAAAGGCAACCTGCCACATTCGCTCTGCTCTTCCATCTTGTAGGTGTATAAAAAAAGTGTATAACTTTCCTATAGCAAAGGAGCAACTACAATTAGACAACTTGCCTCTGTTTGTGAACAAAGCCATTCGAGTATCAGATTCACCTTTGAATGAGCAATATGTGACATGTAGTGTGTGATAATGTGTTAGCAATCAACTGAAGATTGGTTTGAGAGGCAAGAGGCAATGGTTGAGCCACAAGTGAAGGTATATATTCTTTCATTAACATTTCCATTGTCTGAGATTGTGACAATACAACAGTCGGTACTTCGTGCAACTGTGTGTTTGATTGCATTGCTAGACACCAGATGCCGAGGTGAAGGCTTTTGTTAGTCTGGCATCGGACGTTGTATTGGACCTGTACCAAACGGTCAAGATCTACAGCAACATGTTTCAATCGTAAGGCCATTGTGACAGTTATATCTCATCAGCGACTTGTTGATGTCGTATTACTGTATTAGAGTCGACGTGGACATAGTGGCGCTGGTTTTCGAGCATCTCGACTTGTTGGTAATAATAAATGTTGCTAAGGTCTTTTCACACTACACTACAAAGCACATTGAATGCGCATTAAATGCAATTGGTGTCTTTCACACCTTATGTGCATTGACTGTCAAGCCGAATTTAATGTGGATTCACTCCAACCACATGTGGAGGTGGTTTGAAGTGGATTTAATGCGTATTGGTGGCTACACGCTTACCCACAGCCATAGGCAGCAGTAGATCTACGTTTCCTCTATCCTGTGCTTATGGCATAGATGGACGCACTGTAACCAAAGATAGAGGACTATCTTTACGAAGCGACTGGCAGCCGTGATAACTGCAGGTTCTAATGTACCTTACACATGGGTAGGCGTGTTTATGACGTTTACACGGGACTCCGTTTTTCTAGTGTCAATGGACATTGAATGCATATCCAATTCACATTTGCTGCAAAGTAATTGAATGCAGTTTGAATGCTTTTCAAGTGTGAAAGGCCTGTAGATGGCATGTGCTGTCATATCCGTGTGTGTTTGAGACGTGTGTTTGCTTGTAGTTGTCTCCAAGGATAGAAGAGAGAATGAAGGATTTCCACCGAGCACTCCAGGAACTGGACATCACTTCAGATGAATTCAAGACACTCAGTACGGCGAGCTTCGAACTGTATCTTGCACTGAAAGACATCTACAAATACAAATCAGAATTACCTACAGGGTAATGATTGTCAAATATAATTTTTAATTTAATTTTGTGAAATGTGTTGACTGTTGAAATTTTGGTTATAGAGTTGCATCCAAAGTCGAGTTGTTCACGAAATTGCACATCTGGTTTAAACCTCTGGTTGCTCGTTGGGTGGAGCTGGCGAAAGTGAAAACTGTGAATCGAATAAACAGAGCAATTGAATTGGACAAGGTTGAGCAGATGATGATGATGATGATGATGATGATGATGATGATGATGATGAGTGTGTGTGTGTGTGTGTGTGTGTGTGTGTGTGTGTGTGTGTGTGTGTGTGTGTGTGTGTGTGTGTGTGTACGTGCATGCACGCATGTGCTTCTGTCTGTCTGTCTGTCTGTCTGCGTGCCTGCATGCCCTGTAGACGGGGCGGGCGGGGAGGGGAGGGTGGGGAGGGGTGGGCGGGCGGGTGGGCGTGCGCTTGTGTGTGTGTGTGTGTGTGTGTGTGTGTGTGTGTGTGTGTGTGTGTGTGTGTGTGTGTGTGAGTGTGTGTGTGCGCGTGTGCGTGCATGCATATGATGTATATGATGTTTGAGATAGTGTTATGGAACTGATGCTCTGCAGGTGGAACGTGTGTCTGAGAGAGTCATGTACTCGACGTCAGCCGTTGACACTGTCCAGTGTCTGCTGCAGGTGTGCATGGCAGTGGTGTGTGTGGTGTGGTACTGTTCCAGTTATCTTGTTGATTGTAGTTGTGTGAATTCTGGAAGAGACTTGATTGGCCATTTCCCAGTTTAGCATATACATTTGTTTTTCAGTTGACTGAGGTAAGAACTTGTTGTATAATAGTGAGATATAACTCAACGTTGTATACAATGATGCATGGATGCTAAACCTAATTACACGCTTACGTGTTTGCCGAGTTATGTTTACAGACCAGGATACAGGCAAGCAGGACACACACACACACACACACACACACACACACACACACACACACACACACACACACACACACAGAAAGGCAAACACATTTACACAGATTATAATTTGTAGGTACAAAATACTGATGTAGACAGACACCGCATTTGTGTATGTCCAATCATACATGTAGATGTTTGTTCAATATTGATGACCTTCCAAAATTGTTAATGTTAGCAATAGATACACTGACTTACACACACACACACACACACACACACACACACACACACACACACAGACACACACACACACACACACACACACACACACACACACACACACACACACACACACACGTGTATTTATCTTTACTGTGATGTGATATTAGCGTGAGTGTTAGGACTATTTTGGCAATAATTGAGTCACAAGTGTTGGAGGCTACAAGGTAAATGGCATAGTATATTTATAGATTTATATGTTAACACAGGAGTTAATCTATAGTGTGATTTTTGTGATGCTTATTGACATTAAGCTTAGTACGTATGTTTGGTTCTTAGGTTATCTGTGATGCGGCCATTCACTATGGCAATTGCCTGCAAACGATTTTGGATAAATCGGGTTACTATGACGATGAAGGTCAATTTGACGTGACAGAACAGGTATTACATTCACTTCCATTTTATAGAGACGGACTGTTTGTCATCAGTCGCCATCTCTCGTAGCTGTGCGTTACCTTGAATGACATTCAATATGTTCGCGAATCTCTGCATGGAATGTCCGACTATCTCGGTTGGGATAAAGTCCTTGACGGTCTCACACAAGAGAACAGCCCGGAAGCTGTGGAACACAGTCGTGAGAGTCTCTATCGCTTTGTGAAGGACACCAATGACGTCCTTAGTGGCAGATGTGACGACATCGTCAAAAACATAGGAAAGAAAGTAAGCCGGGGTGTTGTCTTACGGCCATGCACTTTTGTGTCATTTTATATATTTACTCTACTTGAGTATATACTGTTGTACACAGGGAATTTGACAGAAAATGGTGTCAGATTTAGTGGTGTTTTATGGGTCTTCTATGGCATGGATACTTAAAACCACAATGCTTGAAACTCCAAACCATCTCGAATCATGCCTTCTACCCTCCATTTTGCTTGCAGAAGTGCTGCCAACACTTGGGAGCATTCTATGTGCCGGGTTTACAGATGGATAGGGTGACGTAATCGTAAGCTGCAAAGTGCTGGCAGCACTTCTTCCTGCAAAGAAGGCGTGGTTCAAGATGGTTTGGAGTTTTAAGTTTTATGGTTTTAAGTAGCCATGCCCTAGAAACTCCACAAAACACCAATAGATTTGAAAGGTTTTTGGGATTTTCTGTGATAGTTTGTATAAATGTTAAGTTTGTTTACTTTTAATTGTGAAATAGTTTTCTAAATTATTGTTTAATGAGTTTGTAAACAGTTCATAGAACAAGTACAGTACAAACATATAAAGAATCAGACTGGTTTGGTTTATTTTTTATTAGCCCGCGTGCACATGTGCTAGCTAAGAGAAAGTAATTGGTGCTCTTGTTGTTGTTGTTGTTGTCGTCATCATCGTTGTCCACACAATTAAAAATCACCATATCTGAAGATTTAGGCGTCAAGACATTAGAAGACATTAGAAATAAAAATAGGAGCTCTCTAGACTTGCTGATGCCTTCAAAGACTCCAGAGGCAAGAAAAAGCAAAGTTCAGCAGTGGTGTAACTAGGCATGAGGCAATCGAGGCAACTGCCTCAGTTAATTAAGGGCATGCAGTTCAAAAAATTTTCAATTGGGGGTATCCAGTGCTCGAAATAAGGAAAAAAAGTTGGCCGGACATAAAGTCCGACCAAAGTAGCTTTTGACCAGACTTCCGCCAAATTTGATTGGACGTTTACAAAATGTACAATATGACAATATAACATATAATATAATATATAACATATATAACATAATTATATATATATATATATATAATTATATAAGCATATTATATTCATAATGTATCCATACACATACAGAGCTGTTGTCACTGCTCTGTCGACTGCAGGATGCAGCATCATGCACATGTACACTACATGTACCTCTTTGAGCTTAGCAACCAGATTAGTAGGTGCCATTTGGGGCAAGGTTGTTTCAGGTTAACTTGAATTAATTTTAACACCTTGGCACTCTATCACTGTTTGCAGACATGATTGTACTATTATATAACGCAATAAACACAAACACTTAGAAACTGATCAGCATAGTACTCTGTGTTTTCATTAAAATTTTATGTTGGTTTTCTTCTCCTAATGCGAAAGCACTTGCTGACCAAAAGAGGTAATTCCCATCCTTTCACCGTTACTGGTAGGTAACTAGAGAGTGCTTCTTCCGGCAGAACTGATGCTGCAACGTTGTCCACTCTGAATGGACGTAAATTAATTGTTGGGAACTCAAACGCAGCCATCAGAAGAGGAAAGACAAGTTAAGAAGCTAAAATAAATGATTTGTGATAGCCCATGGCACCTATCATCAGTATGTGAAACTATGCCAAGGGGTAAAGCCTGCTGTAATTGCATAGAAAGAGATGAGCAGTGGCCTAGCTGCAGGACTACACTCAACGGATGGCTGGCCAAAGGACTGGGATGGCTGCAGTACCTAGACACATTCAAGACCTGCAACAATTGCCAGAAAAATGAATTCAACCCAACCACATGTTAATTAACACAACACCTAAAATGGTAACACCAGCTGTTTATTATTGTAAAACACCTAAAGACTTAAACGTGCTACCTTCGCCTGTGACCACCTGTGATGCAGCAGACATAAGATACTACATTGTACGTGTACACGCTAAAAGTTACATGCTCGACAGTTTGCTCTAGCTTGTTCTAAGCTCACATTGGCTAGCAAAATCAAGATTCCTTGGCTATAGTTCAGAATGATTGACCGGGACTAGTAGGATGTCCGCGCATAGATTCAGTTGCCCGGACAACTAGCAATATTGATCGGACCATTGTCTGATGTCCGGCCGTTATTTCCAGCTCTGTGTATCCACAAATTTTGTCGACTTTTTCACAACTTAGCTAGCAGGCTTCAAGATCAACAAAGAGAACATTATGTGATTTGATAGTGCAGGTAATCATGGACTCGGCCAGTTGTTTTTATTGTTAGTTTTGCTGCTGGTCACGTGACTACATTTAGTGGCATTCTTCAAATTGATATTAACAAGCTGCTTTGGTAAAAAATTTAAGGTTAGTTATGTCTATGTTTGGAAGGGGTTTGGGCATGCTAGATGTGTGACTGTGATTCTTGATAGGCATGTTATGGCTTTCATTCTCTTGAAAACTGTTAACCCTGTTTTTTGCTTCTGCGAATGTTTTTGGCTCAGCTACTGCTTATAGAGACACGTTCGCGTAGACAACTCAGACCAATTAGAGAAGGCACAGCCAGTGCATTTCATTTTCTCCAACTAATGGCTTAGTGATTATGGGTGTTACTTCATTGGCAGGTTCACTGGAGCATTATGTTTAATTAAAGCATTTAAGCTAGCAAATAGCATGGTAACGTGTTCGCTACTTTGAGAATGCCAAATGAGTCATGCCGTTTGTCATTCTTTAGATTCGGTGTAGCTGTCAGATGCTTAGCCCATGGTATCATTATGGGTGATCGTTCCAGAGCAGGCCACCGTTGTAGATATCTTCACAGACTACAACAATGATGTGCTTGATTCTGGGAGTTCCCTACCAGATCAGTTTCCGAACATTTTGCATGGAGAATTAGTTGACTTGGCCTTTATTATATTGTAGTTTTTATGTATTTTTTTAATTTCTATTGTTTATTGTTTTATTTTTTAAATCAAAGTGTTTAAACTGATAATACGAACTTGTCTGTCTTAAACTTAGTTATTTGTACGTTATGTCTGTGTTATTGATGAAGTTGTTTGTTGTTTATCAGATGGGAGTTGATATTGACGGATACGTACAGCCACTTATTACTGACACTGAGACTGTGGCTGTTGAAGAAGTCAGTAATTGTAATAGAATTTCTCTTGGTTTGTTGTCAATCGTTGTGTGTAGAGCATCACTGGCTTGATGGATTATCTCGCCAGCAATCTGCAAACACTTAGCAATAATCTGTTCAGCGATATTTTCAAATTGTCAGTGTTTTAGTGGTTTGTTTTCATCCGAGTCTGACACGTTGCTGTTCGAGCAGGATTTTGTTAGAGATTTACGAAGTTTGTATTGGGAAGATTAGAGAGATGGTTATCGACAAGGACAATGTAATGTATTGAGTCTGGGGGTTATTTCTTGCTTTTGTTGTTATGTATGTCGTTTGTTGTGTTTAGCTTACTCCGGCTGTTTGTGATCGTGTGGTCAAGGCTCTTGAAGTAATTTTTGGTGCAGACAGACAAATAGCATCCTGACATATGTGTGTCCAGTAATACAAACAGGGTGGTGTGTTGACAGGTGTAATGCATGCAGGCAGGCAGGCAGGCATAATCACACACACACACGAGCGCACACACACACACACACACACACTCACACACACACACACACACACACACACACACACACACACTCACACACACACACACACACACACACACACACACACACACACCTTCAACCATCAACTGCCCATTCTATGGATGATAGAAAATATGTAAAAGTGTAAGAGTTCTTGTCACTTTCTGGTGTGAATAAACGGTCACATCTGTCACACTTGATTTTGGTCTTTGCTTGTTCTTGAGGATTAGGGTGAGTTTGTTCTTAGTTGCAACAATTACTGTGTCTTGCTCCCTTTAGTGACTTAAAACAGTCATTTGCAGGTATTGCACTGCAGAAGCTGTTGGTCTTGAGGGCTGCTTGAGAATTCAGGAATGTCGACATCTGTCATATTGACACACACACACACACACACACACACACACACACACACACACACACACACACACACACACACACACACACACACGTGACACATTAGCAGGGCGGGACATGACAGATGCATGACGAATGATGGCTAGACTGCTGAACAAGTAGGCAGATGAATGAACAAGTACATGTACACAGACGAGCATACGAACAGACAGGCAGACAGACAGCTACCATGTCTAGATACTGTCTTTCTCATGCTTACTGTTATCCTTGGTTTAATTACAGATAATGGTGGCATTTTTTCATAGCAAGGGACGCGGTCTCTCACTTGAAGCAATGGAAACTGTTAAACTTAAAGTATGTCAATTTTTAATCAACTGGACTACTTTTGTATTTCATGTTGACTTGATATGCACAACTGATAGGAACTGAATCATATGCTCAACTTGAGGAGAAAGGAAACATCTGATTTAGTGGCACGATACATGCTCGAACTTGCTGCAGATCAGGATCAAAAGAGGGTTGGTGTGCTGTGCTCTTGTGTATGTGTCTTTCTATATGTCATGCGTATTTATTCTCTATTTGTGTGTGTAGACAGTCGACCGAGGAATTATAACAGTGCAGATGGGTTTTGTTGTGAACGACAAGAAGCTGTGTGTGAACGTCCTGAATGGTCGTAACATGCCGATCATGGATCCTACAGGTGATTTCAGTGTCGTGTTTCTTAAACTTTGAACAAATTTTAAGCCAGCTGTGTATTGAAATTATTTTATCTAAACAAGAGTCATGTTAATATGACTCGGACGTACTCCTACTGTTAGTACATTGTAAAACCACAAATTTTTAATTCAAATCAAACTTAAATTAATTTAAATTAAATTTAAAATTTAAAAATTTTGGTGGTTTGTCCTTAGACATTTTCACTAGCACAAAAATTTTGGTAGTCCAGAAGAAGCCATAACTGAGCATGCTCAGCACGTGCTAAAAGCAGCCAATATCCATGCTTGTAAGTGCAGCTTCCTCAATTAGTATGAACCACAATTGCTGAAAAATGGCATTATTTATGAAAGTTGTAACAGTTAATATAGCGTCAATTAAATAGTTGTAATATGAAGTCAACTGTAATATTAATTTTAATATAATCTATAATGCGACATTCACAAAATTTCAGTAGCATTTTAATGTAGGTAGTTGTGCCTTGCCGCCGAATTTATCAAGATAAAGTGTCACCAAAATTTGGTTTAATTTATAGTATGTAACATAAACAAAATGAGAGTTTTAAAGTCATACCCAAATTCAAGACATGATGATTAATGCTGTTCATTGATTGGTGGTGATAGGAATATAATACACTGACTAGGATTGCATTCAGTTTCTGACCTATAGAAATGGTGTCGATGTGTTGACTGTACCACCGTCTTGCTTTAACAGTGCGTTGTCATGCTCATACACTAATCATCAGCCTCATACCCTTATGTCAGAATTTATGTAATATAGATGTAGAAACTGCATTTTATTTAGGATCCTCCGACCCACTGGTGACTCTGGAACCATTCCCTCATCACCTCTTTTCAAGTAAATCGTGTGTTGTACAGAAGACTGCAGTACAAAAGAAGACAACAATGCCGCTATTTGATGAGACATTCTACATGTATGTGTGTATGTATGTATGTATGCATGTATGTACCGGTATGTATGTACCGGTATGTATGTATATTAGCACGACCCTTAGGTCGATCCTGCATAGTGCTCCTGCCATGCACGTGTGTGTGTGTGTGTGTGTGTGTGTGTGTGTGTGTGTGTGTGTGTGTGTGTGTGTGTGTGTGTGTGCGCGCGCACCTCACTTGACATTTAGTGTTGGGGAGGTGTTATATATGAACAAATAAACAAATAAACAAATAAAAATAAAAATAAGAAATTATATACAATGGCGTCATGTGCAATAATCATAACTCTTGCTTGTCGTTTTCAGTCAGTGTGAACCAAGTACTTTGGATGCCGAAGGTGCTGCGATTCTGTTCACTTGCTATGACTGGGATCGATTTACCAAGGATGATCTGATTGGAGAAGCTGTCTGCCTGTTGAGTGATGCCGAGAGAGTGGACAGTGCGTCAGATGTCAACCATGCCAGACAGATAATGTTGCCACTGTCTCTTCCTTCTGTGCCCAAAGACCGTCAAAGTGTGTATCACATACTGAACAGTAGAAAGTGGGACAAGAATGCTGTGAAGTTTATTGAGATGAGACAAAAGATTTTTAAACTGGCTTCAGTCGAGCAGAACTAGGATTCAGATGTTGAGGTAATTGCTCTATTTTACAGCTTGCTACACACTTCCTTTATAACTTTGGTTTTTGATATTATCAGTTTCATGATTTATGTGGTCCAGTATGATGCCCATGTGTGTGTTTGTGTGTGTGTATATGTGGGTGTTTGTGTGTGTGTGTGTGTGTGTGTGTGTGTGTGTGTGTGTGTGTGTGTGTGTGTGTGTGTGTGTGTGTGTGTGTGTGTGTGTGTGTGTGTGTGTGTGTGTGTACAATTGAATGTGTGACAAAGCATGCATGTGCGCTCCGTCTCTCTCACGTTCGTATTTCTCTTTTCCTTCTCTGAATTCACTCATGAAATTGTCATACTCACCATGCTCACCATGGGCTTGGGTGCTGCAAGCATGCACTCATGCCAGACTTGCTGAAACACGACATGCGCATGTGCCCACACACACACACACACACACACACACACACACACACACACACACACACACACACACACCACACATGCACACACCTTGTGCGCCAAGTGCAGATTTGGACAATCCATGGATTGCCTGTACCATGTAACCATCACCATACACACCATTCATACCTAACCCTAACCCGTAATCCTAATCCTTACCCTAACTCTCAAATTCCTCGTAAAACTACAAATCCACAGTTTGTCCATATCCACGCTTTGTGCATGACATATATGTATATCTAAACTAAGACCACATGTATGAAAGAAAAAAGAAGGAAAGAAAACACTACAATTCTATTACAGTTGTTTACTAGAGTCTTAATCTTATGGTACAACAAAACAAATAAATATCTTTCTACAATCTAATTGTACGTCTTATCTCACAACTGCCTTCCATACTTTGGACGAATTGACCCTTTTTGCAGTCAGTACTAATGCTACATACGAATCGTTTTAATTGCTCTGGGAGTGGACACTTTTTGAACAAACAGTATATATCTGACTTCTTTTAAAACTTAAGCCTCTCTAAACCAACTGCCAAACTTAAAATTTAAATTTTAGTCTCTGCTTTTCATTCCAACTAACTCAAAATGGGAAGAAGCTGTTTCTCAAGGATAGTTTTCCATACCCGTATATGGATAGAGGGGAGGATCCTGGGGATCAGGGGGTCAGAACCCCTCTTCAACAACACGCCCATTGCAGCCGAAATCTTGTTTGTTGTGCTATTAGAGTGAACGTACCTTAATGTTTTGATGGATGGTTAATTCGTTCAATTCTAAACTTGTATGCCCGTAATTATATAATGAATATGCTAGGAAATTAACACTAATACAGATTGAAGTGAGTTTGCTGGTTCCGTAGGTCATATACATTTAGCTGCTATGGGGCGTGGCTAACTGGACCCCTCTTTCAAGAATTCTGTATCCGCGCTTGATACCTCAACATTTCTGAACTCAGCTAGGACCCAATCTTCTCAACTGCATTTCTGCTTAACTAATTAATTATGCATCATCCATTGCTATCAATCAGTCTACCAAAGTTGACATTGATCGACAATAGAGACTTGATTGTACCAGTATAATCTCGACACGAAACGATAAGCTGCTAAAATTCGTCAGTTTTGTGATCACGTGATGGTTATACGGGTAGGAAAACGGCGAAGGAAGGCACGTGCAACAGCGGAAGATTTCTGCTAGCCGCAAGCTTCACTTCAGCCCTGCGGAACAGCCTTTATTAATGGAGCTGACGGTAAATAGTCTGGGAAGTAAAGCAACAGAGGCGATGTTGCAGCAGTTGTGTAGCTCTGCAAGTGCAGTAGGCTAGCCTCGACTTACGTGATGGAGTAACGCACGCGATTAGACGTGGAGTCGCAACTTCGTTTTCGGTCATGTGAATCCTACGTTTAATCGCGCGCGTTACTCCACCACGTAAGTAGACTCGACCAGTCTTTCTCCGGGGATGACGACGGCGGAGAGAGACTGGGTCGAGTCTACCACGTAAGGCGAAGAATGGCCTAGCGTCAAGGCTACAGCTAGGCAAGCACGTCAAACAGCAACAGACAAGGGGACAACACATGCGCGAAGAGGAGAGAAGGAAGGTTTCTAGGCAGACAGCGGAATTTGCATTTGCACAAGAAGTTGCAGAAAACTGGTGTAGCAAGCGGGGCCGCCATTCGACGCGCACACACACGGGCAAACCTAGCCTAGTCTCTAATTAAATAATTAAATCGACCCGAACCTAGCTTGCTTTTCTTGACGTCGTCGGCAACAACCGACACGCTCCGTCCGTACCATGCGAGGTCACAAACGGGCGACCTAAATCTGCTGGAGATTTGATGCGCCGTCTCAGAGAAATTCTTGAGGGAGCGGAGGTCGATCGCCGAGCAACGGATCGAAGAAGAGCGGGACGCGGGCCGAAAATATCACAGTTCCATAGAACGTAACGAAACGCAAATTTGGCCGAGATCGGTAAAGCAACCGAGGAGCCTGTTCGCACACAAAAATACCCGAGGTAGCCTCGAACACCCGGACCGCAAAACGTTAGCGTGTGCGCAGTTTAGCAATTAGCACATCGCGTCGGAGGAGTTTGCAGAAGAGTTGAAGCTTTGGCTACGTTTCCTCCGCATTCATCGTATTTTGTATCGCTCCTCTTCACCGTAGTTAGCAAATTCTAGCCTTTCCATCGGTACTATCACTTTCAGTTTCAGTTGAAACTAGAGCTCAAAAGAGTAAACTCAAAGGGTGTAATCACTAAGATTTAAGTAAATTCAGCTGAGGGTTTAGCACTTTAGTGCTTCTTTATTAAATAACGTAGATAATCATTATTATAGTCTACGCTAAGATAACTAAAATTTTTGAGTCTGTTCCGAATAGGTTTGGGGGAGTGACTTGAATCCGGAGAGGCATAATTAGAGAAAACTCCACGCGCAGTAAAGACCAGATGCAATGTTGTTGCGTAGGAATTAATTTTAAACTCTGTACCGTCTCTTCCAAATACACTAATACAGATAATTAGTGCTTTCTTACAGAGGATATCCAAATCTTGCCTTACCTGTAGTACAAGAACAGTTTGAGTAAATATGCGTGCTGCACATTCATGCATGTCCATGATCGCCAGCAATTAGCCGTCATTTTCCAGAGGTGTATTGAAGGCAGGATCCAAACCGGAAAGCAAATGTGTTTATTTCAGTTTCACTAGACTTTCTACACAATGATGATTTTGTGGTAGAGAAGCACTAGGGAGCCAAGGACAGTGTTTTGGATCACCATTTCGTTGAGCAATTGCACGGGACAAGCTGAAAAACTGTCAGTGACAGTGTTGCGTACACCAGCGTGCAGTAACAACAGCTGTACAGTTTATGTGTTCATCGGAGTCCCAATGTTTGGCTCAATTACAGTCTTTACTGTAGGAGGAGTAGACCATATAGCGGTGCACGACTCGTTGCCTTCTTCGAACTCTATCCGGTTGGCTTATAGCATATACGCACTATCTTCTGTCCGAAGATAAGAATTGCAGACTGAAGCCTGTTTTCACTAGGGTTTGCATGGCTGGTGGAAGCCGGGCAAAGCCCGAGACACGGCCCGTAGAGGTATAGGTGGGCTACGTACTTACAATTACCCACGGAAACTATTCAATTCAGACTTTAGGTCTGATCTACCATAGTACCGTGCAGCACACTCATGCACGAAGTACAAGTACGTACACAACGACTCTACGACTTCTACAGTCACAAAGCGGTAGTAGTACGAGCCTAGTACAGTACAGCAAATACTTCTTTTTGTTTCCTGCCCTGATAAGCCACTTGATATGTCACAGGATGGCGGATCTGTCTGAGAAGGTTCTTCAATGAACAGTGTCTACCATCACGAACAGAAGCGACGATGACAAGTAACTGACGGCCCGAAGATTACCCGTAGCTCATAGCTATACAGAACTGAGACCAGCAGATCTGCACCAATTGCTATTTGGTTTCGTGCTGATAGGCATGTGTAAGGTCTCGAGACAGTACAAACTGACCCCGTATAACTATCCTGTCCCCGTATAAACTATCCTCTTCCTAGCTAATTAATTAACCCTAGTCGCTCATGCGCTAGGATTACGTA